>NC_083234.1:10155079-10455079 GCF_032191835.1 Heteronotia binoei
CCTCGGTCCATCAAAGTCAGTATTGGTCTTCTCAGACTGGCAGCGGCTCTCCAGGGTCTCCAGCTGAGGTTTTTCACACCTATTTGCCTGGACCCTTTTTGGGAGATGCCAGGGATTGAACCTGGGACCTTCTGCTTCCCAAGCAGATGCTCTACCACTGAGCCACCGTCCCTCCCCTAATACGAACATATGAAGCTGCCTTCTACTGAATCAGACCCTCGGTCCATCAAAGTCAGTATTGTCTTCTCAGACTGGCAACGACTCTCCAGGGTCTCAAGCTGAGGTTTTTCACACCTATTTGCCTGGACCCTTTTTTGGAGATGCCAGGGATTGAACCTGGGACCTTCTGCTTCCCAAGCAGATGCTCTACCACTGAGCCACCATCCCTCCCCTAATATGAACATATGAAGCTGCCTTCTACTGAATCAGACCCTCGGTCCATCAAAGGTCAGTATTGTCTTCTCAGACTGGCAGCGGCTCTCCAGGGTCTCAAGCTGAGGTTTTCACACCTATTTGCCTGGACCCCTTTTTTTGGAGATGCCAGGGATTGAACCTGGGACCTTCTGCTTCCCAAGCAGATGCTCTACCACTGAGCCAACCGTCCCCTCCCCTAATACGAACATATGAAGCTGCCTTATACTGAATCAGACCCTCGGTCCATCAAAGTCAGTATTGTCTTCTCAGACTGGCAACGACTCTCCAGGGTCTCAAGCTGAGGTTTTTCACACCTATTTGCCTGGACCCTTTTTTGGAGATGCCAGGAGATTGAACCTGGGACCTTCTGCTTCCCAAGCAGATGCTCTACCACTGAGCCACCATCCCTCCCCTAATATGAACATATGAAGCTGCCTTCTACTGAATCAGACCCTCGGTCCATCAAAGTCAGTATTGTCTTCTCAGACTGGCAGCGGCTCTCCCAGGGTCTCAAGCTGAGGTTTTTCACACCTATTTGCCTGGACCCCTTTTTTGGAGATGCCAGGATTGAACCTGGGACCTTCTGCTTCCCAAGCAGATGCTCTACCACTGAGCCACCGTCCCTCCCCTAATACGAACATATGAAGCTGCCTTATACTGAATCAGACCCTCGGTCCATCAAAGTCAGTATTGTCTTCTCAGACTGGCAGCGGCTCTCCAGGGTCTCAAGCTGAGGTTTTTCACGCCTACTTGCCTGGACCCTTTTTTGGAGATGCCAGGGATTGAACCTGGGACCTTCTGCTTCCCCAAGCAGATGCTCTACCACTGAGCCACCGTCCCTCCCCTAATACGAACATATGAAGCTGCCTTATACTGAATCAGACCCTCGGTCCATCAAAGTCAGTATTGTCTTCTCAGACTGGCAGCGGCTCTCCAGGGTTCTCAAGCTGAGGTTTTTCACACCTACTTGCCTGGACCCTTTTTTTGGAGATGCCAGGGATTGAACCTGGGGACCTTCTGCTTCCCAAGCAGATGCTCTACCACTGAGCCACCGTCCCTCCCCTAATACGAACATATGAAGCTGCCTTATACTGAATCAGACCCTTGGTCCATCAAAGTCAGTATTGTCTTCTCAGACTGGCAGCGGCTCTCCAGGGTCTCAAGCTGAGGGTTTTCACACCTATTTGCCTGGACCCTTTTTGGAGATGCCAGGGATTGAACCTGGGACCTTCTGCTTCCCAAGCAGATGCTCTACCACTGAGCCACCGTCCCTCCCCCTAATACGAACATATGAAGCTGCCTTATACTGAATCAGACCCTCGGTCCCATCAAAGTCAGTATTGTCTTCTCAGACTGGCAGCGGCTCTCCAGGGTCTCAAGCTGAGGTTTTCACGCCTACTTGCCTGGACCCTTTTTTTGGAGATGCCAGGGATTGAACCTGGGACCTTCTGCTTCCCAAGCAGATGCTCTACCACTGAGCCACCGTCCCTCCCCTAATACGAACATATGAAGCTGCCTTATACTGAATCAGACCTCGGTCCATCAAAGTCAGTATTGTCTTCTCAGACTGGCAGCGGCTCTCCAGGGTCTCAAGCTGAGGTTTTTCACGCCTACTTGCCTGGACCCTTTTTTGGAGATGCCAGGGATTGAACCTGGGACCTTCTGCTTCCCAAGCAGATGCTCTACCACTGAGCCACCGTCCCTCCCCTAATACGAACATATGAAGCTGCCTTATACTGAATCAGAACCCTTGGTCCATCAAAGTCAGTATTGTCTTCTCAGACTGGCAGCGGCTCTCCAGGGTCTCAAGCTGAGGTTTTTTCACGCCTACTTGCCTGGACCTTTTTTTGGAGATGCCAGGGATTGAACCTGGGACCTTCTGCTTCCCAAGCAGATGCTCTACCACTGAGCCACCGTCCCTCCCCGTTTTAGCAGCAGGACCTTTGAATGTTTGGCTGACTTGGGCCCAATGTCAACGGTCCCATGTTGTCTTCCAATCAGGTGTTTTGTAGATAGGTTGTAACTCAACTCTTGCATGCCAGGTGAAGGTCAACCCTGACATACTGTGTGTGTGGTCACCATCAGAATCTCCAAGGGTTCTCAGCCTCGAGCTTTCTAGCTTGTTTTTCCTAATTCTTTTTTTTTAAAAGATAGAAAAGTGTATTGAAACTTTGCAAAACATATACAGAACAAGTACAGTTGCAAGAAAAACACTTGCAATATGTAGTCATAAATAATCAAATATGTAAAGAAAAATAAATGCACATAGGCAAGGGTCATTCTGCAGAAAAGGAGGTGCTGGAGCTCATTAGCACAACTTATGTGCATACGCCACAAACCCCTGACATCACCGGAAGGTGTACTAAATTATATCAGCTCAGCATCTACCTGAAAAGGCTTCTTGCATTATAAATGTCATAATAAAACCTTACTCTAAACATCCTTTTACAATTGCTTTCTCCTCTATGGCTAAAGTGGCACGAGGAAGATTTCCGTCCATCTGCTTTATCTGTTTTGGTTATTGTCCCATTTTTTGTGGGGAAAAATATTAGAAAGTTTGTCAGACTTCAGCAAAATTCTCACGGGGGGGGGTTGAACAATGGAGCCCAGAAGCAGGTTTTTGTTTGGGGGGGGGGCAAGAAAGAAAGAGCACAATAAAATTTAGAGGTTTCGCAGCTCTACTCCTGTGAGCTCCTGTCCAAAATGAGGCCTGCACATAGGGGAGACAAATTATGGTATATGAAGTGTACTAATGTTTTTCCTATTCCATGCAGGATTCAGACACATAGTTGGATATTACCCCTATTGCAGGGATGGCCAACTGTAGCTCTCCAGATGTTTTTTGCCTACAACTCACATCAGCCCCAGATATTGAGAGTTGTAGGCAAAAAACATCTGGAGAGCTACCGTTGGCCACCCCTGCCCTACTGTAACCATTCACCTTCTGGATTATCCTATCCAGAAGAAGAAGAAGAAGAAGAAGAAGAAGAAGAAATTGGATTTATATCCCGCCCTCCACTCTGAAGAGTCTCAGAGCGTCTCACAATCTCCTTTACCTTCCCCCCCCACAACAGACACCCTGTGAGGTAGATGAAGATATTGGATTTATATCCCGCCCTCCACTCCGAAGAGTCTCAGAGCGGCTCAATTCTCCATTATTTCCTATGGGAAGAAGTCTCCCATAGGGAATAATGGAGTGCCCTGCAGACATTCCCCTCCCCCCCACTTTCTGATGACCCTGAAGCGGGGGGAGGGCCTCCAAACTGGGGAATCTCCTGCCCCCCACCTGGGGATTGGCAGCCCTACCTCCAAAAGGAGTTCTGGCCATCACATTTAAAGGGGCTGCACACCTTTTAAGTGCATTCCCTCCATTGAAAAGAATGAAGGACAGGGACCCTTTCTTTTGAGGCTCATAGAATTGGACTCCCTGGTCCAATCTTTTTGAAACTTGGAGGGTATTTCGGGGAGAGGCGCTGGATGCTATAAGAGCCCCCATGGAGCAGAGTGGTCAAGGTGCAGTACTGCAGTCCGAACTCTCTGCTCACGACCTGAGTTCGATCCCAGCGGAAGCTGGTTCAGGTAGCCGGCTCCAGGTTGACTCAGCCTTCCATCCTTCTGAGGTCGGTCCAATGAGTCCCCCAGCTTGCTGGGGGGAAGGCAATGGCAAACCACCGCGTAAAAAGTCTGCTGTGAAAACGTTGTGAAAGCAACGTCACCCCAGAGTTGGAAATGACTGGTGCTTGCACAGGGGACTACCTTTTCTTTTTTTTTTTTGACTGGATGCTATACTGTAAATTTGGTACCTCTACCTCAAAAACCAGCCCCCCCCCCCCAGATACCCACGGATCAATTCTCTATTAATACCCTATGGGAATTTGTCTCCCTAGGGAATATTGGGAGTGCCCAGCAGACATTTCCCTCCCCCCCCCCTGCTTTTCTGATGACCCTGAAGTGGGGGGAGAGCCTCCAAACTGGGAGATCCCCTGCCCCCACCTGGGGATTGGCAACCCTACGTCTTGCTCTTTTTTACTGCTACAGACAAACCACGGCTACCCATCTTGATCTATCCCCATCATGCCCCCCGGAAGAGCAGCAGCACTGACCGTTCTGTAAAAAGGCCTCGCGCCCTTGAGTGCTCTTCAGCTGCCTGAAGGTGCTCGGAGATCCCTTTTGGCAATCTGAAGCTGAGGGGGACTGGAAGGCCTAGGCTGTCCGCCGTGCCCTGCCCGCTTGCTTGAGGCAAGGTGAATGCATAACAGAGCCAAGTCTCAGCTGGGCAAAAGCAAAAAAAAAAAAAAAGCAATTGTAAAAAACAGGCCTTCCAAAGGCCTTGGTGCTGGGTGTAAATTGCCTGGGGATGGTCTCTGCGGACCTTACCCACCTGCTATTGCTTTGCATAAATGAGCTTTGGGGGTGCAGGAAGTTTGGGCTGGCTGGGTTTGAAGTTGGAGAGTCGGCTCTCTTCGGGCAGGCGAGAGCAGCTGCACCAGCCGTTCAAGGCGAGTCGGAGGTCTCCCTGGGACACGCTTTACTCTCCTTCCTCGCCTGCAGCCCCGCCCCTTTGGCCGCCGAGACCTGCCCTGCGGCAGATGGTGTTTGCTGCCTTGACTCCAGCCAACGTTTAGCCTCGTCTGGAGCTGGATGTTGTTGAACAATACGCCTCCGGGGAAACGCAGTCGGAGGGCTGGCGGTGGCAAAGCAGCCTATATGAGGAAGCTGGAACCGCTTGGTCTGCTTTGCCAGTGAATCGAGTGGTCATAGCTGAGGACGGGTAGAAGGAAGAGAACCCTGGGCCAGCAAGATAGAAGTTCAAACCTCCAGTCTAGGGTTGCCAATCCCCAGGTGGGGGCAGGGGATCCCCCGGTTTGGAGGCCCTCCCCCCCGCTTCAGGGTCGCGGGGGGGAGGGGAGGGAAATGTCTGCTGGGAACCCTGTTATTCCTTAGGGAGGTTTATTTCCATAGAAAATAATGGAGAATTGATCCACGGGTATCTGGGGGCTCTGGGGGGGGCTGTTTTTTTGAGGTAGAGGCACCAAATTTTCCAGTACAGCATCTAGTGCCTTCTCCTCAAAATATCCTCCAAGTTTCAAAACGATTGGACCAGGGGGTCCAATTTCTATGAGCTCCCTAAAAAAGGTGCCCCTATCCTTCATTATTTCCTATGGAAGGAAGACATTGAAAAGGTGTGCCGTCCCTTTAAAATGTGATGGCCAGAACTCCCTTTGGAGTTCAATTATGCTTGTCACAGCCTTGATCTTGGCTCCACCCCTAATGTCTCCTGGCTCCACCCCTAATGTCTCCTGGCTCCACCCCCAAAATCTCCTGGCTCCACCCCCAAAGTCCCCAGTTATTTCTTAAATTGGACTTGGCAACCCTACTCCAGTCACAAGCCTATCGGGGTTGCCAACCCCCAGGTGGGGCCTGGAGATTTATTTTATTCGATTCTAGCCCACCCTTCCCATAAAACAAAAGCGGGCCCCGTGGCGCAGAGTGGTAAAGCGGCAGTACTGCAGTACTGTGGTCTGAACTCTCTGCTCACGACCTGATTTCAATTCTGGAGGAAGCTGGATTCAGGTAGCCGGCCCAAGGTTGACTCAGCCTTCCATCCTTTCGAGGTCAGTCAAATGAGGACCCAGCTTGCTGGGGGGAAAGTGTAGATGACTCGGGAAGGCAATGGCAAACCACCCCGTAAAAAGTCTGCCGTGAAAACATTGTGAAAGCAACGTCACCCCAGAGTTGGAAAGGGACTGGTGCTTGCACAGGGGACTACCTTTACCTTTAAGAAGAGCCCCATGGCGCAGAGTAGTAAAGCTGCAGTCCTAAGCTCTGCTTATGTGACCTCAGTTCGATCCCTGCAGAAGCTGGGTTCAGGTAGCCGGCTGGGGTTGACTCAGCCTTCCATCCTTCTAAGGTGGGTCAAATGAGTCCCCAGCTTGCTGGGGGGGAAAGTATAGATGACTCGGGAAGGCAATGGCAAACCACCCCGTAAAAGTCTGCCGTGAAAACGTTGTGAAAGCAACGTCACCCCAGAATCAGAAACAGCTGGTGCTTGCACAGTGGGACCTTTCCTTTCCTTTCCTTTCCTTTCCTTTCCTTTCCTTTCCTTTCCTTTCCTTTCCTTTCTCCTTTCCTTTCCTTTCCTTTCCTTTCCTTTCCTTTCCTTTCCTTTCCTTTCTTTTCCTTTCCTTTCCTTTCCTTTCCTTTCCTTTCCTTTCCTTTCCTTTCCTTTCCTTCCCTTCCCTTCCCTTCCCTCCTTCCCTTACCCTTCCCTTCCCTTCCCTTCCTTCCCTTCCCTTCCCTTCCCTTCCCTTCCCTTCCTTCCCTTCCTTTCCTTTCCTTTCCTTACCTTCTCCTTCCCTTCCCTTCCCTTCCTTCCTTCCCTTCCCTTCCCTTCCTTCCCTTCCCTTCCCTTCCCTTCCCTTCCCTTCCCTTCCCTTCCCCTTCGAACAGGCTCAGGGCGGGTTACATCATAAAAATAGTCAGCAGTAAAAACAGTTAAAGACCAATTTAAAATATAATACAATCTAAAATCACAAAAAACTAAGATGGCAGATTTTGCCTCCCAGACATCACCTATTGTCCAGGTGCAGCAGGTCTTGTAGCACTGGGATGGAATGAGGGGGGGAGGGGAGGCCGGTAACACTCCCTGCCTCAGTTGAAAGCCTGGCAAAAGAGCTCTGTTTTACAGGCCCTGCAGAATTGAAGCAGATCCTGCAGGGCCCGGATCTCCAGGGGGAGCTCATTCCACCAGGCAGGGGCCAGCGCTGAGAAGGCCCCTGGCCCTCGTCAAGACCAGATGGACGTCTCTGGGGCTGGGTATTACCAAAAGTTGCTGGGTCGCTGATCATAAGGAACTGCGGGCTCATATAGGGAGAGGCGGTCCCGAAGGTATGCTGACCCTGGCCGTATAGGGCTTTAAAGGAGATGTCCCAGATTTACAATTAATCTGCAGACTGCAGAGATCGGTTGCCCTGGAGAAAATGGCTGTTTTGGAAAGAGGACTGTATGGCAATTATACCATGGTCCCCTCCCCTCCCCAAACCCCACCCCTCCCCAGGTTCCACCTTGGAGAGGGTGGTGCTTGGGAAGGTATGGAAGCACAGTAGGGATGTGAATGCTATGGAGTTGGTCCTCCAAAGAAAGGCGCTGTGGCTCAGTGGTAGAGCATTTGCTTGACATGCAGAAGGTCCCAGGTTCGATCCCCAGCATCTCCAGTAAAAGGACCAGGCAGTGAAAGACTTCTGTTTGAGAACTTGGAGAGCTGCTGCCAGTCTGAGTAGACAATACTGACGGTGATGAACCAGTGTGTCTGATTCAGTATAAAAGGCAGATTCATGGTTCAAGTCTGTCATGTCTTCAGTAGGCTGGGGCTTCATTCATTTTGTGTTTACTTACAAAACTGAGCAGAGCTCCATCAGTGGCTATTAGCCACAAGGGATAGAGGGAACACTCTGCCTGGGGCGGTGATGCTCTGTATTCTTGGTGCTTGGGGGAGGGGCACCAGTGGGAGGACTTCTGGAGTTCTGGCCCCACTGGTGGACCTCCTGATGGCACCTGGTTTTTGGCCACTGTGTGACACAAAGTGTTGGACTGGATGGGCCATTAGCCTGATCCAACATGGCTTCTCTGATGTTCTTATGTGACACAGAGTGTTGGACTGGAGGGGCCATTGGCCTGTTCCAACAGGGCTTCTCTTATGTTCTTATGTGACACAGAGTGTTGGACTGGATGGGCCATTGGTCTGATCCAACATGGCTTCTCTTATGTGACACAGAGTGTTGGACTGGAGGGGGCCATTGGCCTGATCCAACAGGGCTTCTCTTCTGTTCTTTATGTCTGGGGCAGTGATGCTCTGTATTCATGGTGCTTGGAGGGGCAACAGTGGGAGGGCTTCTGGAGTTCTGGCCTGTTGGTGGACCTCCTGATGGCACTTGGGCTTTTTGGGCACTGTGCGAGTCTTCCCAAATGACTATCCCTAAATTCACTGCAGGAATGTACTGA
The DNA here is from genome assembly GCF_032191835.1 of Heteronotia binoei. NCBI lineage: Eukaryota > Metazoa > Chordata > Lepidosauria > Squamata > Gekkonidae > Heteronotia > Heteronotia binoei. The sequence continues at coordinate 10,163,495 of NC_083234.1, forward strand.
AATAACTGTGGTTCTCCTGCACTGGCAATTTGTGCCAGGGGAGGGGCTTTTGTGAGTCACGCCTCATTTCTTCAGAGGACTCATGGAAGATCACACCCTGCCACGGATTTTGTTACTCTTTAACAGGGATGGCCAAACTGTGGCTTGGGAGCCACATGTGGTTCTTTCACACATATCCTGTGGCTCTCGAAGCCCCCACTGCTCTGTCAGCTGGCTTGGAGAAGGCATTTGTTTCATATAAAGTACTTCTCCAAGCCAAGCCAGTCAGAGGCTTGGAAATGCATTTAAAATTAAAGTTGCTTCCTTTCTACTTTTCCCTCCCCTCCCCATCTACTTGCCTCCCTCCCCCCTTATCTTCCTTTCTCCCTCCCCTCCTTCCCTCATCTTCCTTCCTCCCTGCCTCCCTCACCTTCCTTCCTTCCTTCCTTCCTTCCTTCCTTCCTTCCTTCCTTCCTTCCTTCCTTCCTTCCTTCCTTCCTTCCCTCCTTCCTTCCTCCCTCATCTTCCTTCCTTCCTTCCTTCCATCCTTCCTTCCTTCCTTCCTTCCTTCCTTCCTTCCTTCCCTTCCTTCCTTCCTTCCTTCCTTCCTTCCTTCCTTCCTTCCCTCCTTCCTTCCCTCCTTCCTTCCTCCCTCATCTTCCTTCCTTCCTTCCTTCCTTCCTTCCTTCCTTCCTTCCTTCCTTCCTTCCTTCCTTCCTTCCTTCCTTCCTTCCTTCCTCCCTCCCTCCCTCCTCCCTCCCCTCCCTCCCATCTTGTGGCCCTCTAACATCTGACATTTATTCGATGTGGCTTTTATGTTAAGCAAGTTTGTCCACCCCTGGTCTTTAAGGTGCTCCTGGATTCTTCCTCTTTTCTACTGCTGCAGACAGAGCAACACGGCTAGCCATCTTGGCCTTGGCTAACCAAAGGTCTAGTATTATATATGCACAGCAACCCTTTCTCTGCTTCCCCCCCCACCTGCTTCTGTCACTTCTCCCTTTATTCCTATTTATTATTATTTTTAGTGCATTGTTCCTCTCATTTAGTATAGTTTTAGAAGAGCCCAAGAAATTAAATATATATATATATATATATATATTATATATATATATATATATATGAATAAACATGGGAAGAACTAAAAATAAAATAAAAACCGAGCACCAAATGGTGTTCAACCCCGTTAGAATGAGAACCCCCCGAAATAACTCCAATTGGTCAAGATGTTGATTTGCATTACAAATCTTTCTCCCCCATCCACTTCATTCTCTTCCATGCTTAATGATGCTCAGATGTGAACCCAAATAGCGTGCGAGGGACAATTGAATCCCGATGTATGAACGTTTTTCTCGATTGCATTTTCATTCCTCCCTTCACAGCAGCAGCAGCAGATGGTTATTTCCCCTCCTTTTATCTTCACAACAACCTTTTGAGGTGGGCTAAGGTGAAAGAAGATGAAGAAGATATTGGATTTATATCCCGCCCTCCACTCCAAAGAGTCTCAGAGCGGCTCACAATCTCCTTTCCCTTCCTCCCCCACAACAGACACCCCTGTCGAGGTAGATGAAGATATTGGATTTATATCCCGCCCTCCACTCTGAGAATCTCAGAGCGGCTCACAATCTTCTTTCCCTTCCTCCCCCACAACAGACACCCTGTGAGGTAGATGAAGATATTGGATTTATATCCCGCCCCTCCACTCCGAAGAGTCTCAGAGCGGCTCACAATCTCCTTTAACCTTCCTCCCCCCACAACAGACACCCTGTGAGGTGGGTGGGGCTGGAGAGGGCTCTCACAGCCAGCTTGCCCTTTCAAGGACAACCTCTGCCAGAGCTATGGCTGACCCAAGGCCATTCCAGCAGGTGCAAGTGGAGGAGCGGGGAATCAAACCCGGTTCTCCCAGATAAGAGTCCGCACACTTAACCACTACATGAAACTGGCTCTCCAGTGGAAGATCATTACTATCCTAGGGTTGCCCAAGAGGATAGACTGAGGTGGGTAGCCGTGTTGGTCTGAAGCAGCAGAGCAAAACTGGGGCCCAGCAGTAGCTGAAGAGATGGGTGTGCATGTGCAAACTTACACTCGGAATACAACTTTGTTGGTCTTAAAGGGGCTGCTGGACTCAGACTCTTATTGTTTGATCCTGGATAGAGTTACCAAAGTCCAATCTGGAGACTTTGGGGGTGGAAGCCAGGAGATATTGGGGTGAAGCCCAGGATCAAGGTTGTGACAAGCATAATTGACCTCTAAAGGGAGTTCTGGCCACATTGAAAGGGGCCGCACACCTTTTAAATGCCGTCCCTCCATTGGAAATAATGGATAGGGTCACCTTGTTTTGGCACTCATAGAATTGGACCCCCTGCTCCAATCTTTTTGAAACCTGGAGGGTGTATCGAGGAGAGGCAACGGGTGCTATGCTGTAAATTTGGTGCCTCTCATCAAAAAGACAACCCTCAAAGCTTCAGTTAACCATGGATTAATTCTCCATTATACTCTATGGCAGGGGTGGCCAACGGTAGCTCTCCAGGTTTTTTTTTTGCCTACAACTCCCATCAGCCCCCAGCCAGCATGGCCATGCTGGCTGGGGCTGATGGGAGTTGTAGGCAAAACACATCTGGAGAGCTATCGTTGGCCACCCCTGCTCTATGGGAATCCATCTCCATAGGGAATAATGGAGTGCCCAGCAGACATTCCCCCCCTTGCTTTCTGATGACCCTGAAGTGAGAGGAGTGCCTCCAAATGGGGGGATCCCCTGCCCCCACCTGGGGATTGGCAACCCTAATCCTGGATCTCCCTGGCTTAAGACCAGTGTCCTGAGTGTTGTTCCCCACTGGCAATCCTCCTTTGCTAACAGTTATGGCTTCCACCAAAAGGATCCCAGGGTTTTCCAAGATTCGTTTCCCCTTCCTTCCAGATCTCCAAGGCTCAGGGTTTTGAGAAAGGGTGACTGCGGAGCCCGATGAAGCCGTGTCCCTTGAAGCTCCCGGTCAAAGCAAGAAGCCGGCTTCATTCCCGGCCCCAGAGATTTGTCCTCTCTCGTTCTCCCTGCCCCGAAGTGTAAATTGAACCTGGTGGGATGTGCAGCTGTGGAGACAGAGGCAATTTTCTTTGGCTTGCCAGCTGTCAGTCACAAGAACAATGCCATCCTAATGATACAGCAATCTTATCTTATTGCCGCTGCGCCTCATGCCGTAATGGGGAGATCGTTAGCAGCTTTCACTGCCCAGAAAAAGAGAGGGAGGAGGAGGAGGAGGAGGGAATTGTGTTTGTACTATATTTAGGGCTCTGTGCCTGTTCGACTGACTCATCTGGAGAGCGACATCTGGGCATCATGAGCCCTGACGAGGAGGAGCTGGAAGGGTTAACAGACCTGGAAGAGTTGCCAGCCAGTTCCTCAGTTGAACAAACAGCAGCTGGCCCATCAATCACTCTCCAGGCACCAGTGTCAGCTCTTGACGATCAATCTCCTCCAAGCTCTCCCATCTCAAGAGTTCGAAGCAGGCTCCGGAAAGAACTTTCAGAGCGAAGACATGAGGCACGCCGATGCTTCAGGTCTCTCAGCCCTGAGTTCTAGCAGAGTCACTGCCACCCCAGGGAGCAGGCTGATGGAGACTCCCATCTAGCTCCCACCCAGGACCTGGTAACCTTGTGGAAGCAACAAGTTGATTCTCTGGCTGGCATCCACACTCCTTCCTGACCTGCTTGATTGCCTTGGCAACCCTGACCTTTTGGCTTTTGGACATTGACTTCTGGTTCGGGTTGTGATTCTGCATTGGTGACTTGGCTCCTGCTTGACTTCCTGGACTTTGACCTTGGACTGGCTTTGGACTCCTGCCTGCCTGCGCCCTGAGAACATGACACTGGGCAGAAAGTCCTGCTTCTTGCCATTTTATTTGCTTGGCCCTAGCAGGACGCTGTGGCGGAAACTGTTGCAAACTATGGAAGAAGAAGCAGAAGCAGACATTGGATTTATATGAACATATGAAGCTGCCTTATACTGAATCAGACCTTTGGTCCCATCAAAGTCAGTATTGTCTTCTCAGACTGGCAGCGGCTCTCCAGGGGTCTCAAGCTGAGGTTTTTTCACACCTATTTGCCTGGACCCTTTTTTGGAGATGCCAGGGATTGAACCTGGGACCTTCTGCTTCCCAAGCAGATGCTCTACCACTGAGCCACCGTCCCTCGCCCTCCACTCTGAATCAGTCTCAGAATGGCTCACAATCTCCTTTATCTTCCTCCTCCACAACAAACACCCTGTGAGGTAGGTGGGGCTGAGAGAGCTCTTCCAGAAGCTGCCCTTTCAAGGACAACTCCTAAGAGAACTATGGCTGACCCAAGGGCCATTGCAGCAGGTGCAAGTGGAGGAGTGGGGAATCAAAACCCGGTTCTCCCAGATAAAGAGTCTGCACACTTAAACACTACACCAAACTGGCTCTCACATGGACAGCTCTGCCAGAGCTATGGCTGACCCAAGGCCATGCCAGCATGTGCAAGTGGAGGAGTGGGGAATCAAACCCGGTTCTCCCAGATAAGAGTCTGCACACTTAAACACTACACCAAACTGGCTCTCACATGGACAGCTCTGCAAGAGCTATGGCTGACCCAACGCCATGCCAGCAGGTGCAAGTGGAGGAGTGGGGAATCAAATCTGGTTCCCCCAGATAAGAGTCTACACACTTAAACCACTACACCAAACTGGAACTCCTGTGTTTAGGGTTGCCAACTTCTGGTTGGGAAAAGGCTGGAGACTTTAGAGTTGGGGCCTGGGACGGACCTCGGTGGGGTATAAGGCCATAGAGCCCACCCTCCAAAGCCACCAGAGGAGCTGATTTATGTAGTCTGGAGAGAGACCTCCAGACTTGGAGGTTGGCTACCCTTATCTGTGTTCTAATCTGGTCTCAGCCACAAATGAATGCTGTAAGCCACCTATCTTTCAGCTTCAGAGCCTTTTCCTTCCAGCCCTATTTTAGCTAGAGATATAGAATATTGAAAGTAAGAAAGCTGCCATATGCTAGAGACACTTATCAGTGGCTTGGAGGAATTCTAGGGGTTTCAAGCATTGTTGATGCACAGTTATATACTGAAGGGCTGTGTCTTTAGGGGCGGGGCTGTGGGTCAGTGGCAGAGCATCTGCTCTGAATGCAGAAGGTCGCAGGTTCAGTCCCCAGCATCTTCAGTTAAATGGACCAGGCAAGAGGTGAAAGTCCTCTGCCTGAAACCTTGGGGAACCACAACCAGTCGGAGTGATATGATAGAGGTTCACAGGATTATGCACGGGGTAGAGAAGGTAGAGAAAGAAGTACTTTTCTCCCTTTCTCACAATACGATAACTCCTGGACATTCAATGAAATTGTTGAGACAGTCGGGTTAGAACGGATAAAGGAAGTACTCCTTCACCAAAGGGTGATTAACACATGGAATTCACTGTCACAGGAGGTGATGATGGACTACAAACATAGCCAGCTTCAAGAGGGGATTGGATTAGCATATAGAGCAGAGGTCCATCAGTGGCTATTAACCACAGTTTATCGTTGGAACTCTCTATTTGGGGCAGTGATGCTCTGTATTATTGGTGTTTTTTTGGGGGGGGGCACAGTGGGAGGGCTTCTAGTGTTCTGCCCTCACTGATGGATCTCCTGATGGCACTTGGTGTTTTTGGCCACTGTGTGACACAGAGTGTTGGACTGGCCTGGGCCACTGGCTTGATTCAACATGGATTCTCTTATGTTCCTATGGAGTAGATCATTAAATGATTAAAGGGCTGGAGCACTTTCCCTATGAAGAAAGGTTGAAACGCTTGGGACTCTTTAGCTTGGAGAAACGTCGACTGCGGGGTGACATGATAGAGGTTTACAAGATAATGCATGGAATGGAGGAAAGTAGAGAAAGAAGTACTTTTCTCCCTTTCTCACAATACAAGAACTCGTGGGCATTCGATGAAATTGCTGAGCAGACAGGTTAAAACGGATAAAAGGAAGTACTTCTTCACCAAAGGGTGATTAACATGTGGAATTCACTGCCACAGGAGGTGGTGGCGGCCACAAGTATAGCCACCTTCAAGAGGGGTTTAGATAAAAATATGGAGCACAGGTCCATCAGTGGCTATTAGCCACAGTGTATGTGTGTATATAACATTTTTTGCCACTGTGTGACACAGAGTGTTGGACTTGATGGGCCGTTGGCCTGATCCAGCATGGCTTCTCTTATGTTCTTATGTTCTTATCATACTGACCTTGACGGATCAAGTGTCTGATTCACTATACGGCAGCTTCATGTGCAAATGGGGACACTTTGGGAAGGGATTGTGGCTCAGGGGCAAGAGCATCAGCTTGGCATGCAGAGGGTTCCGAGTTCAATCCCCAGCATCTTCAGTTAAAATTGTCTCATTCAGTTTCAGGTGGCTTCATTTTCGCAGCTTCTCTGTCGCCTCCAACACCTGGATACTTAAGGAAGCCTGAGGGATCTGGGCTCTCACTGCCCCTCGCTTGCTTTCAATGCCCCTGCTTGGCTGTGGTGGAACCTTTCACCAATCTATTCTGGTGCACATGAAGCTGCTTTATATTGACTAGACCCTCAGCCCATTCAAGGCCAGAATGGTCTACTCAGATTGGCTGTGGCTCTCCAAGGTCTCAGGTGGAGGTCTTTCATATCACTCGCTACCCAATCTCTTTCAGCTGGAGTTGCTGGGGATTGAACTTGGCACCTTCTGCAAGCCAAGCAGATGCTCCTCCGTTGAGCTACGACCCCTTCTCCATTGTTCCTCAAAGGAGCTCAAGATGGCATACATGGTTCATACTTCCTCCATGTTATCCTTCCAGGTTAGGTGAAGAATGTGCAACTGACCCAGGTCACCCTGTGAGCTTTTATAGCAATGTGGGGATTCAAACCCATGCCTCCCAGATTCTAGTCCACTCCTCTAACTGCTACACCATACTGCCTCTCAAAATGACTCAGGATCTCCTGAAGCCATAGACCTGGCTGATAGCCAGTGACTAGCCAGTGAACAATTCATGCTAAAAGCCATGGCTTTTTTTTGGTAGCAGGAACTCCTTTGCATATTAGGCCACTCCTCCTGATATGGCCAATCCTCCAAGAACTTACAGGGCTCTTGGAGTAGCCTACTGTAAGCTCCAGGAGGATTGGCTACATCAGGGGCCTAATATGCAAAGGCGTTCCTGCTACAAAAAAAAGCCCCGCTAAGAGCAAAACAGATCATTTATTTGCATATGATATTTGGGAAGGGTCTGGGAGATGCAAAAGAGGACAAAGAGGGGATCTTTTTGGGGGGGAGGGGTCACAGAGGCCTTTTTGGTGGCCCTGCCTTACACATCATTGCTTGGTTGGCCAGTATAGCTCAGCGTCTACCAGTAAGAGCAACTGCTGCTCTCCAAAGAATCAGGAAGAAGTCTTTCTGTGCTATCACGAATGCCTTAACCAGCAACACGAGGAACCCTTTTAGCTTCCAAGATATGCTGAGACTGGCTATACCGGGGGTGGCCAAATTTGCTTAACATAGGAGCAACATAGAATAAATGTCAGATGTTTGAGAGTCTCAAGACATGACTGTCAGGTGTTTGAGAGCAGGAAGGAAGGAAGGAAGGAAGGAAGGAAGGAAGGAAGGAAGGAAGGAAGGAAGGAAGGAAGGAAGGAAGGAAGGAAGGAAGGAAGGAAAATAGATGGGGAGGGAGGATAGGGAGAGTTGGAAAGAAAGCAACTTTAATTGTAAATGCATTCTCCATGCTGCTGGCTGGCTTGGCGAAGTGATTTAAAGAAAGAAATGCCTTCTCCAAGCTGGCCGATGGGATGGGTGGGTGGCTTTGAGAGCCACACAATATATGTGAAAGAGTCACATGTGCATCCCCAGCCGCAGGTTGGTCACCCCTGGGCTATACCTATACCATGCTTGCTCTCCCTCCAGGTGAGCACCATACTTAAGGAAAAAGAAGGGGGAAAGAAAGGGCTGTGTGGTCCTCTATTTATAACGAATTTTTGTCAAAATACAGATAAATGCTGCCAACTCAGCAGGCTTGACTACAGAGATGAGATTATATGCGGTTAACTCCCAAAGCCAGAGGTAGAAGCTTGTAAGGAATCACCGAGACTTATTCTGATATCTATCTCCTCGCTCTCTCCCCATTTCTATGCCAAGAGTTTTAAAAGAAGATAGATGATCTGAAGTCTTCAAGTTGTGAGAGGGAGAGAGAAGTTTGGGAGTATTTTCTACACTTCTGGCTCTTTCCTAAGTTTTTCTTTAGCTCCTAATTTTCCCACCTTGTTCCCATTACCTCTCTCTTCAGAGACCCGGCTGGCTGGAAAGCTATTTCTTCCCTCCACTGTGCTCGCACGCTGGAAAGGTCCGTGAAGAATGATCAAGGTACATCCTCTTGCCATTGTTGAAGATTCTAATGCACTTTTAGGGAAAGAAAGAGAAGGGAGAGTTTTTCTATATTTAAAAAAAAAGAGAGAGAGAAGAAGCCAGGGAGAGTGTGGTGGAAAAAGCAATTTTCTCTTTAAACTGCTGGCTGATTCAAAACAGATACATCTGGCGGAGAATGAGAAACCTTGAGGAAAGAAAAAAACCCACTGGAGTTGTTTTTTTTTTTTTTTTTAAAGAAAGAAAGAAGAAATGCAATAAAATGTGCTGTTTTGTGGCTCTATCAGCTTTCATCACCAGTAAAACAATATTCGTTCTATCTCCAGAATAAGGATCTGTAATTTATTGCTTTGGTCTGAGGATAGTATTAAAAATACACAGGAAGGAAACTCAGTCTATCTGAGTCTAAGGTTGTCCATGGATCAGGAAAAATGGCCTTGCTGGATTTTTGCTCAGAGGGCCATTGAAGATGATGATGATGAAGATATTGGATTTATATCCCGCCCTCCACTCCGAAGAGTCTCAGAGCAGCTCACAATCTCCTTTACCTTCCTCCCCCACAACAGACACCCTGTGAGGTAGATGAAGATATTGGATTTATATCCCGCCTCCACTCCAAAGAGTCTCAGAGCGGCTCACAATCTCCTTTACCCTTCTCCCCCACAACAGACACCTGTGAGTTAGATGAAGATATTGGATTTATATCCCGCCCTCCACTCCGAAGAGTCTCAGAGCGGCTCACAATCTCCTTTCCCTTCCTCCCCACAACAGACACCCTGTGAGGTAAATGAAGATATTGGATTTATATCCAGCCCTCCACTCCGAAGAGTCTCAGAGCGGCTCACAATCTCCTTCCCTTCCTCCCCCACAACAGACACCCTGTGAGGTGTGGTGGGGCTGGAGAGGGTTCTCCCAACAGCTGCCCTTTCAAGGACAACCTCTGCCAGAGCTAGGGCTGACCCCAGGCCATTCCAGCAGCTGCAAGTGGAGGAGTGGGGAATCAAACCCGGTTCTCCCAGATAAGAGTCTGCACACTTAACCACTACACCAAACTTGGCTCTTGCCAAAAGAAACGAGAGAGAGAGAGAGGTTGTTCCATACCTCACCCCTGCTACTTTGGGGGGCAGCTAGGAGCAGCGAAAGTTACAGCACCTGCTTATTTTGCATACAGGGTTCTTACTGCCTAACTCTATCCACTAGAGCAGGGGTCCCCAATCCGTGGTCCATGGACTGTAGTGTTGCCAAGTCCAATTCAAGAAATATCTGGGGACTTTGGGGGTGGCCAGGAGACTTTGGGGGTGGAGCCAGGAGACATTGGGGGCGGAGCCAGGAACAAGGGTGTGACAAGCATAATTGAACTCCAAGGGAGTTCTGGCCATCACATTTAAAGGGACAGCACACCTTTTTAAATGTCTTTCTTCCATAGGAATAATGAAGGATAGGGGCACCTTCTTTTGGGGCTCATAGAACTGGACCCCCTGGTCCAATCGTTTTGAAACTTGGAGGGTATTTTGGGGAGAGGCACTAGATACTATACTGAAAATTTTGTGCCTCTACCTCAAAAAATAGCTCCCACAGAGCCCCCGAAACCTCCAGATCAATTCCCTATTATACCCTATGAGAAATATTCCACATTAGGGAATAATGAAGACGTTTCCCTCTCCTCCACACCCCACCCCCCTTCTCGCAAATCTGATGTAGGGGATTGGCTCTCTACTCACCAGCCAGCTTCTTCACAGCAACAAAGACACAGACACAGAAAATTGAAGCCTTTCACCACCTCTGGAGGTGCAAAGGCACATGGTCCTTTGGGGCGGGGCAGGAAGCAGTCTGGGAAAGCTCCGGCTGCTGCGATGGAGCTGGGTGGGAAGGGGAGGGGCAAGGAGAAGCTGCTGCGATCCGAGGTGGGAAGGGAAGGGAGGAGGAGAAGCATCAGGGATCGGTGGGAAGGGGAGAGGAGAAGCTGCTGGGAGCTAGGCTGCGTGGGAAGCGCCGCCATTCCCCCCGCTTTCTGGATTTTTGCCGAGTGGGGGGAGGAGGCTCCAAATCGGGGGTCCCCCGCCCAGGTGGGGGATTTGGGAAGCCTAATGGACTGGTACCGGTCCATGGCCTGTTAGCAACCAGGGAAAAACAAAGAAGGGAAAGAAACAACCCAAAAACTGGAGTAAAAAACCTGAAAGGTTAATATGCAATTAAAGGGCCAAACATTAAAAGCAAACTGTAAAATAAATCAGCAACCAACATACATGTATTTATTGTGGAAAGCGAAAACCATTTAAGGGCCCATCATAAGCCTCTAGCCTATGTACAATCGTAAAACCTCAATGGGAACCCACTCAACTTATCTGAGATTTATATCCCGCCCTTCCCACTAGGTGGCTCAGGGCGGCTTACAACATGTAAAACTAACATAAGATGTAAAATTAAGCATTAAAATTAACATTACATAATTTATAGTTAAAAATCTAAACATTTGTTATATACATAAAACAAAATCATTCAGCGGTCTTAAGCTACGCTCAATTCAAATTCGATGTTCAGTGTTCAGTGTTCAGTACTCTGTGCCGGTTAGTTGTGGGCCAGCTGGAAGAGGGCTGTCTTACAGGCCCTGCAGAATTGGGTAAGGTCCCGCAGGGCCCTTACCTCTTCCAGCAGCTGGTTCCACCAGGACAGAGCCATTACGGAGAAGGCCCTGTCCCTTGTAGCTTTCAAATGGGCTTCTTTTGGCCCGGGGACAATCAGGAGTTTTGAGTTCCCGATCTCAGTGCTCGCTGGGGAACGTGTGGGAAGAGACGGTCCCTCAGGTAGGCAGATCTCAGATAAATAAATAAATTCTCAGATAAATAAATACATAAACTTGACCTGACGCGTTTTGACCTAAATTGGTCTTCAGAGGTCAGAAAGGGAAGTACACCTTTTGGCTCATACTGCAGAATAGAATAAAACAATAGAACAATGCTGATCAATTCTAGACCATGTGGCATACAATAAGACACTGGATGCAATATGTATGCCCTTGCTTAATTAATTAATTAATTAATTAATATCCCGCCCTCCCCGCCAAGGCAGGCTCAGGGCGGCTAACGACACAAAAGTCAGCAACAGCATGCCCAACCATTTAACAGTAGATACAAACAACATTAAATATAAAAACGTTAAAACATTTAAAACATCTGGTGCTAATTCGATGTATTCAGACAACAACATATTAGCCGTGGTAATCCGACTGGTTGATTTTTAAACTTCTGGAGGTCCCAGACAAGCCACTGGAGGTGTTTCTGGGCCCAATCCATCGCTGTAGGTGTCATTATGAAAAAACGTGGTGGAAAAGTGCTGTTTTGCAGGCCCTGCGGAACTACGTGAGCTCTCGCGGGGCCCTCACCTCCTACGGCAACTCATTCCACCAGCTAGGAGCAGCGATGGAAAAGGCCCTGGCTCTTGTTGATGCAAGCCTAGCTTCTTTGATGCTGGGGACCATCAATCGGTTTTGGGTTCCGGACTGAAGTGCTCACTGGGGCATATATGGTGAAAGGCGGTCCCTAAAGTATGCAGGACCCTGGCCATAGAGGGCTTTAAAGGTGATAACCAGCACCTTGAAACGAATCCGGTACACTGTTGGTAGCCAGTGCAGTGCTTTCAGCACAGGCTGAATGTGCTCCTGTAAAGGCACTCCCAGTAACAACCTGGCTGCAGTGTTCTGCACTAGCTGGAGTCGCCGGATTTGGGACAAGGGCAGCCCCATGTAGAGGGCATTGCAGTAATCTAATCTCGAGGTGACCGTAGCATGGATCACGGTAGCCAAGTCGTCACGATCAAGAAAGGGAACCAACTGCTTTATCGTTCGCAGATGGTAGAAAGCTGACCTGGCAGTGGCAGCTACTTGGGCCTCCATCGTTAAGGAGGCGTCTAAGAGCACTCCTAAGCTGTTAACCTTGGGTGCCGCATAAGCTGCACCCCATCGAAGGTCAGTAAATGGACCTCTGGTCCCAGACCGCAGTGACTTAGGTATAGGACCTCCGTCTTTGTCGGATTTAATTTCAGTCCATTCAGCCTGAGCCACCCCGCCACAGCTTGTAATGCTGATCCTCTAAGGTGGAATCGGACTGGCCACCCATCAACAGGTAGAGCTGGGTGTCATCAGCGTACTGGTGACAACCCAGCCCATGCCTCTGGGCAACCTGGGCGAGGGGGCACATGTAGATGTTAAATAACATCAGAGAAAGAGCAGCTTCCTGCGGCACTCCACAAATAAGTGGGTGTCGCCGGGACAGTTCTTACCCTAGTGCCACCTTCTGTCCCCGACCCTGGAGAAAGGAGGAAAGCCACTGCAAGGCTAACCCCTGGAATTCAGCGCCGGCGAGGCGACAGGTCAGTAACTGATGATCAACCATGTCGAACGCTGCCGACAGGTCTAATAACATCAGCACTGCCGAGCCACCTCTATCCGGGTGTCTCTGGAGGTCATCTGTGAGGGTGACCAGTACTGTCTCCGTCCCATGACCCGGATGAAAACTGGATTGATGTGGGTTTAGAGAACAAGAGGCCTCAAGAATATCTCTAAACCTTTGTCACTTCACTAAATTTCCTTGCGGTCCAGCATTCTTCTGTTGTTTTATTCTGTTCTGTATTATGAGCCAATAGGTGTACTTCCCTTTCTGACCTCTGAAGAAGACCAATTTAGGTCGAAACGCTTCAGGTCAAGTTGAGCGGGTTCCCATTGAGGTAGTTATGATTGTACATAGGATAGAGGCTTATGATGGACCCTTAAATGGTTTTAGCTTTCTACAATAAATACATGTATGTTGGTTTCTGATTCATTCTACACGTTATTTTTAATGCTTGGCCCTTTAATTGCATATTAACTGTTAGCAACTGGGCCACGGAGTGAGGCAAAACCCTTTCATAAGAGAAGCCATGTTGGATCAGGCCAACGGCCCATCCAATCCAACACTCTGTGTCACACAGTGGCAAAAATTTTTATATATACACACACACTGTGGCTAATAGCCACTGATGGACCTGTGCTCCATATTTTTATCTAACCCCCTCTTGAAGGTGGCTATGCTTGTGGCCGCCACCACCTCCTGTGGCAGTGAATTCCACATGTTAATCACCCTTTGGGTGAAGAAGTACCGCATTTTTCGGTCCATAGGACGCACCGGACCATAAGACGCACCCCCCTCCATTTTGTTTCACTGCCTCAATTTGGCTCGTTTTGCTGCCTCTGCCTCCGCCGGCTCGTCTTTCCGCCCCCCGAAGAGGCGGAGGCCGGGCGAGGGCGCTGAGGTGGCGCTAGAAGCCACGGAGCCGGCACTTCCTCCGTCTCCTGGCTTCTCTTTTCTTCCCCCTCACTGCCAAGGGGGAAGAGCCTTTGTGACATGGCCTCCGAAGAGGCTCGTTTTGCTGTCTCTGCCTCCACCGGCTCTTCTTCCCGCCCCCCGAAGAGGCGGAGGCCGGGTGAGGGCACTGAGGTGGCGCTAGAAGCCATGGAGCCAGCACTTCGTCTGTCTCTTGGCTTCTCCTGGCTTCTCCTCCCTGCCTCGCTGCCTTCGCAATGATAGAGGAGGACGAGGGGGCGGCGGCTGACCAGCCGGCGACGCGACCAGCAGCGGGAGCCGACGAGGCGAGAGCGAGACCAGCGGGGCCCAGCCATTGCCTGCCAAGGTGAACTCTTTTTTTCCTTATTCGCTCCATAAGACGCACACACTTTCCCCCTCACTTTTTTGGGGTGAAAAAGTGCGTCTTATGGTGTGAAAAATACGGTACTTCCTTTTATCCGTTTTAACCTGCCTGCTCAGCAATTTCATCGAATGCCCACTGTGATTTCATCGAATGTGAGAAAGGGAGAAAAGTACTTCTTTCTCTACTTTCTCCATCCCATGCATTATCTTGTAAACCTCTATCATGTCACCCCGCAGTCGACGTTTCTCCGATACAGGCAAAGCTGCCTTGCCACTCCTTTTGCCCACCTGGGACCTGAGCAGACCAAAGAGGCAGCGCGGCCTAGCTCCGAAGCACCGCCTCTTTCATCCACCCAGATCCTGGGTGGATGGAATGGGCATTGTGGCAGTGGCCTTTGCCTACCCCTCATTTAAAGACCCCCATGGGGAGCAGGGTTGGGGTGGGGGGGCAGCCTGGGGTGGCAAAAAAACCCAGCATGCCCTCCCCCACCAGTCTGTGGAAAAATTGTCTTCCACAAAACTGGTCCCTGGTGCCAAAAAGGTTGGGAACCACTGCACTAGAGCAGTAATCCCCAACCTTTTTGGCACCAGGGACCGGTTTTGTGGAAGACAGTTTTTTCCATGGACCGGTAAAGGGCCGGTCAGACTCCATCAGCTTAACCTACCTCACAGGATAACCACCGGAAGCAATAAAACTTTCACACAAAGCAAGTAAATACGCATTTCTAGTGACGTAAAACAAAAACAAAACTAAGGCACACTGAACAGTCTTGAGATTTTTCCCACAAAGTCTCTCAACAGTCACAAAGAATGATAGCCTCTTCAAATAGGACTTAATGAAGATGTGAGTGAAGTCTTTAAATTCTTAGTGTTCCACTTGTGATGGTACAGAGAGAATAAGGAACTGCTTTTAAATGGACTCCTCATGGTTTCAATATTCTTCCTCAGCCTCTTGTGTGCGATTGCAATAAACAAGACAAATGCCATGCTGGGAATTATTAGGAAGAGAATTGAAAACAAATCAGCTGGTATCATCACGCCCCTGTATAAATCGATGGTGTGGTCTCATTTGGAATACTGTGTACAATTCTGGTCACCCCAGAATTGGGGTGATATTATAGCATTGGAAAAAGTGCAGAAAAGGGCAACTAGAATGATTCAGGGTTTGGAACCCTTTCCCTGTGAAGAAAGGTTAAAACGCTTGGGGCTCTTTAGCTTGGAGAAACGTCGACTGCGGGGTGACATGAGAGAGGTTTATAAAGATTATGCATGGGATGGAGAAAGTAGAGAAAGAAGTCCTTTTCTCCCTTTCTCACAATACAAGAACTCGTGGGCATTCAATGAAATTGCTGAGCAGTCAGCTTAGAACGGATAAAAGGAAGTACTTCTTCATCCAAAGAGTGATTAACATGTGGAATTCACTGCCGCAGGAGGTGGCGGCGGCTACAAGCATAGCCAGCTTCAGCTTTTATCCAGGGATTGGATAAAAATATGGAGCAGAGGTCCATCAGTGTTCCTTAGTTTTGTTTTTGCTTTGCGTCACTAGAAATGCATGTTTACATGCTTTGCGTGAAAGTTTTATTGCTTCCGGTGGTTATCCTGTGAGGTAGGTTAAGCTAACAGAGTGTGAGCAGCCCAAGATCACCCACCGAGCTTCCACGGCACAAGTGGGAATTCAAATGTGGGGGGGGTCTCCCAAATGTGAGCCCAGCCCTCTTAACCCCCTTCTACGGGGGTGACGGCTACGGGGGTACGGCTTGACCATATTTCTCACATACCTGCATCCAGGGGTCATTCCGTAGTAAAAGAGGTGCTGGAGCGCATTAGCACAACTCATTTGCATATGCCATACCCCCTGACATCACCGGAAGGTGGACTAAATTCTGTCAGCTCAGCATCTACCTTAAAATGCTTCCTGAAATAATAATAATATAATAATAATAGATTTTATTTATATCCCGCCCTCCCCGCCTAGGCGGCTCAGGGCGGCTAACAACATTCCACACAATTAACATAAATAGATAAAACTTTAAATTTAACAATTAAAAAGAAATTAAACATAAAAACCAGTTAATTAAGTTAAAATACATAATTCAAATTACATTAAATATATCTGGCAGCAATAAAATTGTTTGGCGCTGGTTCTGCCAGTTTAGATAGTTCCGTGATCGTATTATAGATGGCGGTTCTTTATTCTTAGCAACTCAGCAGTCGATATCAGCATAGGCTTGTCTGAAAAGGGCGGTCTTGCAGGCCCTGCGGAACTGGTCAAGGTTCCGCAGGGCCCACACTTCCTCTGGAAGTTGGTTCCACAGTGCCGGAGCCGTGGCTGAAAAGGCCCGTGTTCTGGTGTTTTGAAGTTTGACCTCTCTCGGCCCAGGGATGGTCACTTTATTTTTACCCATTGACCTCAGTGCCCTCTGGGGTTCATATGGGGAGAGACGGTCCCTTAGGTAGGCTGGTCCTCGGCCATATAGGGCTTTAAAGGTAATAACCAACACTTTGTACTGGACTCGGTAGGTAATTGGCAGCCAGTGCAGTTCGCGCAGCCCCGGCCGTATGTGCTCCCATTTCGAGAGCCCCAATAGTAGCCTGGCCGACGTGTTCTGCACCAGCTGCAACTTCCGGGTCCGGCACAGAGGTAGCCCCAAGTAGAGGGCATTACAGTAGTCCAATCTTGAGGTGACCGTTGCATGGATCACTGTTGCGAGGTCGCGGCGTTCCAGAAAGGGGGCCAACTGCCTCGCCCGCTTCAGGTGGAAGAATGCTGACTTGGCAGTGGCTGCTATCTGGGCCTCCATTGATAATGAAGGCTCCAGTAAAACGCCCAAACTCTTTACCTGGCGCACTGGTTTCAATGGTGCGCCGTCGAAGGTTGGGAGAGCTATTTCCCCTCCTAGCGCGCCGCGACCCACACAAAGGACCTCTGTTTTCGCTGGGTTCAATTTCAGCCCACTTAATCTGAGCCACGTCGCTCAGATTGCCATAATAAAATTGCCATAATAAAATTTTACTCCCATCATACTTTTTAAATGTTACATTCTCCTATGTGACTATGGTGGCATGAGGAAGATTTCCACCTGTCTGCTTTGGTTTTGTTGTTGTTCAGTCGAACAGTCGAGATTGACTCTTTGCGAACCCATGGACCAAGTCACGCCAGGCCTTCCTGTCTTCCACCATCCTCCGAAGTCTGCTCAGATTCGTGTTTGTTACATCAGTAATGCTGTCCAGCCATCTCCTCTTTTGCCATTCCCTTCTTCCTTTGCCTTCTGTCTTTCCCAGCATCAGGATCTTCTCCCGGGAGTGCTCCCTTCTCATTTGGTGGCCAAAGTATCTGAGCTTCAGCTTCAGCATCTGACCTTCCAGGGAACAATCAGAGTTGATTTCCCTTAGGAATGAATGATTTGGGTTTTCCCATTTTTTTGGTGGTGGTGGTGGAAATATTAGAAAGTTTGTCAAATCTTAGAGCTCAGCAAAATTCTCACAGGGGGTTTGAACGATGGAGCCCAGAAGCAAGTTTTTTTTGGGGGGTGCGTGTGTGTAAGAGAGAGCACAATAAAATTTATTTATTTATTTTATGACTTCTATCCCGCCCTTCCCAACAAGTGGCTCAGGGCGGTTCCGGACCTCCGCTCCTGTAAACTCCTGCCCAAAATGAGACCTGCCTGCATTACAGCCATGTCAGACTTCTGGTGGGGGCTTGCAAGATGGAATGCTCTCCCTGAACATAGTATCCCTACATTCAGAAAGCTAGCATGTAAGGTACATATGCCTGAGAGCTTTGTTGTCTACATGCAAGGAACTTCTTGAATAGAGTAGCATTGAATCCCACACGTCTCTGCCTGCTGTCGGAACGGAAACTCAGGCACAGATTTACCACCTCGGTGAGAATCTCCCAACTGGAGATACATCGACCGTGCAGAAGTTTGAAAAACCAAGACAGGGCTTCCAAAAAACTTTGGCTTCTCTCTCTCTTTCTCTCTGTGTCTTGTCATTCACCCCATTCCCGGACTCATTTACCCTCTCCAACCATGCAGAAAACTAGCTAGCATCCTCCTTGCTGACTACAAGAGTGATGGCTCCAAAAGAACAGAAACAAAGAGGAGTCCGTTGCCACGGAGCCCCCGAATTCCTTCCCTCCCCCTCAGGCACCTCCACTGCTTTAAGCTCACAGATGTGGGAGGTGGCTGCCACCGCCAAATTGGAGACTTTAATTAGTTTGAAAATGAAAACAAAATAGTTTCATTTAGCTCGGGCTTCTTTGTTGATTGCTTCCGCTTGTGCAGGCGCGGAGCGTGCCCTGAAAACCACACAACAATTAAACGGTAGCCTAGCAGAGAAGGGCATCTCATTGAGAATTTCAGTGATAGAGATTTTTTTTTTTTAAAGATAGTATAAATGTACTGGGCTTTTAAGAAAAAAAACACACCGGTGGAGAGATTATTCCAACACAAGCACCTTTCTGAGAAACCAGAGTTGAGATTGAGGAGTTGATTCAAAGCCTCCATACAAGTACCTGCATTTGTTCACATCCCCTACTCCCCTTCCTCTCCTCCTTACATTTTCCGTCCCCTCATCCAAACCCACATATTGTGTTTCTGATAACCAGGGACCATTTTTGTTTGGTCTGTATTGTGCTGTAAAATTCCATGTCCATTCATGGTTTCACACAGGGCTTTTTTGTAGAAAAAGCCCAGCAGGAACTCATTTGCCTATTAGGCCACACACCTTGACATCACCAGGGTTTCAAGGAGGCTTTTATAGGAAAAGCCCAGCAGGGACTCATTTGCATATTAGGCCACATCCCCTGACATCACCATGGTTTCACACAGAGCTTTTTGTAGGAAAAGCCCAGCAGGAACTCATTTGCATATCAGGCCACACCCCTGACATCACCATGAGTTCACACAGAGCTTTTTGTAGGAAAAGCCCAGCAGGGACTCATTTGCATAACAGGTCACACCCCCTGACATCACCATGGTTTCACACAGCTTTTTTTAGGAAAAGCCCAGCAGGAACTCATTTGCATATTAGGCCACGCCCCCCGGTGCCAAGCCAGCTAGAACTGCATTCCTGTGCTTTCCTGCTGAAATGAGCCCTGTTTATATATATACAAATGTAATATACCGAACACACAAACTCACATCAAAAACAAATCTGTTATTGGGGATTTCCATGCACTTTTTATGGGGGAAAGGCACTCATTCTGCATCACCGGCCCCAGCCAACCTGTTGTGTAATTATTGCGCACAACCCGCTCCTGGGAGCACCATGCACAGTACAATCGCGCATAACCAGTGAAGCACAGCCCTGGTGCCTCTCCCCTGTGGAGATAAACAAGCAAAATGCATCCTAATAGAGCCTCCTGCAGTCTGCTGCCTCTCCTGTTCTGAGGTTTTATTTCCTTTTAAAGAGGACTGAGACGGAAGAAGGCAAGAGGCCCGCCAAGCTCCCATGCTTGTGGAGTTCAGGATTGTGCCTGAACTTGTACCTACTTAGCTGGCTTTAGAAGGCATTAGTCGTAATGACTGAGCCTCTGCCATGCCCCCTCCTATGATGTCTGCCTTCGGGCCTAGCAGAGAGCAGAAGCAATTAGAAGAGGGCTGCCTTGGAAGAGAGGGGAGTTGCTTGCTATTAGGCTTAAAAGAGCTGGATTCTCCACCAGCTGTTGCGAGAGCAGCTGTCAACTAAGAATGATGCTGATCTGGTTATTTATTGTAGCTAACCTATGGGACTGTGTGTGTGTATCTGTGTGTGTATGTGTGTGTGAGAGAGAGAGAGAGGAAGGGGAGTCTGGAGTGGAATCTCTAGTGTCCAAATTAAATTGCCAGGTGGAAATTTGGAGTGAGATACATTGCATGTGTGTTTGGATATACATTATGATTTAGAGCAGGTGTCCCCAACCCTTTTAAGTCTGCGGTCGCCTTTGGAATACTGAGAAAGAATGGCATCTCCAGCGACAACACGGCTGCCACAGAAGTGCTGGAGTTACAAGTTGCTTGCCTTTCAGTCATTACGGGGTTAACTAATACTGTTAGTTGTTGGTAAACAGGACATGGTGTTATGTAGCCTGTATCCACTTAGAAGTCATCTGTAGTTTGCCTGGGAAAACTGGATAGGAAGTATGCTAACCTGTAACCTTTCTATTGGTCAGTTACCACCTTGTTTGTAAGTGTTGCTTTGATCTTCTATGCAAGCAGAAAAAAATAGGAGTGGCTTGCACCTTTAAGACCAGCTTAGTTTTATCCAGAACGTATGCTTTCGTGTGCAGGCACACTTCTTCAGACGAGGAATGAGGTACAGTAAGCAGAGCCACATATAGCTGGTGGGGTTTGGAATGCCAACTGGTACAAAGTTAAAATCCAATAGCAGAATAGTAAAATTAACAAATTGAGAAAACCATATTGGATTTATATCCCGCCCTCCACTCCAAAGAGTCTCAGAGCGGCTCACAATCTCCTTTCCTTTCCTCCCCCACAACAGACACTCTATGAGGTGGGTGGGGCTGAGAGGGCTCTCACAGCAGCTGCCCTTTCAAGGGCAACCTCTGCCAGAGCTATGGCTGACCCAAGGCCATGCCAGCAAGGTGCAAGTGGAGGAGGGGGGAATCAAACCCGGTTCTCCCAGATAAGAGTCCGCACACTTAACCACTACACCAAACTGGCTCTCTAATAGCAGGATAGAACCGCAGTAAGACACAATGCCGCTACAAGGGAGGCCAACTGATGGAGTAACAGCTGGACTAGGATGTCCACTGCCTCAGCCAAAAGCCCAGAGGAATAGCTCCGTCTTGCAGGCCCTACGAAATGGCAATAGCTCAGGTGGGGCCTGGATCTCCATTGGCAGCTGATTCCACTAGGTAGGGGCCCTTTGGCTAATATTGTTATTATTCCCAGTTAGGCTCATTTTTTTAAATATATGCTTAAAAATGTCTTCTCCTCAAGTAGGTATTATTAGTTACGAGTACTTCTACTACATCCAAGGGCTAGATAGTTGTTCTCTCTGAAATCTGTGCTCCGGGTCCTGGAAAAGCAACTTCACCATGGAATTCTTGCAGGGGAAATTCCCTAGTCATGGCATGCCTTGCCATATGTCTAATAGCCTTGGATGGTCTCACTGTGTGGCTCAAAAATCCACAAGGAGGCCTCTAGAGCTTAGGTGTATGTTTCTGCATATATGGGAGGAATCCTACGTTTTCAGAAGAAAATATGAAATACTTGTAGGGCTAAATCCCTCCCCCACCATGGTAACATAAGAACATAAGTGAAGCCATGTTGGATCAGGCCAATTGTCCACCCAGTCCAACACCCTGACACACAGTGGCCAAAAAAGCAGATGCCATCAGAAGGTCCACTAGTGGGGCCAGGACGCTAGAAGCCATCCCGGTGTGGCCCCTCCTAACACCAAGAAGACAGAGCATCACTGCCCCAGACAGTTCCATCTATAAAGGTAGTCCCCTGTGCAAGCACCAGTCGTTTCCGACTCTGGGGTGATGTTGCTTTCACAACATTTTCACGGCAGACTTTTTACGGGGTAGTTTGCCATTGCCTTCTCCAGTCATCTACGCTTTCCCCACAGCACGCTAGGTACTCATTTTACCGACCTCGGAAGGATGGAAGGCTGAGTCAACCTGGAGCCGGCTACCTGAACCAACTTCCACTGGGATCGAACTCAGGTCGTGAGCAGAGGGCTCCGACTGCAGTACTGCAGCTTTACCGCTCTGCGCCATGGGGCTCTTGGAGTTCACAGTAGGACCTCTACTAAGAGCCCTGTAAGCTTTTGGAGGATTGGCTACATCAGAGGGTGTGGCCTAATATGCAAAGGAGTTCCTGCTACAAAAATAGCCCTGAACACTTACATCCAGCAGCAGTGGAAGACCTTTTGTTTGCCCCCCGCCCCGGAGACTGGCAGCCCTAGACCACTGGAAAGTCCTGCCGTTCTCATGCTCCCTTACCTCCATAAGGACTAGTAACTTTCTCAAAAAATCAAGTTTAAGTAATAGTAAACATTTCAACCTTGAGCCGGTTACCTGAACCCAGCTTTCGCCAGGATCAAACTCAGGGCGTGGGCAGAGAGCTCAGACTGCAGTTTTACCACTCTGCGCCATGGGGCTCCTATAGTTCCATCTATACCCTGTGGCTAATAGCCGCTGATGGGGCTCTGCTCCATATGTTTATCTAATCCCCTCTTGAAGCTGTCTATGCATATAGCTGCCACCACCTCCTGTGGCAGTAAGAGTACCATTTACACACCCACAGACAGTACGAGGGTAAAAAAAATGCTTCATTTTTGAAGCAGCCTGAATAGCCCAGGCTAGATCAAGCTCATTAGATCTCAGGAGCTAAGCCGGGTTGGCTGTGAGTAGCATTTGGACGTGAGACCACCAAGGAAGCCCAGGGTTGCTATGCAACGGGAAACCACCTCTGCTCATCTCTTACCTTGAAAACCCTACGGGGTTGTCATAAGTCAGCTTCGACTTGCCGGCACTTTATTATTATTAGAGCTGTCCAAAAATGGAGTCCAACAACAAAAAAGAAAGGAGTAGAGGGAAGGGAAGAGAAAGCTGTGGAGATACTGTGGCAGCTGCAAGGAAAGGAAAGAGAAGGACCCATGAAATCAGGGGAAAGAGTGGGTGGGACAAGCAGAAAGGGGAAGGGAAGGCTGGGTGAGCAGGCGGGCGACGAGAGGTGGAGAGGCCAGACAGAGCTGGACCAGGTTGGAGAAGAGGTGTTGAACTGATTCGTTATGAGGGCGGAATCTGACATAAATGAGACCTTGTTGGCCAGGCCATGTGTCACACAGCAGCGGCCTAGCAGGGTCTTCTACTGGCTGCCACCACTCTGGTCAGGGGCTGTATGGAGGGCCCAGAACACTCAACCACCCTTCTCTTTCTTATGAGTAATTCCTCTTAACCATGACCAAGGAGACGTGAGAACCCAGGCAGTATAACAACAAAAAGTTTATTATTAGTGCTCTAAAACAATAAGTGGGTGACAAAGATTTAGTGCTATAGCACAGGGGTGGCCAACGGTAGCTCTCCAGGTGTTTTTTTGCCTACAACTCCCATCATCCCCAGCCATTGGCCATGCTGGCTGGGGCTGATGGGAGTTGTAGGCAAAAAACATCTGGAGAGCTACCGTTGGCCACCCCTGCTGTCGTAAATATGAAACAGTAAAGGTTGGTGCAGATAAACAAAAATCCTGATGCGTTTAGCTATACAGTCCCTACTCTAATACCAACATTCACCCCCTTGGGTAAGGGATCACTTCGACTGCCTTCTCTCTTGCAGCCTTTTCCAGAGAGAACACACCCTGTCTATGCTGGCCCTTTTTATGCTCTCTTCCCAGGTCCCACCCCTCTTTGGGTTAGTTTCCCTCCAAAACCTTGCCACCCAATCAGAGGGACAGAGGGAATCCTGGGAAATGTAGGCTTCCCCCCAGTCCTCTGCTTGCAGCTGGAATGGCCTTGGGTCCGCCATAGCTCTTGCAGAGTTGTCCTTGAAAGGGCAGCTTCTGTGAGAGCTCTCTCATCTGCACCTACCTCATAGGGTGTTTGTTATGGGGGAGGAGGGGGGCTGGGAGATCTCCCACTTTCACAACTGATTTCCAGCTGGCAGAGATCAGCTCCCCTGGAGAAAATGGCTTCTATGAAGGGTGTACTTGATGGCATTGGACCATGCTGAGGCCCCCTCCTCAGCTGGTGTAGTGGCTAAGTGTGTGGACTCTTATCTGGGAGAAGCGGGTTTGATTCCCCACTTATCCACTTGCAGCTGCTGGAATGATCTTGGATCAGCCATAGCACTCACAGAGTTGTCCTTGAAAGGGCAGCTGCTGTGAGAGCCCTCTCAGCCCCAACCACCTCTCAGAGTGTCTATTGTGGGGAGAGAAGGTATAGGAGATTGTAAGCTGCTTTGAGACTCTGATTCAGAGAGAAGGCAGCGTATAAATCTACTTCTTCTTCTTCTCCTCTACTCAGACTGTCAGTGGCTCTCCGAGGTCTCAGGGAAGAGGTTTTTCACATCACCTACTGCCAGATCTTTTTACTGGAGATGCCGGGGATGGAACCTGAGAACCTTTGCATGCCAAGCAGATGCTCTACCACTGAGCCATGACCCCTCCCTGGATTTTGGAAGCGCACTTTCTTTCAAAGAGCCAGAGAAGGGGCAGTGAAACAGGCCCAGATTGTTTTACAAGACAAGCTCCTTGCTGCATGCAAAACCCTGATACAATTGCAAAAATGTTCCTTGATCACAATGACACGCAGCCTCGATGCAAATGAAGGGCTGTACCCTGGTGGAAAACCCAGGCTTTTAAATAATACGGCCTTATATTTCTTCCTCAATATGGGCAAGGCAAGAGGGGATGGATTTCACTTCCACTGGAAGCCCATTCCAGAGATGTGGAGCCACCACAAGAAAAGCCCTGGAGTGGGTTGCCACAGATCGAACCTCCCCGTTGGAGCAAGGGCAAAAAGAGAAGTCTCTAATGTTCTCTCTTTCAGCACCTTGGAGAGCTCTCATGGCCCAAACCATGTGCACCCATGAAGCTGTCTTATACTGAATCAGATCCAGGCGGGCAGCCGTGTTGGTCTGAAGCAGTAGAACAAAGCAAGTGTCAAGTGGCACTTTTAAGACCGACAAAGTTTTATTCAGAATGTAAGCTTTGTGTGCTAGAAGCGCACTTCATCAGACAAAAGTGTGGAATAGCAAGCAGTCCTAAATATAGAGAAAGTGGGCAGTGAGTTAGTATGCAGAGTCATGGAAATATATATTTTTAGCAGATGAAAAGAGTCACAAGTTGGGGTCTGGTGTTTGTTAGTTAGTGTTAACTGGGCTGAAACAACAACAAAGGGTAATATAAAGCAGATGGATGTCCAGGTACTCAACCCATTAAGTATCCTGGGTGTGAATTGCAATAAACGAGAGCCTGTTGTAATGTTAGCTCTGGGTTAAAATGAGGGCATTGGTTTCTCAGGGGTTTGATTTAAACATGTAACACACATATAAACATAATTTTAGTTTGCCATTAGAAAAAAAAGAATACATTAAAATATAGTGGAAGATGGGTTAGTAGATGTAATGAGATAAACAGCCAATATCCCTATTTAATAATAATAATAATAATAATAATAATAATAATAATAATAATAATAATAATAATAATAATAATAATAATAATAATAATAATAATTTTATTCTTATATCCCGCCCTCCCCCGCCAAAGCAGGCTCAGGGCAGCTTACATGACATGGTTTACACCATGATTACACTAAAATCCAGTCATTACAATAAAAGACAATTAAAATAGTTAAATACATTCAATTAAATTAAATAAACAATTAAGATTATTAACAGCTACAAAATAAAGTGCCACAGTTCAATATATGTATAAGATGGCTAGGTGTCATTTCCGGGTTCCATCTTAAACGTGAGTTGATAGAGGGTGGTTTTGCAAGCCCTGCGAAACTGATTTAGGTCTCGCAGGGCTCGCACCTCCTCTGGTAGTTGATTCCACCATTGGGGAGCCATTGTGGAGAAGGCCTGCTCCCTTGTTATTTTCAGTCTGGCCTCCCTTGGTCCAGGTATTCGTAGTAGGTTTTGGGAACTGGATCTCAGTGCTCTCTGGGGAACATATGGAGAGAGGCGGTCCCTAAGGTAGGCAGGTCCTCGGCCTTGGACATATTTGCGTATGTCAATACAAAAAACAAACACATTATTCTGATATACCACCAGAATCAGACCCATCAGTTCATCTCAGACTGGCAGCTGTTCAGGCTGAGGTCTCAGGCTGAGGTCTTTCACATCACCTTCTACCTGATCCTTTCAACTGGAGATACCTGGGATTGAGCCTGGGACTTTCAGCATGCTCTTTGAGAGCCAGAATGCTTTCCCTGAGCCAGATTCTTAATCACAACCCATTTTAACAGGAATGGAACCAAACCATTTGCTTCATTTAGTCAGAGAGGCTGGAAACGAGACCTTTACCTGGCCAGGCTTCTTATCATGTCAAGTAAAAGAAAAAGAGAAAACCGCGCACACCAGCAGGAATGTATAGCACACACCAATGCGCTTCCACACATACGGTTTGAGCCTAGGGGTGAATTGTTAATGACTTCATTAGTTAAGCTCTTGTGTCTTCCTCCCCATCTTTTGTGTAGAAATTAATTATCTTCCAGAAGTCGTAGCCTGCTGATGGAGCTTTGACTGATGGCTGAATTTTATTTTATTTTATTTTTAAAAATAAATGCAAATGTACTTACACAGAGAACTCCTTATTTAAGCTTAGTAGAGAATGAGCCTCGTCTATGCAAAGAAGATCCCAGATTTCTGAGCTGCCGTCTGCACACAGTTTTATTTTTAAACTGGATATTCATGTTCATCCTTGGTAAACAGAATGTGTCAGTTTGGTCGTGGTGGGGGGGTTCCCTGAAAATTGTCAGGAATCTTATCACGAAATGCAGTGCAGAATGCTTCCTTTTATTTTTATTTTTAATTTGATTTGATTTATACCCCGGCCTCCCCGCTGAAGCAGGCTCAGGGCGGCTTACAACATAAAATCCCAGAAACAATAAGAACATGAGAAGCTATGTTGGATCAGGCCAATGGCCCATCCAGTCCAACACTCTGTGTCACATAAGAACATAAGAGAAGCCATGTTGGATCCGGCCAATGGCCCATCCAGTCCAACACTCTGTGTCACATAAGAACATAAGAGAAGCCATGTTGGATCCGGCCAATGGCCCATCCAGTCCAACACTCTGTGTCACATAAGAACATAAGAGGAGCCATGTTGGATCAGACCAATGGCCCATCCAGTCCAACACTCTGTGTCACACAGTGGCCAATAATTTATATATATATACATATATATATACACACTGTGGCTAATAGCCACTGATGGACCTCTGCTCCATATTTTTATCTAACCCCCTCTTGAAGCTGGCTATGCCTGTAGCCGCCACCACCTCCTGTGGCAGTGAATTCCACATGTTAATCACCCTTTGGGTGAAGAAGTACCTCCTTTTATCTGTTCTAACCTGACTGCTCAGCAATTTCATTGAATGCCCACGAGTTCTTAAATTGTGGGAAAAGGAGAAAAGGACTTCTTTCTCTACTTTCTCCATCCCATGCATTATCTTGTAAACCTCTATCATGTCACCCTGCAGTCGACATTTCTCCAAGCTAAAGAGCCCCAAGTGTTTTAACCTTTCTTCATAGGGAAAGTGTTCCAAGCCTGTAATCATTCTAGTTGCCCTTTTCTGCACTTTTTCCAATGCTATAATATCCTTTTTGAGATGCGGTGACCAGAATTGCACACTGTATTCCAAATGAGACCGCACCATCGATTTATACAGGGGCATTATGATACTGGCTGATTTGTTTTCAATAAAATTAATAGGTATTAAAAATACACATTCGGCAAGAAAATAACAATGATTAAAACAATTAAAACAGAAAAACAGACTATTAAGTTGGTGCTATTCTGATGGCAACAGCCTTCTTCCACAGCTCTTAAATACCGGTGCCAGTCAATTGTATGCCAGCCAGAAGAGAACAGTCTTGCAGGTCTTGCGGAACTGCACCAGGTTCCGCGAGGCCCTCACCTCATCTGGTAGTTGGTTCCACCAGCAGGGGGCTATGATTGAGAAGGCCCTGTCTCTAGTTGATTTCAATCGGGCCTCCTTCAGCCTGCGGATTACTAACAGATTTTGAGATCCTCATCTAAGTACTCTCTGGGAAACGTGGGGAGAGACAGTCCCTAAGGTTCCTGTCACCACCAAATAGTTTAATCAGTATCTGCTCCTGCTCAGGGCTGGTCTTAGATTATCTGGCACCCTAGGTGAGGCTAACTTCGGGCCAGGGCTCATTTTGTAGCAGGAGCTCCTTTGCATATTAGGCCACACACCCCTAATGGAGCCAAGAGCTTACAAAATGAGCCCTGCTACAAAATGAGCCCTACTTCCGGCACTCCCATTCGGCACTGATAATCAATTTTCAGAAACAGATGAATTGTAGGGGAAATGAAAAGCACAAAACTTGGAATTGCTCCCTGACCCGGGTAGCTCAGGTCACTGAGTCGCATGGGGAGCACCCAATTTGGCACCCTCAGAAGGCCACCCTCAGAAGGCCTAGACGATTGCCTGGATTGCGTAGTGGCAGAGCCGGTTCTGCTTCTGCTGGGATTAAGGGAATAGTTTCTGGGTCAGAGATACTGATGAAGATCCAGGCATGGCCTTCAGTATTTTAATTATTATACCTTTCTGCTGCCCATTGGTGTGTTCTCACCAATATTGTCCATTCAGAAAAGTCCTTAAATTCACTCTGACTCTTCAGATTAAATTACAGCTACACATCTGGGAAGAGAAGTAGCGGGCATCCCATAATCCCTTGCGGGATGTAAGGAAGCAGAGTGACTTTGGGGGGGGAAAAAAGTCATCGATTACAGTATTTATATCCTGTCTTTCGCAAAGAATCTCAAAGACATCTGGCTAGCTATTAAATAGGTCACATAACTAAATTAAAATGGTCAGAAAATAACAGGATTACGCAGTGCAACATAGAATCAT
Organism: Heteronotia binoei; assembly: GCF_032191835.1. Classification (NCBI taxonomy): domain Eukaryota; kingdom Metazoa; phylum Chordata; class Lepidosauria; order Squamata; family Gekkonidae; genus Heteronotia; species Heteronotia binoei. Next base: position 10,192,094 of record NC_083234.1, read on the forward strand.
AGAGTTGGAAGGGACCTCCAGAGTCATCTAGCCCAGGGGTGGCCAACCGTAGCTCTCCAGATGTTTTTTGCCTACAACTCCCATCAGCCCCAGCCATTGGCTATACTGGCTGGGGCTGATGGGAGTTGTAGTAAAAAAACATCTGGAGAGTTACCATTGGCCACTCCTGATCTAGCCCAAGCCCCTGCACAATGCAGGAAACTCACAAATACCTCCTCCCACTCCCCCAGTGACCTCTGATCTATGCCCAAAGGAAGACAAAATGCCTCCAGGATCTCTGGGCCAATCTGGCCCGGAGGGGAAAAAAATCCTTCTTGACTCCAAAGTGGCAATTGGCATTTCCCTGGGCATGTAAGAAAGGGCTGCAAGTGCTGGTTCACCCCTTCCTGCCCTCCCTCTCGTGATCTTCCTAAATTCACAGAGTCAGCATTGCTTTCAGACGGCCATCAAGCCTCTGCTTAAAAACCTCCAAGGAAGGAGTGCCCACCACCTCCCGGGGAAGCCTGTTCCACTGAGGAATTGATCTAATGGTCAGGAAGTTCTTCCTAATGTTGAGTCAGAAACTCTTCTGATTTAATTTCAGCTCACTGGTTCTGGTCCTACCTTCTGGGGCCACAGAAAACAATTCTGCACCATCCTCAATATGACAGTCCTTCAAGTACTCAGAGCAAGGCCTTATGACTCAATAGCACGTGTGTTGTCTTGTATGTACTTACAGACTATGGCACAGGTCTTCGAGCTTCGAATGATCCATCTTTGCCCCTAAACTTGGAGAGCTATTGACCCCGAAGAGAAGATCAATGGACTAAACTGGATGGAACAATGATACATAAACTTATGATATGTGAAACTGCCGTCCATTGAGTCAAACAATTGTCTCCATCCAAAGCAGAGTTTACCACTGCATGGCGAATGCCACAATGCCCTTCCCCAGATGATCGGATCCTGTTTGAGAACTTTAAGAACCAACAGGTTCCTGTGGTGAGGCAATGTGGCCAGAATGTTTATGTTAGAGGCCTGGGTTCAAATCCTGACTCCGTTGTGAAACTCTCAGAGTGATCTTGACACAATCATCTTCCCTTAGCCTCATCCAACTTGCAGGGTGCTCGTAAGAGGTAGGGGCCACATAAGAAGAACATAAGAGAAGCCGTGTTGGATCAGGCCAATGGCCCATCCAGTCCAACACTCTGTGTCACACCATGGCCAAAAAAACCACAACCCAAACCCAAGTGCCATCAAGAGGTCCACCAGTGGGGCTAGAAGCCCTTCCACTGTGTCCCCCTCCCCCAAGCACCAGAATACAGAGCATCACTGCCCCAGAGAGTTCCAACGATAAACTGTGGCTAATAGCCACTGATGGGCCTCTGCTCCATATGCTTATCCATTCCCCTCTTGAAGCTGTCTATGCTTGTGGCCGCCACCACCACCTGTGGCAGTGAATTCCACGTGTTAATCACCCTTTGTGTGAAGAAGTGCTTCCTTTAATCCATTCTAACCCGACTGCTCAGCAATTTCATTGAGTGCCCACGAGTTCTCATATTGTGAGAAAAAGAGAAAAGTACTGCTTTCTCTACCTTCTCTATCCCATGCATAATCTTGTAAACCTCTATCATGTCACCCCGCAGTCAATGTTTCTCCAAGCTAAAGAGCCTCGAGTGTTTTAACCTTTCTTCATAGGGAAAGTGTTCCAACCCTTTCATCATTCCAATTGCCCTTTTCTGCACTTTTCCCAACGCTATATCTTTTTTGAGGTGCGGTGACTGAGATCGCACAAAGCTGCCTCATACCTAATTGCACCACTGCTCCATCAAGAACAGTGTTATCCCCTCAGACTGACAGAAGCTCTCCTGGGTGCCGGACAGAAGTCTTTCCCATTCCCTGCTACGTCACCCTTTCAAACTGGAGGTGCTGTGGATTGCTGTTGACTGGGAATGTGTCTGATTTGGGAATGGCTTCTACCTGAGACAGCCTGAACATCTACCAGTCAGAGCGAACGAGCCCCAGCATCCCCTTCTACCTCCCCCTTTTAAACTGGAGGTGCCGTGGATTGCTGTTGACTGGGAATGTGTCTGATTTGGGAATGGCTTCTACCTGAGACAGCCTGAACAACTACCAGTCAGAGCGGACGGGCCCCAGCAAAATGGAACACTGATTTACTTTCCTTTTATATTACACCTTTTGATTCTCTAAAATCCCCACTGTGGCTAACAGCAATCAATTAAAACAAACAATACCCATTAAAATGCAAACAAGGAAGACAGAGCACAGCAGCATATTAACTAGGAAATCCAACGGGGAGGAGGAGGAGGAGCCAACCACAAGATCCAAACACCACCAGCACCGGCGAGACAGCAGTCACCCTAGCTGCGTTCGAGTCTCCCCGCCCCCCCTCCAAGTTCTACTTTAATCTAGGGTTGCTCAAATATTTATCGGGTTGACTCCCGTTTTATTCACTGGTCATGAACCGTTTTCCCCCAAACCGTTCACCCGGTTCGTGAACGATCTGAACACGTATGGCAGGTTATTTGCCATGCGTTCAAACAGCACAGCACAGTTCGTTGCAATCGGCTGTGTTTTGCACATATACTGGCGGGAGTCCTTGTTCCCCCTCTCCCCCTCAGATCTGTCATTGCTGCCCGTCACTTGTCAGCCGATGGTATAAACAAACAGCGAGCAAATTAATCAGTCAGCCAGTGATTATAAATTAAAAAAAAAATCCATTTTAAAAAAAACCCTCAACAATTTATGTTGAATATGTTACCAAGGGAAGGAAGGCGGTATGGGATAGCCCGATCTCATAAGATCTCAGAAGCTAAGGACAGTGCCGGATTAAACCCTGTGGAGGCCCCTAGACAGTCAAAATCTCCTGGGGCCCCTTGCAAATGATCTCAGAGTCGGCCCCCGCCGCAGCCTGCAGGCACCTTCTCGAAAGCCCCTTTGAGAAAGCTGTGGGAAAGAGGCAGAGAGAGGCAAACTTGGCAACAACGCCAGCAGTAGCTGCACCAGGTAAATTGGGCAATGAGTGGCTCATTTGCTGGCTGCGTGTGCAGGCTGGGAGGGCTGCAAGCAGGGAGGGAACTGGGCGGGGGGGAAGCTGGCCTGGGCCCCCTAAAGGTGTGGGGGCCCATAGGCCAGTACCTACTTGGCTTAATTGTTAATCCAGCCTTGGCTAAGGAGGGTCAGTACTTGGAAGGGAGACCACCAAGGAAGGATCTGCAGAGGAAGGTAGTGGCAAACCACATCTGCTTCTCCCTTGCTTTAGAAGCACCTCGCTGGGGTTGTCATAAGGGAGACCACCAAGGAAGGCTCTGCGGAGGAAGACAATGACAAACCACCTCTGCTTCTCCCTTGCTTTAGAAGCCCCTCGCTGGGGTCGTCATAAGGGAGACCACCAAGGAAGGCTCTGTGGAGGAAGACAATGACAAACCACCTCTGCTTCTCCCTTGCTTTAGAAGCACCTCGCTGGGGTTGTCATAAGGGAGACCACCAAGGAAGGCTCTGCGGAGGAAGACAATGACAAACCACCTCTGCTTCTCCCTTGCTTTAGAAGCCCCTCGCTGGGGTCGTCATAAGGGAGACCACCAAGGAAGGCTCTGTGGAGGAAGACAATGACAAACCACCTCTGCTTCTCCCTTGCTTTAGAAGCACCTCGCTGGGGTTGTCATAAGGGAGACCACCAAGGAAGGCTCTGCGGAGGAAGACAATGACAAACCACCTCTGCTTCTCCCTTGCTTTAGAAGCCCCTCGCTGGGGTCGTCATAAGGGAGACCACCAAGGAAGGCTCTGTGGAGGAAGACAATGACAAACCACCTCTGCTTCTCCCTTGCTTTAGAAGCACCTCGCTGGGGTTGTCATAAGGGAGACCACCAAGGAAGGCTCTGCGGAGGAAGACAATGACAAACCACCTCTGCTTCTCCCTTGCTTTAGAAGCCCCTCGCTGGGGTCGTCATAAGGGAGACCACCAAGGAAGGCTCTGTGGAGGAAGACAATGACAAACCACCTCTGCTTCTCCCTTGCTTTAGAAGCACCTCGCTGGGGTCGTCATAAGGGAGACCACAAAGGAAGGCTATGCAGAGGAAGGCAATGACAAACCACCTCTGCTTCTCCCTTTCCTTGGAAACCCCTTGCTGCGGTTGTCGTATGTTGGTTGTGGCTTGATGACCCTTTACATATGCTACCAAGATTCTTTGTTACACAAGCATGTTTTTGCCCAGTATTATGGGAGCCCCTTCCCAGAATGACTTAACTTCCTGTCTTGACAATCCATGACCCTGTGGGGAAATAGGTTTCACCTCCTGTGCGCATGTGAAAGGGACTTGCCAAGAAATGAAATGAACACCACAGCTACTGTGCAGACACAAAGTTATGGGAAAGCTGTTGGAGGAGGGCATTAGAACATACGCATAAAGAACATCAGAAGAGCCCTGCTGGATCAGAGTAGTGCTCTGTCTAGTCCAGCATCTTGGTTCAATCAGGGGCCAATCAGCTGCTCTGAAGGACCAACACACAGAGCATAGAGGCCAAGGCTAGTACTGATTTTCAGAGGCCTATTGGAGGTTCTCTATAACCACCATGGCTAGTAGCCACCAATGGACCTCTCCTCCATGAATCTGCCCAGTACTGTCTTCTATACCCATGGAATGCTATGCTTGGTTCATAAGTGGCCTTGGCTATCATAAACCATATGTTCACTTAGAATCCTAGAATCCTAGAGTTGGAAGGGACCCCCTGGGTCATCTAGTCCAACCCCCTGCACAATGCAGGTAACTCACAAACACCTCCCCCTAAATTCACAGGATCAGCATTGCTGTCAGATGGCCATCCAGCCTCTCGCAACTTGCAGAAGTTATCTGGTGTGTCGTTTGGAGCATCCCTATGGTGATCTGCCTTCTGTGGATGGGAACAACACAAACAACACTTTTAACACGTGGCTAAGTTCATAGGGGAAGAAGATGCGAATATATAGGCCCTATGGTTCCAGGAGACAAATCCAAAAGTAATAAATATTAACAGATACACAAAATATGCATTCATTTATTCCAAAACAGATACGTTAAGTGGCTAGCCCTTCCCCAGTTTGTCCCCACCACCACCCTGTGAGTCAGGCTAGGTTGAGGTAACACAATTGGTTTCATGGCAGTGTTCCATGGGATTTGAATACAGCTCAACCAGAGCCCAATCAAACGCTCTAGCCACTACACCACACTGACTGTCACTGAGCCCAAGAGCATGAACTGTAATGAGAGTCCAAGCCCATTTAACACAGGTGGATCCAGGTTTGATTCCGCCACCTCCCACCCCCCGCCCATGGCCTCAAAGCCTGTTGCCCTCTTGATCATGCTTGTAGGCAGGTGCACCCCCTTCCTCAGAGGAATGAGCAGAACACAACACTTAGACCTCTTGTTGGTACTGTCAAAGTTCAGGGACAAACTTTGTCTACCTGCCTACCTGACGGGACCGTCTTTCCCCATACGAACCCCAGAGAGCACTGAAGTCAGCAGGGAAGAACCAGCTGGCTATCCCCGGACCAACGGAGGCAAAACTACAAAACACCCGCACACGGGCCTTCTCTATCGCAGCTCCACACCTATGGAACCAGCTCCCGGAAGAGGTGCAAGCCCTATGGAGCCTTGACCAGTTCCGCAGGGCCTGCAAGACCACCCTTTTCAGGATGGCCTTTGCCAGCTGAGCAACTGATGCTAGTTGATTTCTATCACCATTAATTTTGTGAACAGAATTAGCACCTGAAATATATCTGTATTTGTATTTGTTTTAAATTGGAATGTTTTTAAGATTAATGTGATTTTAAACCTTTGTATAATTATATGGATATGTTGTTAGCCGCCCTGAGCCTGCTTCGGCGGGGAGGGCGGGATATAAATAAAATTTTATTATTATTATTACAAAAAATCTATTATCCATCCCTGGACCAAAGGAGGCTAGGTTGCAGCTGATGCGAGCTAGGGCCTTCTCGGTGGCAGCACCAGAATTGTGGAATGCTCTCCCGGAGGCCATAAGGGCCCTGCGGGATCTCTCTACTTTCCGCAGGACCTGTAAGACCGAACTGTTTCGACAGGCCTTTGAGATCTAACCGGGAGAGAGCTGCCACCCTACATCATTATAGAGTACTATATGATCACCGCTTATATTATATTGTAGTGATACAGTACCATGAAATGAAATGTTTTAAATTGTAACTTTTTTATTGGTTTTTACTCTGTAAAAGTGAATGTTGTTAGCCGCCCTGAGTCTGCTTGCGGAGAGGGCGGGATAGAAATTTAAAGTAGTAGTAGTAGTAATAATAATAATAATAATAATAATAATAATAATAATAATAATAAAAGGAGCCTGAAGGAGTCTCATTTCCTTGCCTGTGGTGGGCTGCCATTACAGGATATCCACAAGAAAAGCTTGGAAGTGATGTCATAGCCTTTTGTGACACTCTAGGAATTCCTCAAATCTCTATGGCACTTTTGCCATATTTTTGGAATCCCTGCTGGGAGACGCAGCCAGAAGAGACATTGGGGTGTGACACTATTGGTTCCCTTTAAGATGGATTCTGCTCAAGTCTGAGGCAAGACATTTAGCGACTCCAAGCAAGGCAAGTTCTCGTCTGCCATCTGCAGGTTCACGCAAAATCAGCTACAACATCCTGAGATATGATTTTCTTTTAGTCCTCCCCCCCCCCAATTTCTTTTCCATTAAATATATGATTAATTCATCGCGAAGAATCATAGCTCCATGGCAGATTGCATTTTTAATGGCTATTACAATTGCGTTCTTTCCTTATGAACACAAACGGGGTTGGTGGCACCTGGAGGACTAGCGGATTTATTGTAGCGCGGATAATTGCTGAATAAATAATTTCTGATTTCAGCTTTAACAATGGATTTAACTGTGCTAATCAAGGCTTCAGCGGTCACCGTAATGGCAGCTGTGGTCATTCTGCCTGCCTCTTGATTTGGAGTTTTGCACAGATAGGCCGCAAACGATACCTCTGGCATTTCATGACTGTTGCCGCCCCTCCTTTTGTTCTGTATTTGTTGGCTGAGGGTTCGTTTAATGCACCTGATGAAGCAGGCTCTAGCCACAGATATTATACTAGGATTCATCTGTTGGTTCTAGGGTTGCCAGCCTCCAGATGGTGCCTGGAGATCTCCCGGAATGACAGCTGTTCGCCACGCAACAGAGATAAGTTCCCCAGGAGAAAATGGCTGCTTTACAGAGTGGATATTACATGACATTGTATACCACTGAGGTCCCTCCCTAAACCCCACCCTCCCAAGCCTCCTCCCCCTAAATCTCCTGGTATTTCCCAATCCAGTGTTAGTGACCCTGGTTGGTTTGTGAGGTAGCACAAGACCCTTTTTTCTGGGGGGAGGGGCGTCTTCCTGGAGAGCCAGTTCTGGAAAGCGAGTTTGGTGTGGGGTTAAGCGTGCGGACTCTTATCTGGGAGAACCAGGTTTGATTCCCCACTCCTCCACTTGCAGCTGCTGGAATGGCCTTGGGTCAGCCATCGCTCTCATAGGAGTTGCCCTTGAAAGGGCAGCTGCTGTGAGAGCCCTCTCAGCCCCACCCACCTTACAGGGTGTCTGTTGTGGGGGGAGAAGATATGGGAGATTGTGAGCCTCTCTAAGTCTCTGATTCAGAGAGAAAGGCGGGGTATAAATCTGCAGTTTTCTTCTCCTTCTCCTCCTCCTTCTTCTGCTGCTATTATGACTAAGCATTACTATCTTCTCCTCTGGAACTTTTCTATGGTATTTATTTGTACCAAGAGGCTGTGGCTCATTGATAGAGCATCTGCTTGGCATCCAGAAGGTCTCCGGTTCGAATCTGGACAACTCCAGGTAATAGGTGATGTGAAAGGCCTCAGCCTGAGACCCCAAAGAGCTGGTCTGAGTAGACAGTGCTCACTTTGATGGACCAGAGGTCTGACTTGGTAGAAGGCAGTTTCATATGTTCAATTTAAGGTGGTTTCATGTGTTCATCAAGGCTTAGCCTAGTAGTGATTTAGAACACTAGTCCTGGACTAAAATATCTCTGAGGGTGCACAGAGTTCTTTTCATTCACCATGCAATAAATGTGGTCTTCTGCCTCCCACACGTCCTATAACATCTGAGTAAGTTGCTTTTATGTCTAGACTTAGGACTTTCTAACGTGGAAGCTGAGTCTTTCATCTCTTTCTTCCAGGGGCCCTCCTGGACACACTCCAGATTTTCTTCTTTCCCGTCACATAAAAAGATGAATTTTTATAACAACTTAGAAGAATATAGGGGAAAGGCAATTTCATTTTTAACATCTTGCTTTCTCCATAAATTATGCCATTTTTATTCCCTTGGCTTGTTTTTATGGCTTGTTTTATTACCGATAATTCTTCTGTTGTTATTTTCATTATTTTATCATACTGCTTTTTACCTTGTGAGCTGCCTCAAATGGGCCTCCGGAGAGGCAATAGATAGATTTCCTAAATAAATAGTACATAACGGCAGGCTTACCAATGACTCGCCATTGTGGGGGCTGCCATTGCATCATTTCCAGGAGAGAACCAGGAAGTGATGTCACAGCCTTTTGCTATACACTAGGGATTCCACAAATCTCTACGATTCCTAGAGCATTGGAATTCCTAGAGCATTAGAACTCTAGGAATCCCGTAAATCTCTATGGTTTATGTCACTTGAAGATTGGCTGTAATCCCAGGAGATCTTCAGCTACTGCCTGGAGGTTGGCAACTCAAAGTATATCACTCAGGCTTGACCCTTTAATGAGGCAAGGTGAGGCAATGATCACAGGAAGCAGATTTTCAACTCCAACATGGTGTCCCACCTCTGCCTACTAGCAGGGATTCTCCTGGTAGCAGGAACTCCTTTGCATATTAGGCCACACCCCCTGATGTAGCCAATCCTCCAAGAGCTTACAAGACTCTTATTCCAGGGCCTACTGTAAGCTCCAGGAGGATTGGCTGCATCAGGGTGTGTGGCCTAATATGCAAAGGAGTTCCTGCTACAAAAAAAAAAGCCCTGCCTACCAGACGTACCTCCATTTCCACCTAGGATTGCCAACTCCAGGTCAGGAAATTCCTTCAGGTTTGGGGGTGGAGCCTGGAGAGAGTGGGGTTTGAGGAGGGGAAGGACCTCAGCAGGGGATAATATAGGGTTGCCAAGTCCCCTGTGTTCTCCGGTGGGGGACTGATCTTGTGAGCGTTTTGTGCACCTGCACAATGATGTCACTCGGAAATGACATCATCATGCTGGCGACGTCACATGCCGGCCACTCTAGGAGCATCGGGGAAAACTCTATGGTTTCCCCAGACACTCTAGCAATTTGGGAGGGAAAACTCTATGGAAACTCTATGGAACCATAGAGTTTTCTTCCTAAACTGCTGGAGCGTCCAGGAAAACCACAGCGTTTTCCCGGCTGCTTTTAGAGCAGCCAGCATGCGATGTCATTGGCACAATGACGTCACTTCTGAGTGGTGTCATTGCACCGGCAACATTGGGGGAGGATCCCTCTGCTGGCCCAATGTGGGCCGGCGGGTTGGGAACCACCAGGGCAGGAGAGCCCGTGCCCAGCCTGGGAACTTGGAGCCCTAGTATAATACCATAGAATGCACCCTCCAAAGCAGCCATTTTCACCAGGGGATCTGACATCTGGAGATCAGTTATAATTCTGGCAGATTTACAGGCCTCACCTGGAGGCTGGCAGCCCCAATTCCACCTCCCACTGGAGCCAGAGGAGTGAATGTGTCCTCCCTCCTCATTCTCCAGGCATTTTGAAACACAGCATAGGAAAGTTGCACGTGTGCAATAAGTTATCCTCAAGCCCGAAAGGGATGCAAGTTCGAGAAAAAAACTATTGGGCGTGCATGGCTTGGCACCTCTGTCCTTGCTGAAATGATGCCCCGCGAAATAGGCGATTGGTATGGTTATTCTGAGGTGTGGGTGAGAGAATCCTCCAGCAAGGTCTAGCAGGAATCGAGAGCGTCGTTTCCCGCAGGCTGGAGTCTCACCCTCCCTCTGCTTTAAAAATTAAGGACAGCTCTTCTCTTGCTTTATGGTGCAGTTGGCTGGATAATAGGCAGTGCGGCATGAATTTTGCAGCGTGCAGAGAAAAGTGCAGAAGTGGGATGGGGTGAAGAATCGAGCAACCTGGGGCACCCCTGCTTTCTAGTCCCTCTGCCCCGAAAATATATGTGCACAGCTTGTCCAGCATTTTCAGTGGAAGAGCTATTTTGAATGCAGAAGGCCTCAAGTTCGGTCTATGGCACCTCCAGTTAAGAAGACCAGGTAAGAGGTGAAGGGATCAGGCCTGAAAACATACATGCACAGCTTGCTCAGCATTCAGAAGGGTTGTGGCTCAGCGGAAGCGTTTCTGCTTTGCTTGTAGAAGGCCCCATGTTCAATCCCTGGTATCTCCAGTTAAAAAAGGGTTCAGGCATCCAGAAGCGCTGTAGTTCAGTGGAAAGGCTTACACTAGGGTTGCCAATCCCCAGGGGGGGTCAGGAGTACCCCCTGGTTTGGAGGCCTTCCTCCCTCTTCAGGGTCATCAGAAAGCGGGGGTGGGGGGGTAGGGTTGCCAAGCCCCCAGGCCAGGTGAGGGTTCTCTCACCCTGGAGGTTCCCAACCCTCCAGCCCACATTGGGCCAGCGGAGGAAACTTTCCCCTATATTGCCTGTAAGTGATTCCATCGTGCTGGTGACATCATGTGCCGGCAGCTCTAGGCATATCCGGGAAAACTCTCTAGCAATTTGGGAAGGAAAACTCTATGGTACAATGGGTGACAAAAGTCCCCTGCCAGAGGTTGCGGGGGACTTGGCAACCCTATTGGGGGGGGGAGGGAAATGTCTGCTGTGCACGCCATTATTCCCTGTGGAGAGATTCCTACGGAGTATAATGGAGAATTGATCTGCGGGTATCTAGGGCTCTGGGGTGGGGGCTGTTTTTGAGTTAGAGGCACTAAATTTGCAGCATCACATCCAGTGTCTCTTCTCAAAACACCCTCCAAGTTTCAAAACGATTGGACCGGGGGGTCCAATTCTATGATCCCCAAAAGAAGGGTTCCCTATCCTTCGTTATTTCCAATGGAAGGAAGGCATTTAAAAGGTGTGTGGTCCATTTAAATGTGATGGCCAGAACTCCCTTTGTCACAACCTTGCTTCTGGCTCCACCCCCAAAGTCCCCAGATATTTCGTGAATTGGGCTTGGCAACCGTAGCTTACGCTTTGCATGCAGATGGTCCCAGGTTCAATCCCTGGCATCTCCATTTAAACAGCATGGCAGTAGACAATGTGAAAGACCTCTGCTGGAGACCATGGATAGCTGCTACTCAACTGAGAGCCAGTTTGATCAGTGGTTAAGTGTGTGGACTCTTATCTGGGAGAACCGGGTTGATTCCCCACTTCTCCACTTGCACCTGCTGGAATGGCCTTGGGTCAGCCATAGCACTGGCAGAGGTTGTCCTTGAAAGGGCAGCTGCTGTGAGAGCCCTCACAGCCCCACCCACCTCACAGGGTGTCTCCTGTGGGGGGAGAAGATAGAGGAGATTGGAAGCCGCTCTGCATCTCTGATTCAGAGAGAAGGGCGGGGTATAAATCTGCAATTCTTCTTCTTCTTCTTCTCCTTGATGGACCGATGGTCTAATTCAGTATAATGCAACTTCATAAACATTCCTGTGTGTCCAAAAGCCAAACTGGGTGTCGTGTGCGACAGAAGAAGATTCCCAGAGATTGTGGGCAAGGTTTCTGGACTGCATCGTTCCCAGCCCCTCCTCCAGCGTAGCAGTATCAGAATGAATGACTCAAAGAAGCCCAGAGCATGCTCCATCCTGATTATATTCCAATGTCAAACTCTCGACTTTGTCTTCTGGAACCAGCCAGGATCCAGGCACGTTTCTGAGCGGCTGGCGTGGGATCACGAACCTCGTAGCAAGGAGATGGAGAAAGAAGAGAGAAGTTGTCAGTTAATACAGGGGATGGGGGAAGAAAGGAGAAGAGAGAGTAGGGCAATTTGATGCAAGGCTGGTCAGGCTCATCCATCCTGGGAACAGCTCTGATTTCTCCTTGCACCATTCCTTTGCTTTCCCCTTGCCCCCAAGCTGGAGAATGGAAAGAAAAAAGAAACGTGTTAAAGGCCACGGTCGGATGCGCCATTTTACCCGTCGACGAGGTGCTCCTCTTTTTGTCTGCCCTTACTTTTAACTGGTGCTTTTTTTGTAGCAGGAACTCCTTTGCATATTAGGCCACATCCCCCCTGATGTAGCCAATCCTCCAATGGCTTAGCAGGGGTGTCAAACATGCGGCCCAGGGGCCAAATCAAGCCCCTGGAGGGCTCCTATCAGGCCCGCAAGCAAGTCGGCTTCCGTCTCCCTCTCTCTTGCTTCCTTCAGTTATTGAAGAATGTTAAATAAAATATTGCAAGAGCGCTAATCTTGTAAGCATGTTTTATTTAAAACTTTAAAAAAAAACCCCAAATCTTTAATTGTGCTTGTGTCCTTTATATTTATGTCTCCACGACCTGGCTTTACATTTTATGACACACATAGCCCAGCCTGACAAGGTCTCATTTGTGTCAGATCCGGCCCTCCTAACAAATGAGTTCGACAACTCTGGCTTGCAGGGCTCTCAGTGCAGGGCTTACTGACAGCTCCAGGAGAATTGGCTACATCAGGGGTGTGTGGTCTAATATGCAAAGGAGGTCCTGCTAGAATTCCTTACAGGGCTCTCAGTGCAGGGCTTACTGAAAGCTCCAGGAGAATTGGCTACATCAGGGGTGTGTGGCCTAATATGCAAAGGAGGTCCTGCTAGAATTCCTTACAGGGCTCTTCTCACAGGGCCTGCTGTAAGCTCCAGGAGGATTGGCTACATCAGGGGTGTGTGGCCTAATATGCAAAGGAGGTCCTGCTAGAATTCCTTACAGGGCTTACTGAAAGCTCCAGGAGAATTGGCTACATCAGGGGTGTGTGGCCTAATATGCAAAGGAGGTCCTGCTAGAATTCCTTACAGGGCTCTTCTCACAGGGCCTGCTGTAAGCTCCAGGAGGATTGGCTACATCAGGGGTGTGTGGCCTAATATGCAAAGGAGGTCCTGCTAGAATTCCTTACAGGGCTTACTGAAAGCTCCAGGAGAATTGGCTACATCAGGGGTGTGTGGCCTAATATGCAAAGGAGGTCCTGCTAGAATTCCTTACAGGGCTCTTCATACAGGGCCTATTGTAAGCGCCAGAAGGATTGGCTACATCAGGGGTGTGTGGCCTAATATGCAAAGGAGGTCCTGCTAGAATTCCTTACAGGGCTCTTCTTACAGGGCCTGCTGTAAGCTCCAGGAGAATTGGCTACATCAGGGGTGTGTGGCCTAATATGCAAAGGAGGTCCTGCTAGAATTCCTTACAGGGCTCTTCGTACAGGGCCTGCTGTAAGCTCCAGGAGAATTGGCTACATCAGGGTGTGTGTGGCCTAATATGCAAAGGAGTTCCTGCTACAAAAAATGCTCTGGAGTTCCTGAGACTGTATATCCCATAGTGCTGCTGCAATAGCCCGAGAGCCTCCGTGGGCTCCTTCTGGCAGCCTTTGGCAAGGTTGTCAGGTGCCTCTCCTCATCCAGTGATGCTCAGCCGGATTCAAGTTGCAACCTGTCTCCTGCAAATAGCATGAGATTTTTTTTTTTTTGGGGGGGGGGGGAGGAACCCTTGAGAAACACTGAAAACCTGGAAGTGATGTCATGGCTACAAGGGATGCTCTAGGAATCTCTCAGATCCCTATGGTAAAAATGATAGCGATCCGGGGCATTCCTCAAGCATTCAGATATGTCATTTCTGGGTTTTTTTTGTGGGAAGTGATGTTGTGATGCAGTCCCCCCTCCATTGCCTTTCTGCTGCAGAAGAAAAAGAAGAGGAGGAGGATATTGGATTTATACCCCACCTTTCACTTGGAGTCTCACAGTTGCCTGCCCTTCCTCTCCCCACAATAGACATCTTGTGAGGCAGGTGGGGCTGAGAGAGCTCTAAGAGAACTGTTCTTGAGAGAATAGCTCCAACAGAGTTACAACTCACCAAAAGTCACACAGCTGGCTGCTTTTGGAGGCTGAGTGGGGAATCAAACCCGGTTCTCCCAGACTAGAGTCCGCCGCTCTTAACCACTACCACAAGCTGGACCTCAGAGCAAAGCAGCGAGAAGGACAGAGCGCAAGTGGGAGGATACCTGCTGAAAGCGGGTAAGTGGCAACTCTTCCTCCAGAAAACCACTCCACGAGCTGCTGTGCTCCGTGTATGACACATGTTCTAAAACTCCTGCTTGCCACGCTTGACATTTCCAAGGCACATGATTTTAACAACAACAACAACAACAACAAAAATCTTCATCTTCACACCCAACATAACACACAGAGAGATTCCATCTTGAACCTTTCCACACTGATTTTCCAAAGCGCCCGAGACTCTGCCGGGTTACAGCTATCTTGTAAAAAAATCTTCCCTTTTTAAATTATTTGTGTTCTGAACTTGTCAAACCCGATGAAGAATAGGCAGATCAAAGCGCAGGCTGCCGGCATTATAATTGGCCCTGTAAAAAAAAAAAAAGAAAAAAAAATTGAAAAGGTATCCTTCTCTCTTGCTCGGCGTTTAACCCTGTCTAGCCATCAATATGCGCAGGGGCTGCTAGTCTGCCCGCCACAGATCTCCATCTCCCTCATTATCGAGAACCGGGCTTTGATCTATCTATCACCGGGCATGTTATCCATCGTCCCTTTTCTCCCCGCATTCTCATCTTTCAGTTTATTACACAATACAGTTCAGCTGTCTGCCAGGAAAAGCACACGCTCCGTCTATCGCCGAAAAGCGCTTGCTCCTTTTTTTGTTCACCCGTCACTCCATGTTCGGCTCCTTTCTAAAGCTGTGGCTGCTGTATTGGCACTGCTGCCTTTCCCTCCTAAGAGCCCTCTTGTTCAAAGCCGAGGCTGCTCCAGGAAGCCGCTCGAGCCCAGGATGGGTTGCCAGCTCCAGGATGAGAAATTCCTGGAGATTTGGGGTTGGAATCTGGGAAAGCCAGGATTTGGGGAAGGGGGCGGACCTGCGCGCCACGTTCTGCAGGTTCTGTACCACTCACCACTCCTCTGGGTTTGTAAAGGATTTTATTGAGGTTAGCAAAAGACATTTCAGACAGACAGGTCTTCGCTGAAACTAAAGGCAAAGCCCTCAGCTCACGTAGATCTACCTTGAGTCCATCCGTGACATGGTTAAAAAAACTAAGCACCTAAATCTGCCAATCATTATGCTCCCCTGTTCTAGCTAGCATGGCCCCCCTAAAACCAGCAGAAGATGTAACATTTGAAAGTCTCTGTGAACCGATAGCGCCTGTGACCTTGGAAGTGACGTCATCGTGCTGGCGACGTCGCACACTCTATGGTTTTCCTGAATGTTCTAGCAATTTGGGAGGGAAACTCTATGGTTCCAGGAGTGCTCTAGGAGTGTCCAGGAGAATATGGTTTTCCCAGACGGTCTAGCAATTTGGGAGGGAAAACTCTACGGTACCATAGAGTTTTCCCTCCCAAATTGCTAGAGCCTCTGGGAAAACCATCGAGTTCTCCCGGACATGCCTAGAGCAGCTGGCACACGATGTCGCCGGTGTGATGATGTCACTTCCATGCGAAAAAGGTTCCCCATCGGAGGCTGCAGGGGACTTGGCAACTCTAGCTCTCAGGGCGGGAGATACATAATAAGTTGCAAACATAACAGACCAGTGTGTGAGAACAGACCGATATATGCAAAGCATGACCAGGTTATTACTGGTTTCATACAAGCATCTCTTCCTTCTCCCTACAGAAATATGGCAAGAGACACAGGGATGTTATGCTCTACAGTCTACCCGCCAAAGTTGTCATTTCCTCTGGGGGAGCTGATCTTGGTAGCCTGGAGAACACTTGTATTCTGGGAGATCTCCAGGCCCCACCAGGAGGCGGGACTCCTTGAATATGCACAAGATCATCGAAAAGGAGAACCAGATTTTTCCCTCCAGACAAAGGCCCTCCCTTCTTCAAGGAAGTGCCGATGCCATTTTCTGAACACCTTGGCTTCCAAAGCAGTTGCTGATGAGGGGATTTTTGAAAAACATTAGGCGGTGGGAGGGAGGTGTTTTTAGGGGGGGCCCTCACCCAGCAAGGCTGTGGTTGATTGTGTAAAAATAGGAGTCCTGAACAATTCACAGGCCTAAGACTCAAAATTAGGGGGGGCGGAGGAACAGGCAGGCCTTATTTGGGGCAGGAGCTCACAGGAGCAGAGTTCCAGAGCCTCTAAATTTTATTGTGATTTTTCTTTCTCTTCCCTCCCCCCGCCCCCCCCACAAATACTTGCTTCTGGGCTCCATTGTTCAAACCCCCTGTGAGGATTTTGCCGAACTCTTAAGATTTGACAAACTTTCTAATATTGTCCCCTACCAAAAAATGGGGAAAACAACCAAAACATATAAAGCAGATGGAAATCTTCCTCATCCCGCTGCGGCCTCATAGGAGAAAGTAATTTTAAAAGTATGGTGGGAGCAAGGTTTTGTGATGACAATTCTCATTCAAGAAGCATTTTAAGGTAGCAGCTGAAATGATATCCTTTAGTCTGCCTTCCGGTGATGTCAGGGGTGTGCGGTGTATGCAAATGAGTTGTGCTAATGAGCTCCGGCATCTCTTTTTCTACTCAATGACCCTTGGGAACAGGGATTCTCTCACGTGCTAGATTTTGCACAGTGTGAACATCATCCCTCTGTTTCTTATTGTTCTGAACGTCATAAGCAAGCTGGAGGCCTGTGACTGTGTGTGTCTTTGTGTGTGTGTGCTTATGGAATGGCAGACAACCAGGGCTTTCTTTTGAGCAGGAACGCAGTTCCGGCTGGCTTGGCATCAGGGGGTGTGGCTTAACATGCAAATGAGCTCCTGCTGGGCTTCCCCCACAAAAAGGCTTGTGTGAATCATTAGTGACATCAGGGGGTGTGACCTAATTTGTAAATGAGTTCCTGCTGGGCTTTTTCTACAAAGAAAGCCCTGAAGACAACTGCTTGGAAATCTCCGTCTCAAACAGAATCCTTTCTAGGAACTCCTTCCAAGAGTCTTAGAGAAGAAGATGAAGATATTGGATTTATATCCTGCCCTCCACTTTGAAGAGTCTCAGAGCGGCTCACAATCTCCTTTACCTTCCCCCCCACACAACAGACTCCCTGTGAGGTAGATGAAGATATTGGATTTATATCCCGCCCTTCACTCCGGAAAGTCTCAGAGCGGCTCACAATCTCCTTTCCCTTCCTCCCCCACAACAGACACCCTGTGAGGTAGATGAAGATATTGGATTTATATCCCGCCCTCCACTCCGAAGAGTCTCAGAGTGGCTCACAATCTCCTTTACCTTCCTCCCCCACAACAGACACCCTGTGAGGTAGATGAAGATATTGGATTGATATCCCGCCCTCCACTCCAAAGAGTCTCAGAGCAATCACAATCTCCTTTCCCTTCCTCCCCCACAACAGACACCCTGTGAGGTAGATGAAGATATTGGATTGATATCCCGCCCTCCACTCCAAAGAGTCTCAGAGCGGCTCACAATCTCCTTTACCTTCCTCCCCTACAACAGACACCCTGTGAGGTAGATGAAGATATTGGATTGATATCCCGCCCTCCACTCCAAAGAGTCTCAGAGCGGCTCACAATCTCCTTTACCTTCCTCCCCCACAACAGACACCCTGTGAGGTAGATGAAGATATTGGATTGATATCCCGCCCTCCACTCCAAAGAGTCTCAGAGCGGCTCACAATCTCCTTTCCCTTCCGCCCTCCCCCACAACAGACACCCTGTGAGGTAGATGAAGATATTGGATTTATATCCCGCCCTCCACTCCAAAGAGTCTCAGAGCGGCTCACAATCTCCTTTACCTTCCTCCCCTACAACAGACACCCTGTGAGGTAGATGAAGATATTGGATTGATATCCCGCCCTCCACTCCAAAGAGTCCTCAGAGCGGCTCACAATCTCCTTTACCTTCCTCCCCCACAACAGACACCCTGTGAGGTAGATGAAGATATTGGATTGATATCCCGCCCTCCACTCCGAAGAGTCTCAGAGTGGCTCACAATCTCCTTTCCCTTCCTCCCCCACAACAGACACCCTGTGAGGTAGATGAAGATATTGGATTTATATCCCGCCCTCCACTCCGAAGAGTCTCAGAGTGGCTCAAAATCTCCTTTACCTTCCTCCCTACAACAGACACCCTGTGAGGTAGATGAAGATATTGGATTGATATCCCGCCCTCCACTCCAAAGAGTCTCAGAGCGGCTCACAATCTCCTTTACCTTCCTCCCCCACAACAGACACCCTGTGAGGTAGATGAAGATATTGGATTGATATCCCGCCCTCCACTCCGAAGAGTCTCAGAGTGGCTCACAATCTCCTTTCCCTTCCTCCCCCACAACAGACACCCTGTGAGGTAGATGAAGATATTGGATTTATATCCCGCCCTCCACTCCGAAGAGTCTCAGAGCGGCTCACAATCTCCTTTCCCTTCCTCCCCCATAACAGACACCCTGTGAGGTGGGTGGGGCTGGAGAGGGCTCTCACAGCAGCTGCCCTTTCAAGGACAACCTCTGCCAGAGCTATGGCTGACCCAAGGCCATTCCAGCAGCTGCAAGTGGAGAAGTGGGGGAATCAAACCCGGTTCTCCCAGATAAGAGTCCGCACACTTCACCACTACACCAAACCTGCTCTCCAAGCTCAAGGTCTGAGCAAAATACCAGTTCCCTCCTCCAACCATTGAAGCAATGGCTTCGGGCAACATTAGGGTTGCCAGCCATCTTCTGGGACCCTCCGGGAACTTTGTGGGGTGGGGCAGGGATTGGACTAGATCAGCGGTCCCCAACCTTTTTGGCACCTTTTTTGTAGAAGACAATTTTTCCGTGGACTGGGGTGGGGGTGGGGGATGGTTTTTGGATGTGCACTTTATTTCTAAAGTGTTTGGTGTGCTGGTTAAGTGTGCAGACTCTTATCTGGGAGAACCAGGTTTGATTCCCCCACTCCTCCACTTGCAGCTGCTGGAATGGCCTTGGGTCAGCCATAGCTCTAGCAGAGCTGTCCTTGAAAAGGCAGCTTCGGGGAGAGCTCTCTCAGCCCCACCTTCCTCACAGGGTGTCTGTTGTGGGGGAGGAAGGCAAAGGAGGTTGTGAGCTGCTCTGAGACTCTGAAATTCAGAGCGGAGGGCAGAATATAAATCCAATGTCATTGTCATCGTCATCATCATTATCATCACTACTATATTGTAATATATAATGAAATAATGATACAACTCATGGCCCTGTTGCTAACAGGCCGTGGACCGGTCCCGGTCCAAGGCCCAGAAGTTGGGGACCCCTGGACTAGATGGCCTGTGTGACCCCTCCCAATTCTATGATTCTATGATTCTACTACAGAGACCGCTGCTCTGATCCAGCAGGCTTTTCTGATGTTCTTACCAAGGAAAGGCATCATCCTCTCTGCCCTGTTGCTGGACCTCCAGAGGAACAGGTTGGCCACTGTGTGAGACAAGATGCTGGAGTGGATGGACTTCTGGTCTGATCCAGCCGGGCTCTTATGTTCTTATGAAAGTCTGTATGCCTTATACGTCTTCATGACATCATTTGGTTTTGTAGCAAGTCGGCAGAGATTTCCCTTTTGAGGTGCCTCTATAGATGCCCCAAATAAGTAGCACATTATCTAAAAGCACTCTTGTTTCAACTGGTCTCCTGCCAGTCTTCTTTGATGCTTGCATTTTTCTAGGACAAAGCTGTCCCAATTGTTCCCGGACCATGCTGCTCAGTCCTGATTTATACACTCTCAAGGCTTATCGAGTCATGCAAGGTGGGGAAGGGGTGAGAAAGCAGAAAGAGACAACTTTTTTCTAATGCTACTAGAACTCACAGGCATCCAGTGGAGATGATGGGTGAGAGGTTCTCTTCAGACCAAATGAAGTCCTTCTGTAGAACGCTTGACCGGTAGGACTCACTGCCGCAGGATGTAGCAACTGGAATTGAAGGGAATTGAAAACAAATCAGCCAGTATCATAATGCCCCTGTATAAATCGATGGTGCAGTCTCATTTGGAGTACTGTGTGCAGTTCTGGTCACTGCACCTCAAAAAGGATATTATAGCATTGGAGAAAGTCCAGAAAAGGGCAACTAGAATGATTAAAGAGCTGGAACACTTTCCCTATGAAGAAAGGTTGAAATGCTTGGGACTCTTTAGCTTGGAGAAACGTCGACTGCAGGGTGACATGACAGAGGTTTACAAGATTATGCATGGGATGGGGAAAGCAGAGAGAGAAGTACTTTTCTCCCTTTCTCACAATACAAGAACTTGTGGGCATTCGATGAAATTGCTGAGCGGACAGGTTAAAACGGATAAAAGGAAGTACTTCTTCACCCAAAGGGTGAGTAACATGTGGAATTCACTGCCACAGGAGGTGGTGGTGGCCACAAGCATAGCCACCTTCAAGAGGGGGTTAGATAAAAATATGGAGGAGAGGTCCATCAGTGGCTATTAGCCACAGTGTATGTGTGTGTGTGTGTGTGTGTGTGTGTGTATATATAATTTTTTTTGGCCACTGTGTGACACAGAGTATTGGACTGGATGGGCCATTGGCCTGATCTAACATGGCTCCTCTTATGTTCTTATGTTCTTTAAGAGTGGGCTCCGATAAATTCAACCTTTGATCTGGGTTGTTTTATTGGTTTCTCACTTGAATGCAACCCAGATCACAGGTTTTCTGAATATGTTAATGTTACTATTCTGCTATCGGATTTGAACTTTGTACCACTTTGCATTCTAAACCCCACCAGCTGTATGTAGCTCTGCTTATTTACCTCATTCCTCATCTGAAGAGGTGTGCATGCACGCGAAAGCTTACATTCTGAATAACAGTTTGTCGGTCTTAAAGACGCTGCTTGACTCCTGCTTTGTTCTAATAATACTATATGTTAGACTCTATACAAAGATAATGAGTATCAGTTGGAAGTGCATTTCTTGACTATCAAATTTTTTAGCATGGTTCTTCTGAGGTTATTGACATTACATTAGAGAGTAGAATAAACTAGAAAGCATGGAAGTATTATAGATTATAAAGGTTTTAAAAAGTGGCTATCTTGACCTAGTAATCACACACACACACACACACACACACAGGAAATACTTTTATGTCGATATGCTAATACATTTCACTGTTACGTTAAGCTAATTGCCACATTTATGCATTGTTTAAGAAACATTCTTAAAATTTGTACAGCTGCCCATATTTTATGTAATTAGAACTAAACGAACAGTGGTTTTTTTCCCTTTTCCCTAGTCCCCTACTTTTCTTTTTTCTGTCTTCTCTTTAAAATCGTCGTCGTCATCAACAACAACAATAATAAGGATCAGTTGTAATCCCAGGAGAGTTCCACCCACCACCTGGAAGTTGGTAACCTTAGCTATTAACCTCCGTGGTCAGAAGCGGTAACCCTATGACTGCCAGTGGTGTGGGGTGCAACTAGAAGGGGTGGCTTTGGCTTCCGTGGCCAATTGTTGCTTGTAGGCTTTGTGAGGAAAAGCCCCCTACTTTCCATACATGTGAACATCATGATCACCAGCATGGTTGCCAGGGTGCCTGGAGATTTGACTCTCACACCTCTGCTCTAAGAAGTGGACTTTGCTTGCAGTTTCTGGCTTATGTGGATACCATAAGCCTCAGCTTTGCATTCTACGTCTCTGAAGACATGCTCCAGCTGCTCCTTGTGTGCCCAGTCTTGGCCACTGCAGTGGAAGAAGCCACCATGTTTCCAGCCTGGCTCCATGGACCTAGAGCTAACAACAGCAGAATCCAGCTTGCTTTCCTGACCCAAGCTTACCCTGCCAGGCTGAACTCATTCCTTCTTAGTGGGAAAGTCACACGTACACACCCTGAGCCTGCAAGCAACCCATCTGTTTTAAGAATGGATTAATAGCTCCACTGTTGATCCTAATTGCTCAGCAATGCCAGAACAATAAATCTTGCCCAGCAGAAGATGAGAAAGAGGAAGGACATCTCCTGTCTTCATCAAGTCTTTTGTCTAACCCGGGTGGTACCTAGGCCAGCATTTGATTACCTATTGTCACCCTCCTAGTTAATCCCATTTAAACTTAAGTATCCAGCCATTCCCATTCTTACTCCAGTCTAAGTACCCTGGGGCCAACCCAGGCAACATTGCAGCTTGGAAATTTCCAGGTTCACTGGACTAAGGTGAAGTTCATTGGCCAAAGCAGGCATCCAATTAGGTGTCAGTAAGGAATGTCCAGCCTTCTTGAACCTCCCATCTCTCCTCCCTTGGACCTCCCAGCACCTGAGGGGTCTAAGAGAGTCTATTTAACCTCTGACCCAACTCCACTCATGTGTGCTTTCTATTCAGCAACCCCTATTACCCGCTGTCTAGATCCATCCCCAATTCTGGCCACAGTGTTGGGTCCATTTCCCCTGTCCTCTTAAGTCGCCATTGGAAACCTTCCTGGAAGACTACGATGGTAAATATTACCCTGTCTGTTTATCCATATATGTTCCCCTATTGATCTATCTATATTTCCTAGACCTGTGTGAATGTGTGAGTGTTTTGTATTTTTACCTTGTATGAAAGAAATATTATTCTAAATAAATTACAATTGGTTTTTACTAAATTAGAGTCTCTTATTGAGCATTGACTCTCTGAACGGTTGAGCCTGGTATACACAGATAATAAAAGATTCCCTTTTTGGGACAACTGTCTCTCAGTCTAATTCCCCAAGTTATTTTGAGAGCAGTTTCCCTAACAGCTTTCCAGCCACATTTCATCAGCCATGATGTGGACAGGGAAGAAGAACTTGCCTTCCAGCTTTTCTTGGTCTCTAAGGTACTCCAGGACTTGAATCTTGTCCTGCAGACCAACAGGGCTATCCCCTGAAACAAACCTGCAGTTGTGCACCAACTTGTTGAGGCTGAGCGACTTCTCACGTAAAGCGTCTCTGGATGCGGAGCGGGAACGCACAGCAATGCAGTGCCGGCTGGCTTGGCATCAGGGGGTGTGGTCTAATATGCAAATGAGTTTCTGCTGTTCCTACCCCCCCCCTACAAAAAAGCCCTGTGTGAAATAATGGTGATGTCAGGGGGTGTGGCCTAATATGCACCTCTTTTTTTGTTGTTTTTTGGCCACTGTTTGACACAGAATGTTGGATGGGCCATTGGCCTGATCAAACATGGCTTCTCTTATGTTCTTATGTGACACAGAGTGTTGGACTGGATGGGCCATTGGCCTGATCAAACATGGCTTCTCTTATGTTCTTATGTGACACAGAGTGTTGGACTGGATGGGCCATTGGCCTGATCAAACATGGCTTCTCTTATGTTCTTATGTGACACAGAGTGTTGGACTGGATGGGCCATTGGCCCGATCAAACATGGCTTCTCTTATGTTCTTATGTGACACAGAGTGTTGGATTGGATGGGCCATTGCTCGGATCCAACATGGCTTCTCTTATGTTCTTATGTGACACAGAGTGTTGGACTGGATGGGCCATTGGCTGGATCCAACATGGCTTCTCTTATGTTCTTATGTGACACAGAGTGTTGGACTGGATGGGCCATTGGCTGGATCCAACATGGCTTCTCTTATGTTCTTAAATGAGTTCCCGCTGGGGTTTTTCTACAAAAAAAGCCCTGGATGCAACATAAGCATGCCAACGCAACACCTACCTGGGCTACAGATGTCTTCCATGCTCATGTTGCACGCATAGCAACTGAGGGCCATTTTAAGTGAAATGGTGGGGATGCACAAAGTCACGTGGGTCTGTTCTTCTGTCCTAAATCTGGCGCTGAAAGAGCTTTTTCACTGGTCCACTAATTGCTCTTTTGGCAGCTACTAATCTGTATGATATTATATCAACCAAAAGATACCCCAGAGAGGAGACCAATAATTTTGATATCAGTCCTTGCATACAAATTTGCAATTTGAGATCCTGCATGCGAGCTCTCTGCTCTAGCCAAACTATAGAAATGTCTTGTTATGAAGCTCTGTCACTGCCATAATTTCCTTGGCACCAAGCCTCCAAATAATAATAATAAATTTTTATTTATTTATTTATACCCCGCCCTCCCCGCTCAGGGCGGCTAACAGGACATGGTAAACCATGATACAGATAAATAACAGATAATATAATTAATAATTTAGACAATAAAACCAATAAAACAGTATGACATTAAAATACAATCGAATGGCGTATAAGATGGCTCGGTATTACTGATCTTATCAGGAGTTCTGTCTTAAAAAGCTAGCTGGAAGAGGGCAGTTTTGCAGGCCCTATGGAAATGGTTAAGATCCCGTAGGGCCCGCACCTCTTCCGGCAATTGATTCCACCATTGGGGGGCCTTTGTAGAGAACGCCTGTTCTCTGGTAGCTTTTAATCTAGTTTCTTTTGGCCCAGGGATTTCAAGAAGATTTTTTGAGCTTGATCGCAGTGCCCTCTGGGGAACATATGGAGAGAGGCGGTCCCTAAGGTAGGCAGGTCCTCGACCATATAGGGCTTTAAAGGTAATGACCAGCACCTTGTAATGAACCCGGTAAACAATTGGCAGCCAGTGCAATTCCCGCAGCCCAGACTGCACATGTTCCCACCGAGGCAGTCCCGGTAGCAGTCTGGCTTAGGGTTGCCAAGTCCAATTCAAGAAATATCTTGGGACTTTGGGGGTGGAGCCAAGAGACTTTGGGGATGGAGCCAGGAGACATTAGGGGTGGAGCCAGGAGCAAGGTCAATTGAACTCCAAGGGAGTTCTGGCCATCACATTTCAAGGGACTGAACGCCTTTTAAATGCCTTCCCTCCATAGGAAATAATGAAGGATAGGGGCACCTTCTTTGGGGGCTCATAGAATTGGACCCCCTGGTCCAATCTTTTTGAAACTTGGGAGGTATTTTGGGGAGAGGCAGTGGATGCTATACTGAAAATTTGGTGCTTCTCTCAAAAAACAGCCCCCCCAGAGCCCCCGATACCCATGGATCAATTCCCTATGGGAATCGTTCATGTAGGTGCATGATGGCTCTGGGGGCGGGGCTTCTCCCTCCGGCCAGCTGGCTGGGGGAGGGGGGAAGCCTGTAAAACCAGGGGATCCCCTTCTGGGACCTGGGGATTGGGAAGCCTAGTCTGGCTGCTGCATTTTGCACTAGCTGCAGTTTCCGGGTTCGGTACCGGGGCAGCCCCATGTAGAGGGCAAAACACTTCTCAGGCTTCCTATTGAGTTTTTTTACTTGTCTGTGCTTTCCTCGTTTTTATCGATGGACTGGTTTAAAAAAAAAAAATTAAATACTCGTTCTGCTGTTCTGTAGACGATTCTCTGGGACTGTTGGTTTTAATGATGATCATTAATCAATTCTGATTATTTTACTCTTTTGGATTGGCATTCATGGGTTTTATTGTTAACGTGAAGCTGCCTTGACAACTCTTCTGGGAGTGTGGGGTATAAATACACTTGTTAAACAAATCGGCAAAATAAATACGTCTGGAATGTTGGCCCATATTGATTATCTATTCTTCAAGAAGATGGACTCAAAACATTGTGTACATAGAATTCCGAGAAACATTTGCTGCTTAAAGAACATCAGGTTTGATGGCAGGATATCAAATGGAAGCATTCAACGACTTGATTTTTTGAGAAAGTTACTAGTCCTTATGGAGGTAAGGGAGCCTGAGAACGGCAGGACTTTCCAGTGGTCTACGGCTGCCAGTCTCCGGGGCGGGGGGCAAACAAAGGGTCTTCCGCAGCTGCTGGATGTAAGTGTTCAGGGCTATTTTTGTAGCAGGAACTCCTTTGCATATTAGGCCACACCCTCTGATGTAGCCAATCCTCCAAAAGCTTACAGGGCTCTTAGTAGAGGTCCTACTGTGAACTCCAAGAGCCCCGTGGCGCAGAGCGGTAAAGCTGCAGTACTGCAGTCGGAGCCCTCTGCTCACGACCTGAGTTCGATCCCAGTGGAAGTTGGTTCAGGTAGCCGGCTCCAGGTTGCCTCGGCCTTCCATCCTTCCGAGGTCGGTCAAATGAGTACCCAGCGTGCTGGGAGGAAAGCGTAGATGACTGGGGACGGCAATGGCAAACTACCCCTTAAAAAGTCTGCCGTGAAAATGTTGTGAAAGCAACATCACCCCAGAGTTGAAAACGGCTGGTGCTTGCACAGGGGACTACCTTTACCTTTACTGTAAGCTCCAGGAGGATTGGCTACATCAGGAGTGTGTGGTCCTGGGCTTTTTTAAAAGCAGGAACTGCTTTGCATATTAGGCCACACATCCTGATGCAGCCAATCCTCCGGGAGCTTACTGTAGGCCATGTACTAAGAGCCCTGTAAGCTCTTGGAGGACTGGCTACATCAGGGGGTGTCGCCTAATATGCAAAGGAGTTCCTGCTACAAAAAAAGCCCTAGGCCACACACCCCTGATGTAGCCAGTCCTCCTGGAGCTTACAGTAGGCCCTGTACTAAGAGCCCTGTAAGCTCCAAGAGGATTGGCTACATCAGGGGGTGCAGCCTAATATGCAAAGGAATTCCTGCTACCAAAAAAGTCCTGGGCCACAGACCCCTGATGTAGCCAATCCTCCAAGAGCTTGCAGGGCTGTTATTACAGAGCCTACTGATAGCTCCAAGAGGATTGGCTACATCAGGGGTGTGCAGCCTAATATGCAAAGGAGTTCCTGCTACAAAAAAAGCCTTTCTCAGGGGCGACCTTTTCCCCCTGTCTGTCCTCCACTGTGCAGGCAGAAATACCCCCCCCCCCCCAGGCTTCAGGTCGGCCTATGGTGCTGTTCAGCGAACGACACAACCCCCTTTCCTCATTGCGCCGTGTCCTCCGTTTGCCCGTCCTCCAGCTGCGGAGAGATCCAATTACATGTAATTATTGAACTGTTATACTCGGCTTTTGGGGGCTTCAAGAGAGCAGGAGAGCACAGAAGAGACGGCAAAGCGCTGATGGTTTATGAAATTAGAAAGTTCCAGAAAGGTGCCAACTTCACAGGCTGGGGAGAGGGGGACCAACCTCAGCAACATTTTATCGGCAGCTTCGCTCGGGGAGATTGGACTTGAAAGCCTGGCAGTCCGCAAATTGCTATCTTTGCTTCGCACCTTTGCTGCCGTAGCCTCCAGAAGGGGTTGGTTCGGCTCCTTTGGTGATATTTTTGTACGCTCACTGACTTCTGCCTGCAGAGATCTTTAGCAGCAGTTTGATGGAATGTAGAACTTCAGAGAGGCAGGGATGCCTCTTGCTTTGCAAACCGGGACAGAAGAGAGGTTTGGGTGGGCTCTAGAAGACCTGGGCCTTCCTGGGGGGAAGTTTGAGTCCCCAGAAGGAGAGACGTCAGGCTTATTCACCAGGCTTTGCTCCCCATCTGTAGTCTCAGCCTCTTAACGGCTAGGCCAGAGGTGACCAAACTTGCTTAACGTAAGAGCCACGTAGAATAAATGTCAGATGCTTGAGAGCCACAAGACATGAGCATCGGATGTTTGAAAGCTGGAAGGAAGGAAGGAAGGAAGGAAGGAAGGAAGGAAGGAAGGAAGGAAGGAAGGAGAGGGAGGGAGGGAGGGAGGGAGGAAGGAAGGAAGGAAGGAAGGAAGGAAGGAAGGAAGGAAGGAAGGAAGGAAGGAAGGAAGGAAGGAGAGGGAGGGAGGGAGGAAGGAAGGAGAGGGAGGGAGGGAGGAAGGGAGGGAGGGAGGGGAGGGGAGGGAAGGGGAGGGAGGGAGGGGAAGGAAGGAAGGAAGGAAATAAATGAGGAGAGAGGTAGGAAGGAGAGCTGGAAAGAAAGCAACTTTAACTTTAAATGCATTCTCCAAGCTGCCAACTGGATTGACTTGGAGAAGTGATTTAAAGAGATTTTAAATGCCTTCTCCAAGCCAGCCAATGGGGCAGGGGTGGGGCTTTGAGAATATATGTGAAAGAAAATACGTGTGGGGGCTTTGAGAATATGTCTGCCACAGAACATGTGTGAAAGAGCCACATGTGAGTCCTGAGCTGCAGTTTGGCTACCCCTGGTCACCCACTAGCTTTCATTGAGCCAAGAGTTGGAATAGGATTGGGGCACTGCAGAGAAAGCAGAAGAGACGGAATGCACATTTGCAGTAAGAAATCACATGAAGCTGTCTCATACTGAATTAGAAGCCTTGGTCTATCAAGGTCAGTATTGTCTACTCAGACTGAGCATGGCTGTCTGTTATTTCAGAAAGAGGTCTTTCCCATCACCTACTTTCTGGTCCTTTGTAACTGGAGATGCCAGGGATTGAACCTGGAGCCTTCTGCATGCCAAAGAGATGCTACAACCACTTCCCCAAAATGTTAATTGTTTCATAGGTTCACACTGATCTGTGCCCGAGTTTGTTATCTACTTTAAGTGCCTTTTCTAAACCTTTGTAATAAGCTCAGTTTTAAGGATTTTTTTTCTTGCGACCCTCAGTGAATCTCAGTTGTTCCTTCCAGACTGCTGAATCGTAACAGATGTTCTCCTTTCATTCCTCCATCAGATCAGGACTTGTTGTCAATGACTAGCAAAAGTCTGTTTTCTGTAAAGCTTTCTGTTTTCCAGGCCCCAAAATAATGATTTTGGTAAGAGAGGATTTTGGTGTGGATGACCCTTTCATACTCACATGTGATTCAGCCTTATACTGAATCAGATGACTGGTCCATAAGGTCAGTATTGTCTACTTAGACTGACAGCTGCTCTCCAGGCAGAAGTCTTTCACATCACCCGCACCCTGGTTCTTTCAACTGGAGATGCCAGGGATTGAACCTGGGACCTTCTGCATGCCAAACAAGGTAAGAGCCACAGCCCCTTCCCCAAACAGACCATTGGTCCATCAAGGTCAGTATTGTCTACTCAGACTGGCAGTGGCTCTCCAAGGTCTCAAGCTGAGGTCTTTCACATCACCTACTGCATGGACCTTTTAAACGGAGATTTCAGGGCTCTGCAGGGTCTCAGGCAGAGGTCTTTCACATCCCTTCCTGCCTGGTCCTTTTAAATGGAGATGCTGGGGATTGAACCTGGGACCTTCTGTGTGGCAAGCAGAGGCTCTACTATTGAGCTACAGCTTCAGGGTCTCAGTGGAGGTCTTTCCCATCCCTTCCTGCCTGGTCCTTTTATCTGGGGATGCCGGGAATTGAACCTGGGACCTTCTGCATGCCAAGCAGAGGCTCTTCCACTGAGCCACAGTGTGTGTGTGTGTGTGTGTGAGAGAGAGAGATGTGTCAAGTCACTTCTTACCGAACCCTATGAACTAATGCCCCCCCCCCCAAAAAAAATGTCTGAGCAGACAATACAGGCTCTGATACACCAATGGTCTTGACTCGGTGTAAGGCAGCTTAATGTGTTCTGGGGAAGGGGCTATAGCTCAGTGGTAGAGCATCTGCTTGGCATGCAGAAGGTCCCAGGTTCAATCCCCATCATCTCCAGTTAAAAGGACCAGGCAGGAGGTGATGGGAAAGACCTCCGCCTGAGACCCTGGAGGGCCACTGCCAGTCTGAGTAGGCAATACCAACTTTAATGGACCAAGGTTCTGATTCAGTATAAGGCAACTTTATGTACGTGTGTGTGTTCACGTGACACAATACAGGTGTTCTGTATTGTGTTGCTCTAGGGTCTTGTTGCTTGGGACAAGCACTCCTTGCAAACCAGGATCCTGAAGCCTGGAGGAACTGGCCAATCAGGATGCTAGGTTAAGAAGTGTTGCATCTCCATGGTACAGCATCTGCTTAGCATGCAGATTCAGTCTCCGGCATCTCCAGTTCCTTTTCGGGTAGGACCTCAGCCTGAGACCCTGGGTAAGCCAGTGCCAGTCTGAGTAGAAGATAATGGCCCAGGTGCTCGAAGAGTCTGCTTCGGTATAAGGCAGCTTCACATGTGTCTTGTCTGGCCGGGAGGCTGACCTGGTGGAAATGTGTTCAGGTTTCGCTCCTGTAATATCCCTGCGCCACTATGTCATTCTGTCTGCGATATCATGGACGACCATTATATTCTGGCAAAGCAGCCCTTTCTCATACAAAGCAGGGACTCTTCATTATGCACGTTACCGAACTTGAACGAGTCAGGGAGGAAACAATTTCGGCCTCTTTAATTGATTCTGCTTGCTCCCTTAGAAGCCCTCTCCCCGGTTCCCCTCTTGTGTTTATGTCGGTTTCAATTCACATCTGCTCCCTAAAGCCCTGATCCTGTTAGGGAGATGAGAATTTTGTTCTAGCTAGATAGTTGCTAAGGGGAGCCTGGTTGGTCAGCGGCAAAAGAGCTGCATTCGAGTGCAGCCACGCTATCAAGACAAGGGTGGCCAAACTGTGGCTTGGGAGCCACGTGTGGCTCTTTCACACATATTGTGTGGCTCTTGATGCCCCCAACACCTCATTGGCTGGCATGGAGAAGGCATTTGTCTCTTTAAACCACTTCTCCAAACCAAGCCAGCTGGCGGCTTGGAAAATGCATTTAAAGTTAAAGTTGTTTTCTTTTCATCTCTCCATCTCCCCATCTATTTATCTATTTGGTTTTTTCCCCTTCCTTCCTTCCTTCCTTCCTTCCTTCCTTCCTTCCTTCCTTCCTTCCTTCCTTCCTTCCTTCCTTCCTTCCTTCCTTCCTTCCTTCCTTCCTTCCTTCCTTCCTTCCTTCCTTCCTTCCTTCCTCCCTCCCTTCCCTCAAACACCTGACATTCATGTCTTTCGGTTCTCAAACACCTGAAGCTTATATCTTTCGGCTCTCAAACATCTAAGATCACAGAAACTGGATCTGTTCTCCAGGGCCTTTAGATGCAATTTAAGCTTGCAGATGGGTGAGCAAAGCGTGAACAGTATTTGGCCTCACCCAAACTCTTCTCTGGAATCTGTTTTCAGTGCCAACAGCCTGGTGGGAAAAAAAGTTGTGGCCCTTTAACAGCAAAGGGATGTGATGTTATTGTTCTGTATTGTGTTGCTCTGGGGTCTTGTTGCTTGGGACAAGCACTCCTTGCAAACCAGGATCCTGAAGCCTGGAGGAACCGGCCAATCAGGATGCTAGGCATAAAACAACTTGTAACAAAGAGATGTAAATAAAGGATTCTGGAGTGAGCCAATAGGAGTAACTGTTGTCTGCTTCGCACACAAAACCCTCCATTCCCTCTAGGCTTCCCAGTCCCCCAGTTCCAGTGGGGGAACCCTTGGTTTTCCAGGCTCCACCCTGCCCTCAGCCAGCCGACTGGCGGGGGAAGACCCGCCCCTGCAGTCACCATGTGCTTTTAGATCTTTGCAGGTTTAGAAGCCTGCAAACAACCTCACTTTTTAAAATGAGTGTGTGCACCTTTAAATTTGAGCAGGAAGTGAAAGCTGCATGGGGAGGGGCCAGCAGCAGAGCCATGTGTGTGTGAGAGAGTGAATGAAAGCACAGTCTCTTTGCTTGCTTTCATATCAGCCATCTTTATATAAGAACCAGAGCCAGTAAGGGTGTGCGTGTGTGTGTGAGAGAGAGAGAGAGGGAGAGAGAGAGAGAGGGAAAGAAAGAGAGATCACAGTCTCTGTGCTTGTTTCAGATTCATTTCAGACATCTTTGTATAGCAACCTGTTTATGGGATGGAGGAAAACTCCATCTCTCTCTCTTTCCATTTGCCTGTGTTAGTCTGAAGAAGGTGGTTGGAAATGCAGCAGCTCCTCTGCGTCAAGCCCCAGTGAGATCCCACAGACGTGTGCTTGCAAATTCTGTTTATTTTGGCTGCTTTGTTAGTGTGGATTCACTTTCATTCACTGGTGTTGGTGACAAAGAAATGAAGACTATTCAGGGGAATCGCACTGCTGCATTTTTATTTATCTTAGGGAATGGGGAAGTCTCCTGGCTCCACCCCCAAACTCCCCAGGTATTTTCTGAGTTGGATTTGGCAATCCTAATTCTCTCCCACAGCTTGACATGACAAGTATCTCTAGCTCCGAAACATTCTGAGATCTGTAATAAAAGGGGGTTTGGACTCCCCCTTCCCTCTCTCAAATCAAGCACCTGGAGGAAGATGTTGTCATCTCCGTCGATCAACAGCCTGCCGAGCTGGCAGAAAAACCATTTGAAGAGGGAGCTCAGGGAAAAAAAAAACTCCCAACATCCTATCCTAAAATAAAGGCACAGTCGGAGAGAAAGCGCTTTCCCTGTTTGCGGGGATTCAGAGGGAGAGCGTTTCACGGCTGCACGCTGCAAAAAAGAGCAAACAGATGTTGTAACGGGTTTGTGCTTTCCGAGGGGTGTTCATGCTCTTTTCATGTGCTGTCGCCCTTCATCATGTGTGGAGGGAAACAACACCGGCGCACGGGAAAGCAAAGCGCTACACGGCACGCTATGTCGCACGGACATCTGCCCGCAGAGCCAAAATAAATGGGCTTTCACAAGGCCGTTGCAAGGGGGGGGGGGGCGGGGGAGAGGAGGCACTTTGCCCAACCAGAGGACCTTCCTAGCAGCTCTCCTTGACATGATTCAGAATTCTACACAACAGCCTTCCGTTTGAAACTTGCAAAACGTCGCATAATCTTCTGTGGGGTTAGGTTGACATCGTTCCTGCATGACAATTCGGGAGAGGGGGGGTAGGACGGAAGCCGAGAGGAATGACATGAACCAGCTCCTTGCAAACCTCTAGCAAAGGTCAGAACTTGGATGCAGCACTCAGCTTCACAGAAACATAGAGCTGCAAATGACCCCCAAGGCTCATCTAGTCCACCCCCTGCTCAATGCAGGGAATTCATAGCTACTCACCCCCACCGCTACCCAGTGACATCTGCTGTGTGCTCAGAGGAAAGCAAAAAACCTTCAGGAACAAATGAGCCAGCCTGGGCTGGGAAACCCCTGGATTGGATTGGAAAATACCTGGAGATTTGGAGGGAAGGGGGTGGAACCTGGAGAAGGCGGGGCTTGGGAAGGGGAGGGACCTCAGCAGGATGTAATGCCATAGAGTCGAAAGCGGATGGGCACCGCTCAAACAGTGAGCTCTTAGGCAGCTTCCTCTTCCTCCAAAGAGCGTAGTGCACTATGCAGCGTCCCTCCAATCCTGCCTTTGAAGCAGGTTCGGAGGAGTGTGCTGCATGGGAAGGGGGTGCCTGGTGGCGCCCCCCAGTCGGGAGAGCGCCCCAGGCAGCCACCTACCCTGCCGACTCCCACGCGCTGGCCCTGATAGTGATTTTGGACACTATAACGTTTTGGATTGTTTTAATATACACCCCCCTGGAGGCTGGCATCCCTAGAAGAAGAAGAAGAAGAAGAAGAAGAAGAAGAAGAAGAAGAAGAAGAAGAAGAAGAAGAAGAAGAAGAAGAAGAAGAAGAAGAAGAAGAAGAAATTGGATTTATATCCCGCCCTCCACTCCGAAGAGTCTCAGAGCGGCTCACAATCTCCTTTACCTTCCTCCCCCACAACAGACACCCTGTGAGGTGGGTGGGGCTGGAGAGGGCTCTCACAGCAGCTGCCCTTTCAAGGACAACCTCTGCCAGAGCTATGGCTGACCCAAGGCCATTCCAGCAGGTGCAAGTGGAGGAGTGGGGAATCAAACCCGGTTCTCCCAGATAAGAGTCTGCACACTTAACCACTACACCAAACTGGCGCAAGACCCTCGAAAAGGAGAACCAGGTTTCACCCTGCAGGAAAAGGCCCTCCCTCTTCCAGGAGGTGCTGATATCGTTTTCTGAAAAGCTCAGCTTCCAAATCAGTTGATGACGAGGGGATTTTTGAACAACATTAGGCGGCGGGTGGTGGTGGTGGTGGTGGGGAGAGGCGTAATTAAAGCCTGATAAGAGAAGATTGAAAACTGCGACGGGGTGGGAAACGGTGCCTTAATCCCTGGGCCGCTCGGAGACGCTTTAGCAATAAAAACCAGGAGGTGCTGGCAAGCCCACAAAAGGAAATTGTCGGGGCAAAATATTCCCCCCCTCCTTGCTGCGTTCCATTTACATGTTTATAATAGAGGTTTTTAAGCCCCTAATGAGAAGGATGCTCATTGTGGGAAGATGATGATTAAAGCTCGGGCAGACTGCAAAGGCAAGCAATCGCAAAGGGGGCGTTAATTACATCAAAGGAACAAGGAGGGCCAGCAGGTTCTGGGATGGCTGCTGCCACTGGTGGGTCCCCTGGCAGCCAGCGACCTTTGCCCTCCCGCTCCCTTTCCCCAAACCCCCCTGAAAATTTTGCACGCTTGCTCATTCCCTGCCTCAGCAAAGAGACCCATCAGCCCTAGAAAACCTGGCAGCCTGCAAAAAAAGAAAGATGCGTTAAGGCAAAAGGTTTCTGGCAAGGAGAAGAGACACAGAGAAAGATCTCACCCAGCTGCCGTCTTTGAAAGCTGGAGCAGAGTCAGGCCGATTTTGCAAACGATGTTGCAAAACGTCCTTTTCGGTCACAGCAGATGTGACGGCAGCTCCCCCGTTCGTTCCTTCGCATGTATGTCACGTTGAAGGTTAAGGGTTTGCGTGCATGGAGCTGCGCGTGGCTGAGGCCGCACTGAGCCAGTGGGGTGGAAAGAATAAGGTGTTGGTAGGGCCAGCTCAGAGTGTCTGGTACCCCGGGCAAGACTAACTTCTGGCGCCCCCCCCCCCCCCCGTACTGATAATGCCACCAATTCAGAGCCCCCAGAAGGCCGGCACCCTTGCTAATTGTCTAGTTTGCCTAGTCGCAGAGCCAGCCCTGGGTGTTAAGAGAGAGAGATCCAGGTTCAAATTTCTGGGTGACCTTGGACCAGTCTCTAGAGAGCCAGTTTGGTGTAGTGGTGAAGTGTGCGGACTCTTATCTGGGAGAACCGGGTTTGATTCCCCACTCCTCCACCTGCAGCTGCTGGAATGGCCTTGGGTCAGCCATAGCTCTCTTATCTGGGAGAACCGGGTTTGATTCCCCACTCCTCCACTTGCAGCTGCTGGGATGGCCTTGGGTCAGCCATAGCGCTCGTATCTGGGAGAACCGGGTTTGATTCCCCACTCCTCCACTTGCAGCTGCTGGGATGGCCTTGGGTCAGCCATAGCTCTCTTATCTGAGAGAACCGGGTTTGATTCCCCACTCCTCCACTTGCAGCTGCTGGGATGGCCTTGGGTCAGCCATAGCTCTCTTATCTGGGAGAACCGGGTTTGATTCCCCACTCCTCCACTTGCAGCTGCTGGGATGGCCTTGGGTCAGCCATAGCTCTCTTATCTGGGAGAACCGGGTTTGATTCCCCACTCCTCCACTTACAGCTGCTGGAATGGCCTTGGGTCAGCCAGAGCTCTCGCAGGAGTTGTCCTTGAAAGGGCAGCTGCTGTGAGAGCTCTCTCAGCCCCACCCACTTCACAGGGTGTCTGCTGTGGGCGGAGAAGATATAGGAGATTGTAAGCCGCTCCGAGT
Source organism: Heteronotia binoei (assembly GCF_032191835.1). Lineage (NCBI taxonomy): Eukaryota > Metazoa > Chordata > Lepidosauria > Squamata > Gekkonidae > Heteronotia > Heteronotia binoei. The sequence continues at coordinate 10,227,428 of NC_083234.1, forward strand.
CTCTGATTCAGAGAGAAGGATGAGGTATAAATCTGCAGTCTTTTTCTTTGTCGTCTTCTTTTTCTTCTTCCCTCCTACTTCCCTGGGCTGTTGTGGGCAGGTGAGACTTGCCACCCCCTTTCAAGACACCTGGGGAAGGAGGAGGGGATGTTTCATGTTCCCCTTCCTAGATGGGTTAAGGTTCTGTGGAGTAGCGGAGGTGGGAAATTCTTGGAGAGTTGGGAGCAGAGCCTAGAAAGGGCAGAGTTTGGTGAAGGAAGGGACATGAGATATATTGCCACAGAGTCTACCCTCAAACCCTCCCTTTCCTTCAGAAGAACTGATCTCTGCAGTCTGGAAATAAACTGTCATTCCGAGGGATCCCCAGGTCCCACCTGGAGGTTGGCAACGATATCTCCATACTCAGCAGACTATAGGAGTCAGGTATGGGGGAGTAGGGAGGAATTTAAGGAACTGGCTATCATGGGAGGGGAGAGGTCATCTACCCATATCCAGCGCTTTCTTTGTAGAAAGAGCCCAGCAGGAGCTCATTTGCATATTAGGCCCCTGACATAAGCATTGTTTCACACAGTTCCACACAGCAAGAACTCATTTGCATATTAGGCCACACCCACTGATGCCAAGCCAGCTGGAACTGCGTTCCTGGGCATTCCTGCTTTAAAAAAAAAAAAGCCCTGCCCATATCCATGTACACCTTTGGATGTTAAAAACTGCCCCATAGGAGTAGTCATGTGAACAAAAGCAAAAGATACAACACCCCTCCCTCCACATCTAGCTTGACCCTAATTAGACGACAGTCATACACAAACTTCCCTGGGAGTAAGCAGGGGGTTTTTTTGAGCAGGAATGCACAGGAACGCAGTTCCGTCTGGCTTGGTGTCATAGGGATGTGGCCTAATATGCAGATGAGTTCCTGCTGGGCCTTTCTTTCTTTCTTTCTTTCTTTCTTTCTTTCTTTCTTTCTTTCTTTCTTTCTTTCTTTCTTTCTTTCTTTCTTTCTTTCTTTCTTTCTTTCTTTCTTTCTTTCTTTCTTTCTTTCACAAAAAAAGCCCTGGGAGTGACTCTTGGGATATTTGGTTCATAGAGCAGAGTTTGCCCAGTCATGGAAGCATGATACGGAATGCAGTACATAAAAGGTAAACTTACATTTATTCAGGTAGTTCCAGTTCACACTCAGGTTGCAGTTGAAAGACGATAAAGAAACCTTTCTGACCAATGTTGTGTTTACATCTTTCGTGGGTAAAGAAGATTCCGCTCACAATTGGATTTAGATTACAATACATCATTTCCTCTTTCAGGTAAACAAACAGTTACCTCTATAATGGCTGGAATGTACATAGCTTGTATTCCAACAGGATCCCCTGGAGTTACATCCCATCTCTGAACTACAGAGATCAGTTCCCTTGGGAAAAATGGATTCTTTGGAGGGTGTAGGGCAGTGGCCCCCAACCTTTTTGGTCCCAGGGACCGGCCCTGGGGCTGGCCCACCCACTGCAACCTCAGGTAGGCTTCCCAATCCCCAGGTCCCAGAGGGGGATCCCCCGGTTTTACAGGCTTCCCCCCTCCCCCAGCCAGCTGGCCGGCGGGGGAAGCCCCGCCCCCAGAGCCATCATGCACCTCCATGAACGATTCCCATAGGGAATGATGGGGAATTGATCCATGGGTATCAGGGGCTCTGGGGGGGCTGTTTTTTGGGATAGAGGCACCAAATTTTCAGTATAGCATCTAGTGCCTCTCCCCAAAATACCTCCCAAGTTTCAAAAAGATTGGACCAGGGGGTCCAATTCTATGAGCCCCCAAAGAAGGTGCCCCTATCCATTATTTCCTATGGAAGGAAGGCATTTAAAAATTTGTGCAGTCCCTAAATGTGATGGCCAGAACTCCCTTGAAGTTCAATTATGCTTGTCACACCCTTGCTCTTGGCTCTGCCCCAATGTCTCCTGGCTCCACCCCCAAAGTCTCCTGGTTCCACCCCCAAAGTCCCCAGATATTTCTTAAATTGGACTTGGCAACCCTAACCTCAGGGCTGGCTTGGTGGGGCACCAAATTCAGCCCTCACAGTGCCTCCTCCTCCCCCCCCTGCCGTTTTCACCATTTTAAAGCCCAGAAAGGGGCGGTGAAGCACCTCCCAGGCTGACCCCCCCTGCAGATCAGCTGATCGGTGGGGAAAACTGCAGCAGCAGTGCCAACAACCCGCAGAAAGAGTGCCACTGCCCTTGCCTCCTCCCCACTTCCTTCTCACCCCCGGCGGGTCATTGGTGGTTTTCCCAGCCGATCAGCTGATTGGCGGGGGGTGTGGTGTGGTCGGCCTGGAAATCGCTTCACCATCCCTTCCTGGCTCTTACAATGGTGAAAACAGGGAGAGGAGGAGAAGCCGCAGGGGGGCGGCGAGGCTGTGCGGGACGGGGGGGGCGGCAGGGGGTCTGCATGACCCATTTGCAAACAGGCCACAGACTGGTACCAGTCAGCGGCCTGGGGGTTGGGACCCCTGGTTTAGAGCATTGTGCCCACACTGAGGTCTCTGTCATCTCCAGGTTCCATCTCCCAATCTCCAGGAATTTCCCAGCCTGGATCTGGCAACCTTAGCTCCCCATTCCCTGCTCGTGCGCAGGAGTGAGCTGGCAACCCTACTTCCTGGCCACAGTTCTCAGCCTCTGCATTTTACAAGTCGATTAGGGAAAAACTGGAAGGAACAAACTGGCGTCTTGCCCAGTGGAAGACCCCAAGGAGGCACGATGCTTTGACGTCAAGCGAGGGGAAAAAGGGCAGAGGGGGAGAGTCCAGGGTCGGTAATGAAAGCCACCCATTAGCCCCTGGGCAAAGCCAAAGGGAAGCTCGGGACAGGGATGGCTTCCAACAAATGCATCAGGCAAGGGCGAAACGCGGCCTAGCCCAAACCGTGGCATCAAATTTTAATGTGTTCTTGACGGAGCAATTAAAGGGAAGGATGCAGGCTTTGGAACGCAGCCCAAAGGAGACGTTTGAATATTTAATACCGTTCCAGGCTTTGAAAATCCCCAACAAACCAAACAGAATGGGGGGGGGGGGAATGGATGATAGCTTTATCTTTGCAATAGGAATGGGGGACTAAACCCACGGCTGGCAAGGGGAGGGCAGGAGAGTATTAGAAGGGAAGAAAGAGGGAGGGCAGGGAAGGGAAGGGAGATGGTGCCAGGTGGTGACTGCGAGGTCCCATATGATGTAGTTATTTCTGCACGGGTGTTGAAGCCCCCACGGTGGGGGCAGAAGTGGGAACACACAGCTTGTTTGACACTGGGGGGGATTTGCTTCTAAGGAGCAAATTTAAATAAATGAAGGCCTCGCAGAGTGCTGTGTGCGGAGCTGCGTTATGAAAGATCACACGCCTTTAGGGAGAAAGGCAAGCATGTGTACGTTGTGTGCTTAAAAGAAAATACAGAAGGCACGCTACGTCAGCTACACTGGCTACCAGTTGAGTAGCGAATCCGTTTCAAGGTTTTAGTTTTGACTTTTAAAGCCATTCACAGCCTGGGACCCACATATCTACTGGACCACCTCTCCCCATATGTGCCCCAGAGATCACTACGATCCGGCACACAACATCTGCTGACCATCCCTTGCCTGAAGGACATCTGACTTGCCTCAACCAAGTCCAGGAGCTTTTCAGCCTTGGCCCCAGCCTGGTGGAATTTGCTCCCTTTAGAGATCTGGGCCTTCATCGAATTGTCATCTTTCCGTAGGGCATATAAAATGGAGCTATTCCGCCAGGCCTTTGGTTGAGGCAGCGGGCGTCCTACTCCACCGGGCTGGTCCTATGTGGCGATCCATCTCTGCTGTAACATACATGTATTTTATTTACTATCTTCGGTTCATATCATAGGTGCCCAACGGAGCCGCCGTTTATCAAGTGTATGATCCGTCAAACTGTATGGTCCACATCTCTCTGGTTTTGACTGTTGTTTTTATACCATTTTTAGAATGTTGTGATCCGCCCTGAGCCCATCCTTGAGGAAAGGCAGACTATAAATTGTCTGAAATAAATAAATAAATAAATAAATAAATAAATAAATAAATGCTGCGGAATTAGAGTTGTCAACTCTGGGTTGGGAAATCCCTGGAGATTTGGTGGTGGAGCCCGAGGAGCCTGGGGTTTTCTGGAGGAGAGGGACTTCCACTAGGGTTATCAGCCTCTAAGTGGGGCATGGAGATCTCCCAGAATCATAACAGAACTCCAAACAACAGAGATCCATTCCCCTGGAGCAGGGGCAGGGAACAGTGGCTCTCCAGGTGTTTTTCTGCCTACAACTCCCATCAGCACCAGCCAGCGTGGCCAATGGCTGGGACTGATGGGAGTTGTAGGCAAAAAACATTCGGAGAGCCACCGTTCCCCACCCCTGTCCTGAAGGAAACAGCTGCTTTGGAGTAGGGCTGCCAAACTCCCACGGGGGTGGGGGGAATCTCCCATTTTGGGGGCCCCAAACCGCCAGCACAGAGCAGGCTGCACTCCCCAAAGAGTCCCGTCATCACACAATGTGCCCTGCTTGATGACATCACTCAAAAGTGACGTCATCATGCTGGGCATGTCATGCTTGGGATGCTCTAGAGCAGGAGTGGCCAAACTGTGGCTCAGGAGTCACATGTGGCTCTTTCACGCATATTGTGTGGCTCTCAAAGCGCCCGCTGCCTCGTCAACCAGTTTGGCGAAGGTATTTGTCTCTTTCAATCACTTTGCCAAGCCAGCCAGTGGCTTGGAGAATGCATTTAAAGTTGTTTTCTTTTCACCTCTCACCTCTCCTCCCCCATCTATTTGCCTGCCTGCCTGTATGCTCTCAAGCATCTGATGTTCATGTCTCTTAGACCTCTGATGTTTATTCTTATGTTAAGCAAGTTTGGCCACCCCTGCTCTAGAGTCTAGGATTCATGGTAAAACTCTATGGTACCACAGTGGCAGAGGGACTTGGCAACCCTACTTTGGAGGATGGACTCTACGGCATCGTACCCCGCTGAGGTCCTTCCTCCTGCCAAACCTCATCCTCCCCAGGCTCCACCCCCAAAATCTCCAAGTATTTCCTAACTCGGAGCTGGCATCCATAACGTCTGCAGGATACAATGCCAGAGTTCATCCTCTAAAGTAGCCGTTTTCTACAGGGGAATTAGGGTCACAAAACACCTGGTCACGAGCAGAAAATATGGTGTAGGGCCATGGGGGCCGTGACATCACTTCCTTTGAAAACCATAGAGTTTCTAACAATTCCTAGAATGACATGACCTCACTTCTGGGTTTCCCCTGGAAGTAATGTCATACCATGCACACAGATTTTTTTTTCTCCAGCATCTCCCCCCCCACAAAAAAAAAAGTGGCAGCAAATAATGAAGGTTGTTGGCACAAGGGCTCCTGTAGATCCGTTGCAATTCTGGAAGATGTCAAGGCCCCATCTGATGATTGGCAACAAGGAAGAAGAAGACTGCAGATTTATACCCCTTCTCTTTGAATCGGAGACTCAGAGTGGCTTACAATCTCCGACATCTTCTCCCCCCACAACAGACACCCTGTGAGGTGGGTGGGGCTGAGAGGGCTCTCCCAGCAGCTTCCCTTTCAAGGATAACCTCTGCGATAGCTATGGCTGACCCAAGGCCATTCCAGCAGCTGTAAGTGGAAGAGTGGAGAATCAAACCTGGTTCTCCCAGATAAGAGTCCACAGACTTAACCACTACACAAAACTGGCAGAAAGAAAGAAAGAAAGAAAGAAAGAAAGAAAGAAAGAAAGAAAGAAAGAAAGAAAGAAAGAAAGAAAGAAAGAAAGAAAGAATTGCAGATCTATACCCAGCCCTTCTCTCTGAATCAGAGACTCAGAACGGCTTACAATCTCCTATATCTTCTCCCCCCACAACAGACACCCTGTGAGGTAGGTGGGGCTGAGAGAGCTCTCACAGCAGCTGCCCTTCCAAGGACAACTCCTATGAGAGCTATGGCTGACCCAAGGCCATTCCAGCGGGTGCAAGTGGAGGAGTGGGGAATCAAACCCGGTTCTCCCTGATAAGAGTCTGCACACATAAACACTACACCAAACTGGTTCAAAGAAAGAAAGAAAGAAGAATTGCAGATTTATAGCCCACCCTTCTATTTGAATCAGAGACTCAGAGTGGCTTACAGTCTCCTACATCTTCTCCCCCCACAACAGACACCCTGTGAGTTGGGTGGGGCTGAGAGGGCTCTCACAGCAACCAGGACCAGATCTACGTGTTTTTTGAGGGGGGCAAAATTAAAAAATGGTGCCCCCTTATGGGCCATTCTATCTTATGGTCCCATAGAATACAACGGACTCCATACCCAATTTGGCACCCCCCCCCCTCTGTTGGCGCTCAGGACAAGCACCCACCCTCTGCCCCCCCCCCCCCTAGATCTGGCCCTGACAACAACTACCCTTTCAAGGACAACTCCTGCGAGAGCTCTGGCTGACCAGAGCCCATTCCAGCGGGTGCAAGTGGAGGAGGGGGGAATCAAACCTGGTTCTCCCAACTAAGAGTCTGCACACTTAACCACTACACCAAACTGGAACAGGAATGCCCAGGAGTGCACAGGAGTGCAGTTCTGACTGGTTGGCATTAGGGGGGTGTGTGTCCTAATATTCAAATGAGTTCCTGCTGGGCTTTTTCTACAAAAAAAGCCTTGCCAAAATTTTATTGCAAGAAAAATCCAGTTTCTGCAACACAGAGAAAAAGACCGATTCCTCACTAGCCACACACCGCACTCACGCTCCTCTTCTCAGTGGGGATTCCGGCAGATTTCACACGATCTGCACCGAGGATGCAACTGGCTTCGCCTTTTCCTCATGGCAAGCAGAAACTGGTTTTTAGAGGATCTTGTTTGCTGTGTGAAAAAGGCTGAGCGAGTTGCAGCCCCGAGGCAGATCGTGTGAAATCCGACGGAAGCCCCGCAGAGAAGATAGGATTGCCAAGTCCAATTCAAGAAATATCTGGGAACTTTGGGGGTGGAGCCAGGAGACTTTGGGGGTGGAGCCAGGAGACATTAGGGGTGGAGCCACGATCAAGGCTGTGACAAGCATAATTGAACTCCAAAGGGAGTTCTGGCCATCACATTGAAAGGGACGGCACACCTTTTCAATTCCTTCCTTCCACAGGAAATAATGAAGGATAGGGGCACCTTCTTTTGGGGCTCATAGAATTGGACCCCTTGGTCCAATCTTTTTGAAACTTGGGGGGTATTGAAACTTGGGGAGAGGCACTAGATGCTGTGCTGCAAATGTGGTGCCTCTACTCCAAAAAACAGCCCCCCCCCCAGAGCCCCAGATACCCGCAGATCAATTCTCCATGATTTTCTATGGGAATAAATCTCCATAGGGAATAATTGAGTTCACAGAAGACATTTCCCTCCCCTCCCCCTGCTTTCTGACGACCTTGAAGTGGGGGAGGGCCTCCAAACCGGGGGATCCCCTGCCCCCACCTGGGGATTGGCAACCCTAAGAGAACAGGAGCCTGAGAACGGCATAAGACTAGCGGGAAATCGGTCAAGCTTTGCAATTTCTCTTGCATCTACTAGCCACTAGGCCCCCGCCCTCTGAATCTTGGAAATGTCGCCTCCTACACTCCGTTGTGAGCTCTCCCCAGGCCCTGCTGGCGTGTTTGTGGAATCCAGAATGGCTCCCTCTGACGAAGAGCAACACTGGCCATGTTCTTACAATGAACTCCGCTCCCCTGGGAGTCCTACCCAGCTGCGAAAATGCTTATCCATGTCTAGCTGTCAGAAAAGCTTGTAGCTTTGTTTTCCTTCCTGCAATCGGAACTAATTGGAACACAGCCGAGGGATGAATGGTGCCTGAGCTGGCTGTGCACCCAGATATCTCCTACGCAATTAGTGGATTCATAAATAAAGGCACGTTTTACCAGCCCCCAAGTCTTAAAACGCCACGTCGCATTCGTACCATTACCGCAGTTCGACGTGCAGACAGTCGTGGGTGTGCATTGCAAAGAGCGCATGGAAGGAAGGGACTCCAAACTGTGAACAGGGAAGGTGGGCAAGGGTCCCTCTTCAAAGGGAACTTAGCACCAGAGTCCCAAGCTGAATGTCATTTCAGAGGGCTTCAAGTGTCCTGGCCTCTCTTATATCATATGTCTGGGACAGCAATGCTCTGTCTTCTTGGTGCTTGGGGAGGGGGCAACAGTGGGAGGGCTTCTAGTGCCCTGGCCTCACTGATGGACTTCCTGATGGCACCTGGTTTTTTGGCCACTGTGTGACACAGAGTGTTGGACTGGGCGGGCCATTGGACTGATCCAACATGGCTTCTCTTATGTTTTTATGTGATGCAAAGTGTTGGACTGGATGGGCCATTTGCCTGATCCAACATGGCTTCTCTTATGTGACACAGAGTGTTGGACTGGAGGGGCCATTGGCCTGATCCAACAGGGCTTCTCTTATGTGACACAGAGGGCGTTTTCGCACTCACCTTCAAGTGGTGCGACCACCCTCCTCACGCCGGCGGATCTGCAGGGATTTCGAACCAGAAGCGCCGGCGCACCCAAAAGAGCCGGCGACTTCCGTCGCGAAACCAGCTCAAACGTTTTCCTGCTTCTTGGCGGTTTCCGTTTGAGCTGGTTTCGCGACGGAAGTCACCGGCTCTTTTGGGTGCGCTGGCGCTTCTGGTGCGAAATCCCTGCAGATCCGCCGGCGTGAGGAGGGTGGTCGCACCACTTGAAGGTCAGTGCGAAAACGCCCAGAGTGTTGGACTGGAAGGGCCATTTGCCTGATCCAACAGGGCTTCTCTTATGTGACACAGAGTGTTGGACTGGAGGGGCCATTGGCCTGATCCAACAGGGCTTCTCTTATGTGACACAGAGTGTTGGACTGGAAGGGCCATTTGCCTGATCCAACATGGCTTTTTTTATGTGACACAGAGTGTTGGACTGGATGGGCCATTGGCCTGATCCAACAGGGCTTCTGTTATGTTCTTATGTGACACAGAGTGTTGAACTGGAGGGGCCATTGGCCTGATCCAACATGTGACACAGAGTGTTGGACTGGATGGGCCATTGGCCTGATCCAACAGGGCTTCTCTTAGGTTCTTATGTGACACAGAGTGTTGGACTGGATGGGCCATTGGCCTGATCCAACATGGCTTCTCTTAGGTTCTTATGTGACACAGAGTGTTGGACTGGAGGGGCCATTGGCCTGATCCAACATGGCTTCTCTTAGGTTCTTGCTTTGTCAGATGAGAGTTGGAATAGAGTTCTCCAAGTTGTTATATCCCAGTCAAAAGGTGGTGGTGGTGCGCGGGGGGAAGGCTGCAAAGAAGGAACTCAGGATGCAGAGGTACAATATGTATTGCAATCCACTAGATTAAAAGGTAAAAAATAAAGGTAGTCCCCTGTGCAAGCTCCGAGCCATTACTGACCTATGGGGTGATGTCACATTATGATTTTTTTGTTGTGGGGTGGTTTGCCATTGCCTTCCCCAGTCATCTACACTTCCCCTCCCCCTGCAGGCTGAGTACTCATTTTACCGACCTGGGAAGGATGGAAGGCTGAGTCAACCTCGAGCCGGCTACCTGAACCCAGCTTCCGCCGGGATCAAACTCAGGTCATGAGCAGAGCTTAGGACTGCAGTACTGCAGCTTTACCACTCTGCACCATGGCGCTGCTTATGTAGATATTGGCTGTTTACATTTCTGAATACATTGCTCGGTACTTTTGCTGTGAGCAGCCTTGGACATTTTGTGGGAAGGTGTTAACCTTCGTGGTTAAGGGTTTTTAGCTCAAATTTGCAAGAGGGGAATTTTCAACCCAGACTCTGGGACAACTCTATAGAGAGAAAGTAAGCAACAGATTCAAAAATCTTGATATAAATGACTATTTATTCAAGCTTACTAACATATGAATCTAGGATCACAATTTAGTTACAGTTCCACAGATTTTCATAAAATGGACACAAGGAGTACATGATTTTCTAATATAATGTCTTGCCTATTAATCATGGCAAAGCAAAGCTTAAGCAGTGGTTTATTCACTTTAAACCACTGTTTAAAGAGCCAGTTTGGTGTAGTGGTTAAGTGTGCGGACTCTTATCTGGGAGAACCAGGTTTGATTCCCCACTCCTCCACTTGCACCTGCTGGAATGGCCTTGGGTCAGCCATAGCCCTGACAGAGGTTGTCCTTGAAAGGGCAGCTGCTGTGAGAGCCCTCTCCAGCCCCACCCACCTCACAGGGTGTCTGTTGTGAGGGGAGAAGACATAGGAGATTGTAAGCCGCTCTGAGTCTCTGATTCAGGGAGAAGGGCGGGATATAAATCTGCAATTCTTCTTCTTCTTCTTTATTTATTGCAAAGCATGGTAGCATTTCAATCTCACCTTCCTGACGTCTGCCTTCAAAGGATGAGGCGGAGAAACAAGACTGGTTAGGCTTATTCTGACTTATTGGTCTGCTACTCCTCTTTTTATCCACCTCCAATAGGTGTCTGCCCATCCCATTCGACCATCCAAATGAGGGGTCAACTCTTTGGCTCTAAAGTCATTACTCATTGTCAAGCATCGATATTTCTCAAGAACCAGTCTTTTGTTGTTAAATCAAAAGCTGCTTTATTGTAGAAACTCAGGAGCTTTACCAAGGACAGAATCCTTGGAAGTAATGATGTATACATGGTTACATAGTTACTATATAGGATTACTTCAAAGGATAGTATACAGATGCAATTTGAGTCACGGGTTCAAAGGTTACTGCATAGTATCTCTTTTATTACTAACGAATTTAGGCTATTAAAAACATCTCCCTTTCTCACACTTCTCGAGACTCGATAAGAACTGTCTGTGTGAATCCGGGGGAGAGGCACCTCACAGCTTTCCGAGCCAGGCTGTAGCATAAACATTCTTGGGCTAGATAGATTTACTGCTTGCCCAAACATTGTAAATAGGAGGGGGGTGGATACTAGTGGCCTGCTCTCTGTCTAAGAAACCATCATGGCACTTAGAAATATACATGCTTGATACTCATCCCTGCAAAAAGTCCCTTCCACGTCGACACTATCTTTTTCCTGCCAATCGTCATCCTGACTTTGGGGGGAGGGGGTAATGTCCACATCCTTACTTTGGCTCTACTCCTGATTGTCAAAACTCCATTTTGTATCACAGAATCCATTTTGAATATGACAATTCCGGCCCTTTTCTAAGCCTAGACTACATCCATTGGCCAAGAACACAACTTCACATGAATGAGTAAGCTGCTTTTATGCTGTTGGAGGCCTAAGACCCATTTCCTGACTTAAACAGACAATGTGAGATAGAAAATGTGATTTTAAGTACCAAAAATAGTGAGCCAATGTTATAAATCTACGCCCATACAATGCATATGTATGTATTCTTCTTAATACCTAAGAAGTGCAATGCATTGAATTTAAAAGTCCTCCTCAAAAACCTTATCCTCAATGCTTTGGCATCACTCCCAATCCCTCTAATCACCTTTTGATTAGTCACATCCTTCTATGGAACATTTCCATAATCATTCCCTCAATAATGAACATCTTTTGCATGATTAAAAACAACCTTTCATATTAATTCTATATGGTTCAACGTATTTTGTATTGAGTCTCTGTAAAGCAAGGTGTGTGTGTGTGTCAGCTAAATTGTGCTGTGAACTTTAGTCCATGCAAGCCACTTCTGGCAACCAAGTTAACCCTTCTCTCTCTTTCTCGTCTCTCCTTGGGGAGGGACGGTGGCTCAGTGGTAGAGCATCTGCTTGGGAAGCAGAAGGTCCCAGGTTCAATCCCCGGCATCTCCAAAAAAGGGTCCAGGCAAATAGGTGTGAAAAACCTCAGCTTGAGACCCTGGAGAGCCGCTGCCAATCTGAGAAGACAATACTGACTTTGATGGACCAAAGGTCTGATTCAGTATAAGGCAGCTTCATATGTTCATATGTTCCTCCCATCCAGAAAGGGACCCAAACGAAATATGGCTTACTGCCCTCCTTCCGATTTCTCTCGGTGCACATTCACGTTAAAGAGGGTTTCAACAGGACTTATTCCTTTTCCCCCTCTCCAAACAACAACTCTAAGATTAGGAATCTCAACTCTAATTAGGAGTCTTAAGACCCTTAGTTAATTCCTCTATCTGTTAATTCTTACTATCCAAGCCCCCCCACCCCCCAATATCTTCTTAAAAGGGCTGTGGCATTCGTCCCAATGATGGATCAACATTTTTCATGTTGACTTTTAGTCACCTGTTAATTCTGCTTGTTGATTCTGCCTGAGTATATTTTGCATGGGTTCAGAACAGTCAACTTGACCTGGGAATTTTCCACCAGCTGCTCTCAGTAACTCTCATCGTTTCCAGGACCCTTTTGGCTGAAGAATCAATCTGAAGAAAATCCATTTCATGCAGGCCTCAGTTGTTTGATTCAGGTAAGAAAATTTGAAGAAATTCATACTAGCGTGGCTAACAAAGGCCAGGGCATAATTCTTTTTAAACAAAATAATAAGCATTCTTTTGGCACCTTTTAATGATCCAGTAGTTTGGGTAGTTTGTTTTTAAATAAACACTTTGTAAAAAGGTGTTTATTTGCTGGCTGCAAAGCATCTAGTCATTACCAACTCAAGGGGTGACTCAACGTTTTCTTGGCAGGCTTCTTACAGGGTGGTGTGCCGTTGCCTTCCCCAGTCATCTGTGCTTTACCTCCAGCAAGCTGGGTACTCATCTTACCGACCTCAGAAGGATAGAAGGCTGAGTCAACCTTGAGATGGCTATCTGAGCCCAGCTTCCACCAGGATCGAACTCAGGTCGTGAGCAGAGCTTGGACTGCAGTACTGCAGCTTTACCACTCTGCGCCATGGGGCTCTAGATTAGCAGGGCTAATCAGCTAGATAAGCAGAGGAGAAATGCTCAGGGGCAGAAAACCAGCACCTGAAGTGAGCTAAGCAGAGGGCAGCCATATTGGTCTGCTGTAGAAGAGCAAGATTCGAGTCTGTTAGCAGAGACCAGTGAGATTTTAAGGGCTGTGACAGGCCATCTCATGCTAGCAGTGAGATCCTCCAATGCTGCCTGGTGCAGACGCAGTGGAGGGGAGGGGAGGGTTGCCAATTCCCAGGTGGGGGCAGGAGATCCCCTGGTTTGGAGGCCCTCCCCCCGCTTCAGGGTCATCAGAAAGCGGGGGGAGGGGAGAGAAATGTCTGCTGGGAACTCTGTTGTTCCCTATGGAGATTTATTCCCATAGAAAATCATGGAGAATTGATTCACTGGTATTTGGGGCTCTGGGGGAGCTGTTGTTTGGGGTAGAGGCACCAAATTTTCAGTATAGCATCTAGTGCCTCTCCCCAAAATACCCCCCAAGTTTCAAAAAGATTGGATCAGGGGGTCCAATTCTTTGAGCCCCAAATAAGGTGCCCCTATCCTTCATTATTTCCTATGGAAGGAAGGAATTGAAAAAGTGTGCCGTCCCTTTAAATGTGATGGCCAGAACTCCCTTTGGAGTTCAGTTATGCTTGTCACAGCCTTGATCTTGGCTCCACCTCCAAAGTCTCCTGGCTCCATCCCCAAAGTCCCCAGATATTTCTTGAATTGGACTTGGCAACCCTAGGGGAGGGAGAGCTTAAACTGTGCTGGCCCCAAGCGATTCTCTAACCTTCCTTCTTTCTGCTTACCCCTTACTTTGTTGGGCAGTTACTGCATGGCCTCTCTGTCTCTTCCTGCAGCTTCCTGATGCTTCTGCCAGATGGGGGCAGGAGATCCCCCAGTTTGGAGGCCCTCCCCGTACTTTGGGGTAATCAGAAAGCGGGGGAAGGGATTGTCTGCTGGGCACTCCATTATTCCCTATGGAGACCGATTCCCATAGAGTATAATAGAGAATTGATCCATGGGTATCTGGGACTCTGGGGGCCTGTTATTTTGAGGTACAGGCACTACATTTTCAGCATAGCATCCAGTGCCTTTCCTCAAAACATGCCCCCCACACAAGTTTTAAAAAGATTGGACCAGGGGGTCCAATTCTGGGTAAAGGTAGTCCCCTGTGCAAGCACCAGTCATTTCTGCCTCTGGCGTGACGTCGCATCATGATGTTTACATGGCAGACTTTTTATGGGGTGGTTTGCCATTGCCTTCCCCTGTCATCTACATTTCTCCTTCCCCCGCAGCAAGCTGGGTACTCATTTTACCGACCTCGGAAAGATGGAAGGCTGAGTCAACCTTGAGCCGGCTACCTGAACCCAGCTTCCGCTGGGATTGAACTCAGATTGTGAGCAGAGAGCTCGGACTGCAGTACTGCAGCTTTACCACTCTGTGCCTTCTTATTCTATGAGCCCCCCCCCCCAAAAAAAAGGTGCCTTCATTATTTCCAGTGGAGGAAAGGCATTTAAAAGGTGTGTTCCCTTTAAATGTGATGGCCAGAACTCCCTTTGGAGTTCAATGATGCTTGTCACAACCTTGTTTCTTGTTTTATCGTTAAATTTAAAGTTTTTATATTGATTATTGTATATGTATGAGATGTTGTTAGCCGCCCTGAGCCTGCCTAGGCAGGGAGGGCGGGATACAAATAAAATTTTACTTACTTACTTACTTACTTGTTTCTGGCTCCACCCCCAAAGCCTCCTGGCTCCATCCCCAAAGTCCCCAGATGTTTCTTGAATTGGATCTGGCAGCCCTAGTCACAACTAATCTCCAGATGACAGAGATCAATCCCCCTGGATAAAATGGCTAGTAATGAACTAATAGTAATTTTTGGATTAACCTGCATAATATATATAGAATATAATTAGGCAGGAATTCATATCTATGTATTATTAATGGTATACACACACACACACACACACTGTACCCCAACATTTCCACCGGTATTACATGAGTGTCATTAGTATTAGTATTAGCGCCATTACAATACCTGTCATTGTCACCATTGTACGGCCGCAGCGCAACCGCAGCGCCTCCGGCCCGCACCTGCATCTCCCTGTGACCGGCACTAGTGCGCATGTGTGAGCTCTGCGTAGACAAGGGGCGGCCGGAGTGCCGCTGCTTCCCGCCGAGCAGAACGGGCCGGTCACACCGAAAAGGCTGGCACCCCTGTCTCGCTGCTGATGCTCGCCGCAGCCACGCTGATAACCCGCCGCGGCAGCGCTGGATACCACGTGATACTGGACTGTATGTAGAATGAGGTGGGCGGGCACCCGGCGTATAAGACGACCCCCCCACTTGGAGGCATGTTTTTCAGGGCAAAAAAGTAGTCTTATATGCCAGCAAATACTGTATATATTTGAATTGATTGTATCTTGATGCAGGGTTTATTGCTTTAATTATAATTTTGTATTCATCTTGACCTCTTTTCTTGAATAGAGAACGGTTAACATGTCTAGTTACCTCTATGTAACTTAATATCCTTACTCGATATTTTATTATGTGTATTTAAGTATTTGTGCTAGTTGATAACTTGTTTTTTTTATATGTTTAATTAATTGTATACGCATATCGATATTGATATTAATAAAGATATTAATGAGAGAAAATGGCTGCTTTGGAGGGCGGCGCCTGAGGCATTATGGATTCACCCCTCCCCAAACCTCACCTTCCCCAGGCGCCACTTCCAGATCTCCAGGAATTTCTAAGAAAGGAGTTGGGAACCTGGGCCACAAATGAAGTCAACCCCCCCATCGAGAGGAGGCAGGGGCTGAAGGCCAGGAGAGCAGCATTACCGGCTGAAGTGAACAGTGCTTGTGGCCAGGAGTCATTTGGTAGAAAAACAGGTGGTGGAGCTCATTAGCATAACTCATTAGCATATGCCACCTCCCCACCAGCCAAAAGCAACCCGATGCAAGAAAGGAGAGCCCTGGGCGAGCGAGGCCTGCTTGGGTTGGCTAGAGATCCAGCCAGCCCAAGCAGGCCTCACTCACCTGGAGCTCTCCTTGACCACCCCCCCCCCCAGTCAAAAGGCCAGCAAGTCACTGTCATTATAATCAAAGCCAAGCAGTTTCTATGCACATGCTGGGAGAAGTGAAAGTAACAGAACTGCCAGGTAGATCATCTAAGTGACAGAAGGTGGCTGGTTGCCAGATTGCATCAGCCTGGACAATGTCAGCATGACTTAGCAGGAAGCTGATTGGTTACCTGGGTGGATGGTATGTATAAATGTACAAAGACACTTTACTGTGTGTGGGATATGTATGGTGGAGTTGCAGCGGAGCATTCTGTCGGTTTGGAGAGTGGCGGGTGTAAATAAATTGTATATAGTGGTTTTATCACTGCTGTGTGCAAGCCTTCATTCTTTGCGTCACTAAAGACCACCCTCACTAAGCCTAGGCGCGTCAATAGTCACCCCCCACCCAAAATCGCAGAAGAAGTGGAGAAAGGGTGGTGTGGGCTTCTCCAGGGGTTCATGAAGGCTGCTGGGGGTGTGGCAAAGCCTCTGGTGGCCGGTCTCCTAATCCAGGGATTGTAATGCAGCTGCACCTACTATTCAATGGACAAGGTAGGTGGGGAGGAAGAGGGGAACCCTCAGAAAGGTTCAGGAGCTGTGCTCCTGTTGAATTCAAGGCCTGCTTGTGGTAGGGCTGCCAAGCCCCCGGTCCGGGCGGGTGTTCTCCCATCCGAGAAGTTCCCAACCTGCCAGCCCACATTGGGCCAGCAGGGGAAATCTCCTCTTATGTCACTGGTGTGATGACATCACTGGAAGTGACATCATCAAAATGGCTGCACGCACGCGGGGCTGCCCTAGGCATTTCTGGGAAAACTCTATGGTTTTTCTGAATGGTCTAGCCATTTGGGAGGGAAAACTCTATGGTACAATACTCTAGTCATTTGGGAGGGGAAACTCTGTGGTACAGCTGCTACAGGAAGCTGGGGACTTGGTAACCCTAGCTTGTGGCAGCCCTTCCTCCCCAAGTTCTTCTCTGGAAGGTCTTCTGATTCTGCCTTGCATTAGGTGTCGTCAGGCCTCGGATTCAGCGGGCGCTCACAGGAGCCCAGCTCCTGAACCTTTCTGAGAGTTCCACCTCCTCCTACCCACCTTGTCCATTGAATAGTAGGTGCAGCTGCATTACAATCCCTGGATGAGCTCCACCACCTATTTTTCTACAAAACGACCCCTGGGTGTCGTGCATATACCTGTCAAGAAAGGAAGGGTGACAGTCTCCTGTGATCTTTTATCCAAAGGAAACAGTCCGCAGAACTTGGAAACTGGGGAAGCACAAAACACTGAAATAACATCAATAATTCTGTTCTACGCAGGGTTGGTGTGGGTATAAGAACCGTTGAGGCGCGTTCTGAATCAGGCTCACAGCTAACCCTCCTTTCTGCGAGGTGAAGCTGTGATAGCGCCAGGTGGGTTTTGAAAACTTCTGGGAAACCATCCAGTTCCTTATCTCCAAAAGAACTTTCTATAATCTTCTTGCCAACTTCAAAACCCTGGGCCGTATTTCAGCATCTTTGAATTTCAAGAGTCGGAAACATATAAGGTGAAGAGGAGCAGCGTTTTATTTTATTTTATTTTATTATATAGTAGCACAGTATACCCTGATCTCATCAGATCTTGGAAGCTATGCAGAACTGGTATTTGGGAGGGAGGCCATCAAGGAAGGCTCTGAAGAGGAAGGCAGTGGCAAACCACCTCTGCTTCTCCCTTGCCCTGAAAGCCCCTTGCTGGATTCATCGTATGTTGGAAGCTAAGCAGGCTCAGTTCTTGGAAGGGAGACCACCAAGGAAGGCTCTGCAGAGGAAGGTAACAGCAAACCCCCTCTGCTTCTCCCTTGCCTTGAAAGTCCCTTGCTGGGTCACCATGTTGGAAGCAGGGTCAGTACTTGGAAGGGAGACCACCAAGGAAGGCGCTGCAGAGGAAGGCAATGATTTTTGCAGAGGATGGCAAAACACTTCTGCTTCTCAATTGTTTAAAAGCCCGTTCCTGGGTTTACCATAAGTTAAAAGTTAAGCAGGGTCGGTACTTGGAAGGGAGACCACCAAGGAAGGCTCTACAGAGGATGGCCACAGCAAACCCCCTTGCCTTGGGAGCCCCATGCTGGCGTTGCCATCAGGGAGTGTTGGGTTTCTGATGCAATTTCACTTCGAGCGTTTTCGCACTGACCTTTTACTGGCGCGACCACCCTCTTCACGCCGGAGGATCTGCGCGGATTTCGCACAAGAAGCACCGGCGAACCCAAAAGAGCCGGCGACCTCCGTCGCGAAAGCCGCTCAAACGTTTCCCTGCTTCTTGGCGGTTTCCGTTTGAGCGGGTTTCGCGGCGGAAGTTGCCGGCTCTTTTGGGTGCGCCGGCGCTTCTTGTGCGAAATCCGCGCAGATCCTCCGGTGTGAAGAGGGTGGTCGCGCCAGTAAAAGGTCAGTGCGAAAACGCTCTTCCTGTTGTCATGAGTTAATTAAATGTATATGCATGCTGAAGTTTAGCCAGGGAGTAGGTCGAGCCAATGAGAATGTCTGCACGTACTTCCCGCCAAGGCTAGGTGTCAATATGCATAGTGACCATAGAGGGAGAGCCCGAATAGGCTAATCCATATATTTGGGTGGTGGTTTAAGGGAAAACATTTGGTCAGTTTTATTGCCCTTTGTGTTAAGCCCTTAGATCTCCATGCAGTTGAAGTTAGGACTCGAGAGAGTCAAGATGTAGCCTAGAAGCCAGAAAGGATATTGAATCCTTCTTTGTTTTCTAGAAATCCCAGTCATACCTTTTCCTCATTAGCAAAGTAAACTACTTTGATTCTTAAGCTAAACCGTGTGCCTGGCTGTTATTCGTGGTTCTCTCCACGTCACTCTGCTAATAGTATATTTAAATCCCAACAGGGAGACCACCAAGGAAGGCTCTGCAGAGGCAGGCAATGGCAAACCCCCTCTGCTTCTCCCTTGCCTCGGAAGCACCTGGCTGGGGTTGCCGTAAGTCAGCTGCGACTTGATGGCACTTTACACACACGAAGTACAACTTCCTTGAATGCCTAACTAAGAACCATCCCCTTTAAGCAGTTTGCCAGGCTCACGTAGGGTTGCCAAGTCCAATTCCAGAAATATCTGGGGACTTTGGGGGTGGAGCCAGGAGACACTGGGGTGGAGCTAGGAGCAAGGGTGTGACAAGCACAATTGAACTCCAAAGGGAGTTCTGTCCATCACAATTAAAGGGACCTCACAACTTTTTAAATGCCTTCCTTCCCTCCACCCTCCCCTTCTCTGATTTCTTTCCCCCCAGCAAGCTGGGGACACATTTTACTAACCTCAGAAGGATGGAAGGCTGAGTCAAACTGGAACCGGCTACCTGAACCAGCTTCCGCTGGGATTGAACTCAGGTTGTGAGCAGAGGGCTCCAGCTGCAGTACTGCAGCTTTACTGTGTGGTCCCCTTTAAATGTGATGGCCAGAACTCTTGTGCTTTCCACACCCTTGCTCCTGGCTCCACCCCCAAAGTCTCCTGGCTCCACCCTCAAAGTTCCCAGATATTTCTTGACCTGGTGTGGGAGGGGGAAGCCAGGCTCCTACTGCCCCCGCGATACAATTCCGCGTCCCAGCAGAACCGGCCAAACTTCTGCCGCCCAGCAGCCACCACTCAGCGATCGCCCCAAGCTGCCCTGAGCCACTCTTCACAGCCCCAACATGCAGCCGAGCTGTAGAGGCCCGCGCTGCATCGCTTGCCACCTACGGACGCTGAAACCGACAACGTGGCTCTCCCTGCTGAGAGCCACGAGAGAACTGTGTGGCGCGGGCGGGAGCCACGGCTTTATAGCCCCGACTCCACACCCCCTCCTACAACTCCCAGATGGCCGGGAAGCCGGCGTCAGCCTCCCTCCTTTCGGGAGGGCAAACACGGACCCCAGCCTATGACTTGTGTTGCCAGTGCGGCTGGGAAGGGAGGGAGTGGATGTGCCTGCCAAGTGCATGCGGGGGGGGGGGGGAGGCTCTTCTCCGCTTCACCGTAGCTGCTCCTCCGAGATGGGCTCAGCCTGAGCCCATCTCGGAGGAGCAGCTACAGTGAAGCGGAGAAGAGGCAGCAGCCATTTCCCCCCTCCCCCCGCTTCCATTTTTTGGGGAGCGGGGGAAGAGACTGGAAATCCTGGGGTCCCCCGCCAGGGCGGGAGGGTTGGGAAGCCTAGGCTCAGGACTGTGAAAACAACATTTGGCGCTAGGGGACTTAAACAGAAAAGTGGTCTTGAAATAGGGACCCTTGGTGTGTGCTGGGGGTGAGTGGGGGTGAACTGGCAAGGAGGTGGAATTTGGACTATTAACGCTTTGGTGAGAAGGAGTCTGCCACCATTGACGGAAGAGGGGAAAACCAAGACAAAGCAGACATTTCCTTATTTTTTTAAAAAAAGCGGTTCTCCTGTAAATGGAAACATCTAAACATTCTTCTCACTTAGGTAAAGCAGCTTGTAAGCTGCTCTGAGGCTGATTCAGAGAGGACAGGATAGAAATCTACGGTCTTCAGACAACCGAGATCAGTTCCTCTGGAGAAAATGGCTGCTTTGGAGGGCAGACTTTATGGCATTGCATCCTCCCCTCTGCAAACCACACCCTCTCCAGGCTCCACCCTCAAATCTCCAGGCGTTCCTAAGCCTAAAGCTGGCAGCTCCGCTCCCGCAGGATGGGGGCAGTGGCATCCTTGAACCTGGGTTGGCCCTGGTGGTTTAGTGGTGGCCACAATTCTGGGAATCCATCTTGCTTTGCCCTGAGCCCCCAAACCCCTAAGACCTCCTCCGCTTCCAGTAGGGTTGCCAAGTCCAATTTAAGAAATATCTGGGGACTTTGGGGGTGGAGCCAGGAGTCTTTGGGGGTGGAGCCAGGAGACTGGGGGTGGAGCCGAGAGCAAGGGTGTGACAAGCATAATTGAACTTCAAGGGAGTTCTGGCCATCACACACACACACACCGGTATACAGAGCCACGTTGACTTGGAAACATGCTACACTGGAAACTCGCCTACTTGGAAATGAAAGCTTTGGCTGCCCAGCAAAGCTGAGGGCAACTTCGCTCAAACTGAGGGTATAGACCAATACTGTGGGGTCTTGTGAGCAAAAATTCTACTTTCTACTGGCATTAAAGTTGCGAACTACTGCATAAATTAGTTTTCTCTGGAGCCATTTTTCTTGAGCTAAGACAAAAATGTGTGAGCTGGAGGTTAAAAAACTGTGAGCTAGCTCACACTAACTCAACTTAGAAAGAACACTGGTACAGACCAAAGGATCCCAGCTCTGTTCTGCTTTGACCAAAGAAGGCTTTTACAAGTCTGTTTCCCTCAAAACCAGAATGACTCAAATCACTTTGGCAGAGATCAGAAGGAACTTGGAGATTTCACCCAAACTGACCTGAGTCATTTTGATCATAAGGAAAACAAGAAATAAGGTCTACTGGCTTCTCTGCTGTTCCCTTCAGCTGGGGGTGGGGGGAGAATGGTTGTGCTGGTGGAAAAAGAAGGTTCCCACAGGAACCATACCAAGGAGCCAGTAAAGAAGCAAGCCTTGGGGGGCTGCCTTCTGGCTGCTCATGGCACTTAAGACCCCACTGGGATATTTCCAAAAACTGGGGGGGGGGGGCACATGCTCTCCAAGGCCTCAAAATAGCAACTGGCAACAACAACTTCTAGTAAGACATAAAACCTGTATTTAAAAAAAACAAAACCAGAAGGATCAAAAGAGAACACAGCCATAAAACCAGCTGGCGCAAACAGCAGATTAAAACAGCAATACCAAAGTCCCAGAAGATAATACCAGTGCCATAAACAATGTAATTACGGAATAAAGAAGCATTTGAAGATGGGAAGGGGATGAAGAAACCCACCAAAATCCCGAAAACATCATTAGCCGCCATTTTTCAAGACACAGACCAAAGGGAATCTGCAGTTGATTTGTTTAGCATATTTCTGCGATGCATTTTCACCCGGCCGGGGGGGGGGGGAGAATTTGTCCAGACTACGTCCCTGCAGGGGTTTAACTGGAGTGGCAGGTATTTACTTACATTTTGCTATCAAGAACATCCGCAGGGGCTCTGGCTCTGATGCCTTTTCCAAGCTACAACCTGAGGCAAGATAAATAGTGTCCTTTTTTTGTACCCACAGGGTGCCACTTCCAGAAGAGTGTAGGCAAAACATATCCTCTCATCAATGCCAACTTACGGTAATTGTCCTCCCTTGACCAAAAGGAAAGACTAGTAGCAACTCATTGAGTGGGGGAGAAGCAACAACAGGGTGTGGGGCCAGGCTGGCCAGCAGGTCTCATTGCTGGCTTCCATCACAACTTGCTCAGAGGAGACCCTCTGCCGCTCTCCTCGGAGCCTGTAACTTGGGCCGCAGCGGCGGCAGCACTGGCGGCGGCTGCCGCTTGTGTCTGTGCCCGGGGCCAGCCCGGGCCAGCGGCAACAGCGGCGGCGGCGGGACTGGCCCACTGGCGGCGGCTGCCGCTTGTGTCTGTGCCCGGGGCCGGCCCGGGCCAGCGGCAACAGCGGCGGCGGCGGGACTGGCCCACTGGCGGCGGCTGCCGCTTGTGTCTGTGCCCGGGGCCGGCCCGGGCCAGCGGCAACAGCGGCGGCGGCGGGACTGGCCCACTGGCGGCGGCTGCTGCTTGTGTCTGTTCCCGGGGCCGGCTCGGCCCGGCTCAGCAGGAACAGCGGCGGCGGCGGCACTGGCCCACTGGCGGCTGCTGCTGCTTGTGTCTGTGCCCAAGGCCGGGCCCGGGCCAGCGGCAGCAGCGGCGGCGGCGACACTGGCGGCGGCTGCCGCTTGTGTCTGTGCCCGGGGCCGGCCCGGGCCAGCGGCAACAGCGGCGGCGGGACTGGCCCACTGGCGGCGGCTGCCGCTTGTGTCTGTGCCCGGGGCCGGCCCGGGCCAGCGGCAACAGCGGCGGCGGGACTGGCCCACTGGCGGTGGCTGCCGCTTGTGTCTGCGCCCGGGGCCGGCCCGGGCCAGCGGCAACAGCGGCGGCAGCGGGACTGGCCCACTGGCGGCGGCTGCTGCTTGTGTCTGTTCCCGGGGCCGGCTCGGCCCGGGTCAGCAGGAACAGCGGCGGCACTGGCCCACTGGCGGCTGCTGCTGCTTGTGTCTGTGCCCAAGGCCGGGCCAGCGGCAGCAGCGGCGGCGACACTGGCGGCGGCTGCCGCTTGTGTCTGTGCCCGGGGCCGGCTCGGCCCGGGCCAGCGGCAACGGCGGCGGCAATAGCGGCGGCTGCTGCTGCCTGTGTCTGTGCCCGGACCGGCGGCAGCGGCGGCGCTGGTGTTGCTGCAGCGGCCCTGTGAGGGGGAAGCGCCGTCCCTCCCCCCCCCGCCTCCAGATTTTTGGAGAGCGGGAGAGGAGGCTGCGAAATCGGGGGTCCCCCGCCAGGGCGGGGGATTTGGGAAGCCTAGCTTCCAGGAATTCCTAAGGCCTTCCTGGCGCTTCTGTTTTGTTCCCAGGTCGCCGGAGGAGGTTTAAGGCTCCTATCAGGCCCCCGAACAACTGACTGTCATCTGCTTCCTTCTCCCTCTCTCTTGCTTCCTTCTGCATAGTAGCTTGCTTTGCAAGCCTTGCTGAATTGCACAGCAGAGTCACTGAGTCAAGCCTTTCTTCCTTCTATTGGCTGAGGCTCCTCTCCTGTGGAAGGAAAGAAATAATACTAATAATAATAATAATAATAATAATAATAATAATAATAATAATAATAATAATAATACTTTTTATTTGTATCCCGCCCTCCCCGCCAGGGCAGGCTCAGGGCGGCTCACAGCATAGGAATACAATATACAGCAACAGTTATAATTATAAAATCATCATTAAAACAATTTACAAGTTATATTAAAATTAACATGATGGTGCTATAAACATTAGGTCTTCAGTAAGATTCAGTAGCTAAAAACATATCCAGCGGCACTTTCTTGGCTTGGCATTAGGTGAGGGCTATTTTGAAGAGGTAGGTCTTACAGGCCCTGCGGAATTGATCTAAACATCGTAGGGCCTGCACCTCTTCTGGGAGTTGATTCCACAGCAGTGGAGCTGCAATGGAGAAGGCCCGATCCCGGGTGGTCTTCAATCTGGCCTCCCTTGGCCCAGGGATATTCAGCTGGTTCTTTCCAGATGACCTCAGCGCTCATATGGGGAAAGAGCCAGAACTTCCTTTGCCCAGTTCCCTGGATCCCATGGGAGAAATACAAAGAAAGCATCTTTAAGACCAATAAGTGCTAACGTTTTAAACATGTGTTAAGTTTTAATATATATATATTTAATTTGCTTGTGTCCTTTATAAAGTTTATATCTCTGCTACCTAATCTTAAATAGGTACGCACATGGCCCAGCCCAACATGGTTCGCCCCAGCAAGGTCTCATTTATGTCAGATCCGGACCTTATAACAAATGAGTTGAACACGCCTGGTTTAAGGCATTCAGAGAAGAAGCAACAAAGAGAATGAAGTTGAACAAAGCAGGAGTCAAGTGTCACCTTTAAGACCAACCAGTTTTTATTTAGAACGTAAGCTTTCTAAATAAAAATCGGTTGGTCTTAAAGGTGCCGCTTGACTCCTGCTTTGTTCAGCCGCTTCAGACCAACACGGCTGCCTGCCTGGATCTAAAGAGAACGAAGGACAGTCATGGGAAGACATATGAGAAGCCACATGACGGCTGGGGTCCCGTTTCGCCCGGGGAGAGGAGAAGATAAAGGAGCAGCGTGACAAGAGTTTTCAAACACTTAAGACGCTCCATAAAAATGATGGAGCACAACTCTTCGCCGCTGTCACAGAGGGAAAGAGAAGAAGGAAGAGGCTTAAATCATCACACCTAGATTTATACATGAATATTCAGAGGAGCGGGGGGAACCCTTTTCAACTTGAGTGATAGAACAATTTGCAGAGCCGTAGCAGTGAGGGGTGGTGGTGGTCAAAGAAAGGTGCAAACCAACATCCTTCTGGAATGTTGCAGGTGCAACATTTCGTGTCTTAAGGGATGGAATGTGGGTGGGGGACCTCAGTTCTGTGCTTGTAACCCCTTTCCCTACCGTGTGAATCTTGTAAATGCAAGGGGCTGGGGCATGGAGCTGCCTTATACCGAAGGTCTATGACAGGGGTAGCTCTCCAGATGTTTTAAGCCTACAACTCCCATCAGCCCCAGCCATTGGCCATGCTGGCTGGGGCTGATGGGAGTTGTAGGCAAAAAACATCTGGAGAGCTACCGTTGGCCACCCTGGTCTATGAAGGTCTTATTACATCGGTCTATGAAGGGCAGCTCTCTCTACTCTAGGGTTGCCAATTCCCAGGTGGGGGCAGGGGATCCCCCATTTTGGAGGCCCTCCCGCCACTTTAGGGTCATCAGAAAACAGGGGGAGGGGAAGGAAATGTCTGCCGAGAACTCTATTATTCCCTATGGAGACTTATTTCCATAGAAAATAATGGAGAATTGATCCGCAGGTATGTGAGGCTCGGCGGGGGGGCTGTTTTTTGAGGTAGAGGCAGTGAATTTTCAGAATAGCATCCAGTGCCTCTCCCCAAAATATCCTCCATGTATTGAAAAGATTGGACCAGGGGGTCCAATTCTGTGAGCCCCAAAAGAAGGTGCCCCTATCCTTCGTTATTTCCTCTGGACGGAAGGCATTTAAAAGGTGTGCAGTCCCTTTAAATGTGATGGCCAGAACTCCCTTTGGAGTTCAGTTATGCTTGTCACACTATTGCTCCTGGATCCATCCCCAAAGTCTCCTGGCTCCACCCCCAAAGTCCCCAGATATTTCTTGAATTGGACATGGCAACCCTACTCTACTCTGATCAGTGGCAGCTCTCCAGGTACTCAGGTGGAGGTCTTTCAACTGGAGATGCTGGGGATTGAACCCTGGACCTTCTGCATGCCAAGCAGATGCTCTAGCACTGAGCCACAGCCCCTACCCACTGTCATGGAACTCCACCATCCACATACAGGCCTGAGGGTATTTCCATCTGCAAACACAACCCCTAGTACCATTGGGGAAAGGGCAGTGAAAAGGCTCAGGAAAAGCAGATGGACAGGGGGCGGCATTTGTGAGTTTCCTGCATTGTGCAGGGAGTTGGACTAGATGACCCTGGAAGTCCCTTCCAAGTCTATGATTCTACGATTCCATGATTCTATGACATGTAGACTGATGGGGATATATGGATAGGATGGAAGAAAGGGACAAGCGGGGTCTTCAAGGTGGTCAGTGGAAGAGAGGGGCCCCCGGGCACTCTGCCCAGGACACCCCCCAAAACACCCCCCCCACACACACACACATACACCCTGGAACTGGCCCTGGTTGGACCAATCAGCTTTTCCACTCAGATCTCAAGATCTCTGTTCCACAGGGATCTTGTCCATGCTGGCCCCATGATTCACACCTAATAGAGCTGCCAACCTCCAGGTGATGACCTCCCAGAATTACATCTGACCTTCAGGCCACGGTGATCAGCCCCCCTGGAGAGAATCATAGAACCATAGAATAGAATCATAGAATCGTAGAGTTGGACGAATCAGCTTTTCCACTCAGATCTCAAGATCTCTGTTCCACATGGATCTTGTCTATGCTAGCCCCATGATTCACACCTAAGTAAAAGTAAGTAAGTAAAATTTTATTTGTATCCCGCCCTCCCCCGCCGAAGCAGGCTCAGGGCGGCTAACAGTATCCATATATAAACAATACAATAAATAAAACATTAAGATTAACATTTTAAGAACAATCAATACTTAGTTAAACATTACTAAATCTGACAGTAACATTATTGTTTGACGCTATCCCTGTCAGTTGAGATAATAATAGCAAGATCCCTGAGCTGGACCATTTCGGCGTTTTCCTTTGTTACACATTTATACTTCAGCAGTTCCCAAACGCCTGTTTGAAGAGGGTGGTCTTGCAGGCCCTGCGGAACTGATCAAGGCTCCGCAGGGCTCGTACCTCCTCTGGGAGCTGATTCCAAAAGGTATGGGGCCGCGGTAGAAAAGGTCCGTGCGCGGGTATTCTGAAATTTAACTTCTTTTGGCCCAGGGATAGTCAATCTGTTTTTCCCTACTGACCTCAGAGCTCTCTGGGGCTCGTACGGGGAAAGACAGTCCCTCAGGTAGGTCGGTCCTTGGCCATATAGGGCTAACCTAATAGAGTTACCAACCTCCAGGTGATGACCTCCCAGAATTACATCTGACCTTCAGGCCATGGTGATCAGTTCCCCTGGAGAGAATCATAGAACCATAGAATAGAATCATAGAATTGTAGAGTTGGAAGGGACCTCAAGGGTCAAGATGGAAGGGACCTCCAGGGTCAGATGGATGCTTTGGAAGGCCAACTATATGGCCGAGGCTCCATCCTTTCTCAAACCGCTCCCTTCCTGAATCTCCAGGTATTTCCCAACCCTGAGCTGGCAACCCTAGATGGGGGTCACACAGATCTAATCAACAAGAAGGGTTTTCCTTCCCCCCCCCCCGAATCCTCGACCCCCCCTACCCAGAACTTTTGTTTTGTAGAAAAAGCCCACTAGGAACTCAATTGCGTATGAAGGCACACCCTGTGACATCGCCAATGTTTCACATGGGGCCTTTTTTTTGGTAGAAAAAGCCCAGTAGGGATTCATTTGCACATTAGGCCACACCCCCTGACACCAAGCCAGCCAGAACTGCATTCCTGTGTTCTCTTGCTAAAAAAAGCCCTGCCCCCACCTTCCAGAATGTTTTAAACCAGGGGTGGCCAACGGTAGCTCACCAGATGTTTTTTTGCCTACAACTCCCATCAGCCCCAGCCATTGGCACCATTGGCACCACGTTTTCAGCAGCTGCTGAAATGGCCTTGGGTCAGCCATCGCTCTCGTAGGAGTTGTCCCTGAAAGGGCAGCTGCTGTGAGAGCCCTCTCAGCCCCACCCACCTCACAGGGTGTCTGTTGTGGGGAGAGAAGATATAGGAGATTGTGAGCCACTCTGAGTCTCTGATTCAGAGACAAGGACGGGGTATAAATCTGCAGTCTTCTTCTTCTTAAATGTAATGGCCAGAACTCCCTTTGGAGTTCAGTCATCCTTGTCACATCCTTGCTCCTGGCTCCACCCCCAAAGTCTCCTTGCTCCACCTACAAAGTCTCCTTGCTCCACCCCCAAAGCCTCTTTACTTCACCCCCAAAGTCTCCTTGCTCCACCCACAAAGTCTCCTTGCTCCACTCCCAAAGCCTCCTTACTTCACCCCCAAAGTCTCCTTGCTCCACCTCCAAAGTCTCCTTGCTCCACCCCCAAAGTCTCCTTGCTCCACCTCCAAAGTCTCCTTGCTCCACCCCCAAAGCCTCCTTACTTAACCCCCAAAGTCTCCTTGTTCCACCCCCAAAGTCTCCTTGCTCCACCTACAAAGTCTCCTTGCTCCACCCCCAAAGCCTCCTTACTTCACCCCCAAAGTCTCCTTGCTCCACCTACAAAGTCTCCTTGCTCCACTCCCGAAGTCCCCAGATATTTCTTGAGTCGCACCTTGCAACCGTCCTTTGCAAGCAGTCCTTCTTTGGCCTAGCTGCACCTCACATCAGAGGAAAAGCAGCCTAAGCCTTAGCACTTTGCACTTCCCTCATCGGGTCTGCAGGCAGCTTCCGTCGCCTGCCATCGTGGTATTTATCCCGGGTGTTTTCCTCACCCCCGCTCCTCAATTAAATCATTTCCCTCCACCGGAGACCTCCTCCTGCTGCTACAGCAAGAGCCTGCTCCTTTCTCCTCTCTTCTCCCTTCCCGCCTTTGTGTGCTTGTAATGAATTGCGAGGAAACGCCACAGAGAGGTGTCAGAACAATTTCTATTAAACATAATTTCCTAATGAAAAGGTTACAAGCAAGTGTGTCACAGCTAATCAGTATTTAATGCTCTGCATCGGGAAACTGGAGGAGCGAAATAGAACTCCGGCGTGAACGTGTACAACCCAGGCTGCCCGGATCAGAGGGCTGCAGGGGGGGGCGTGCCATTAGGCATTAGGATGGTATCTCCCAGCTTGTGGGTCAGGACCCGAATGCGGGTCCCGAAGCCTGTGACAGCAAGGTGCACGCCAGCCCTCCCTAAGGGCCCCACCCCTGCCCTTTCCATTGTTCTCTTTTGCATTTTAGAAATGAAGATCTGACCCTGGGAACAGGATCTGGCATGTCATGCATTCGTTGCTATTCCCCCCCCCCCCCCGTTCCCTGTATATTCATCTTGATCCAGTGAAACTTCTTCTGAAGGAGACTAGAATGAGTTTCTTAAAATCTTTAGGGCAGGGGTGTCAAACTCATTTGTTCTGAGGGCCAGATCTGACATGAATGAGGCCTTCTTGGGCTGGGCCACGTTGGGCCGGGCCATGTGTGTACCTATTTAAGCTTAGGTAGCAGAGGTATGCCCCAGAGATGAGCCCCGTGGCGCAGAGTGGTAAAGCTGCAGTACTGCAGTCAGAGCCCTCTGCTCACGACCTGAGTTCGATCCCGGCGGAAGCTGGTTCAGGTAGCTGGCTCGAGGTTGACTCAGCCTTCCCTCCTTCCGAGGTCGGTCAAATGAGTACCCAGCTTGCCGGGGGGAAAGTGTCGATGACTGGGGAAGGCAATGGCAAACCACCCTGTAAAAAGTCTGCCGTGAAAACGTTGTGAAAGGAACGTCATCCCAGAGTCAAAAATGACTGGGGCTTGCACAGGGGACTACCTTTACCTTTAGAAGAGGTATGAACTTTATAAAGGACACAGACAAACACAATTAAAGATTTTTTTTAAAAAAACCCTTAAAATAAAACATGCTTAAAACATTAGCACTTGTTGGTCTTAAAGGTGCTTTCTTTGTATTTCTCCCATGGGCCCCACGGAACTGGGCAAAGGAAGCTCTGGCTCTTTCCTTCCCTCCCTAGGGGACCAGGAGGTGGAGGAGCTTCAGGCAATAGAAGGAAGAGAGGCTTGACTCAGTAGCTCTGCTGTGTGATTGAGAGAGCCTGGCAAAGCTAGCTATTTTTACCCCCCCCCCCCCCTTCCTTCCCCAGAGAGCCAGTTTGGTCTAGTGGTTAAGTGCGCAAACTCTTATCTGGAAAAGCTGGGTTTGATTCTCCACTCCTCCGCTGCAGCTGCTGGAATGGTCTTGGGTTAGTCATAGCTCTCGTAGGAGATGTCCTTGAAAGGGCAGCTTCTGGGACAGCTCTCTTGGCCCCACCCAACTCACAGGGTGTCTGTTGTGGGGGAAGGAGAGAAAGAAGATTGTAAGGCGCTCTGAGACTCTGATTCAGAGAGAAGGGCTGGGTATAAATCTGCAGGCTTCTTCTTCCAAGGGAGAGGCCTCAGCCAATGGAAAAAATAGAAATAGCTCCTGTGCAATTCAGCAAGCCTTGCAAAGCAAGCTGTGATGTGGAAGGAAGCAAGAGAGAGAGAAGGAAGCAGATGACAGCCAGTTGCTCGAGGGGCTGAGAGGAGCCCTCCGGGGGCCTGATTCGGCCCCTGGGCTGCATGTTTGACACCCCTGCTTTAGGGGAAAGTACCATGTGGAGTAATGAAGAAGGTGGTCAAAGGCTGGAATGCAATCTCCAGACACTTATGAACACATATGAAGGTGCCTTACTCTGAATCAGACCACTGGTCCATCAAAGTCAGTCTTGCCTACTCAGACTTGCAGCAGCTCTCCAGGGTCTCAAGTTGAAGTTTTTCATGCCTATTTGCCTGGAACCTTTTTAGTTGGAGATGCTGGGGACTGAACCTGGGACCTTCTGCTTACCAAGCAGATGCTCTACCACTGAGCCACAGCCCCATTCATGGCTCTCCAGGGTCTTAAACTGAGGTTTTTCACGCCTATTTGCCTGGACCCTTTTTAGTTGGAGATGCCGGGGATTGAACCTGGGATCTTCTGCTTACCAAGCAGATGCTCTACCACTGAGCCACAGCCCCCCCAGGGTCTCAGGCTGAGGTCTTTCATATCACCTCCAACTGATCCTTTCAACTTACTTACTTACTTACTTACTTATTTATTTATTTATTTATTTATTTATTTATTTATTTATTTATTTATTTATTTATTTATTTATTTATTTATTTAATTCGATTTATATCCCGCCCTACCCCACCGAAGCGGGCTCAGGGCGGCTGGAGATGGCAGGGATTGAACCTGGGACCTTCTGCAGAAGTCAGCCTTGTCTAGGGTGCCATTGAATCTCCTCTCCCAGCTCACCTTCTTCTCTCTCCTTTTCCCCAGCCCCAGGACTCCCATGCAAGAGAAGAAGAAGATGACTGTGGATTTATTCCCCGCCCTTCTCTCTGAATCAGAGACTCAGAGCGGTTTACAATCTCCTATGTCTTCTCCCCCCACAACAGACACCCTGTGGGGTGGGTGGGGCTGAGAGAGCTCTTACAGCAGCTGCCCTTTCAAGGACAACCTCTGCCAGAGCTATGGCTGACCCAAGGCCACTCCAGCAGCTGCAAGCGGAGGAGTGGGGAATCCAACCCAGTTCTCCCAGATAAGAGTCCGCACACTTAACCACTACACCAAACTGACTCTCTCATTATAGAGAGTCAAGACTCGCTTTTTGGGTCCCAACCCACAGTCTGAGAATCATCTTTTCCCCGGGATGGTCCTCTACGTGCTGGTCTGATGTTTTCCGCTTTGAATGTTCTTCTTTGCAAGCAGAGAAATGGATATTGAACAGGTGAACCAAAAAGCTCGCAAAGCTTAGACAAGCTGACAGGTTGCCTTGGGCCAAATTTCTTCTTCATTGTGCCCAGGGCTTGCTGTCAGACTTGCCGACGGGCTCTTTGGATCACGGGCTGCAAGCAAGGTGCTGGGGCCACGGGTGGGAAGAGAAAGACAGCCCGGATCACCAAGGCAATCGGAATGGAGGTTGTGCAGGAACGTATTAAAGCTATATGAAGATGCAACGCTGCCCTACAGATCAGATCATTGCTTTCACAACGTTTTCACAGCAGACTTTTTACGAGGTGGTTTGCCATTGCAGGCACCTTCTTAAAAGCCCTTTTTTTACTAAACTGCAGGGGAGAGGCAGAGAGAGGCAAACTTGGCAACAGCGCCAGCAGCAGCCACACCAGGCAAGTCGGGCAAAGAGCGGCTCAGTTGCTGGCTGTGTGTGTGCAGGATGGGAGGGCTGCGAGCAGGGGGGGAAACTGGGGAGAGGGAGGGAAGCCGGCCTGGGGCCCTAAAGGGGTGGGGGCCTATAGGCCAGTGCCTCCTTGGCTTAATTGTTCATCCAGTCCTGCCTGGCCAGTGTTCTCTCTAGGCTGAGTTAGTGTGAGCTAGCTCACAGGTCTTTGGCCTCCGGCTCACACATTTTTGTCTTAGCTCAGGAAGGAGAGCCCCCCCCCCCCCCCGTCCTGAGCAAACGAATTGATGCAGGAGCCAAATCGCTCACTCACAACTTGAATGCCGGAAGCTCACAAAGCAGAATTTGTGCTCCCAGGACTCCAATGCTTAGAGGGACCATTGCTCCTGGCCCCATTTTATCAAGTCTGAATAGCAGCAGGCTGCTCACTGAGGTTTCTGAAAGACACAGCCCGTTCCTACTCCCGGTATCTGGAGACTGGAGTGAGAGAAGGACTGAGACGTAGGGCAGGGATGGCCAACGGTAGCTCTCCAGATGTTTTTTTGCCTACAACTCCCATCAGCCCCAGCCATTGGCCATGCTGGCTGGGGCTGATGGAAGCTGTAGGCAAAAAAACATCTGGAGAGCTACCGTTGGCCAACCCTGATGTAGGAGATGGGCTGTGGCTCAGCGGTAGAGCATCAGCTTGGCGTGCAGAAGGTCCCAGGCTCTATCTCCAGCATCTCCAGCTGACAGGATAAGGTGGCAAGCAGGGCTTTTTGGGGTAGCAGAAACGCCTTTGCATATTAGGCCACACACCCCTGATGTAGCCAATCCTCCAAGGGCTTAGAGGGCTCTTAGTACAGGGCCTACTGTAAGCTCCAGACGGATGGGCTACTTCAAGAGTGTGTGGCCCAAGGGAGGAATTCTAGCATGAGCTCCTTTGCATATTAGGCCACACCCCCCTGATGTAGCCAATCCTCCAAGGGCTTAGAGGGCTCTTAGTACAGGGCCTACTGTAAGCTCCAGAAGGATGGGCTACTTCAAGAGTGTGTGGCCCAAGGGAGGAATTCTAGCATGAGCTCCTTTGCATATTAGGCCACACACCCCTGATGTAGCCAATCCTCCAAGGGCTTACAGGGCTCTTAGTACAGGGCCTACTGTAAGCTCCAGAAGGATGGGCTACTTCAAGAGTGTGTGGCCCAAGGGAGGAATTCTAGCATGAGCTCCTTTGCATATTAGGCCACACACCCCTGATGTAGCCAATCCTCCAAGAGCTTACAAGGCTCTTAGTACAGGATTAGGGTTGCCAAGTCCAATTCAAGAGATATCTGGAGACTTTGGAGATGGAGCCAGAAATGTTGGAGGTAGAGCCTGGAGACATTGGGGATGGAGCCAGTACCAAGGTTGTGACAAGCACAATGGAACTCCGAAGGGAGGTCTGGCCATCACATTTAAAGAGACTGTAATCTTTTTAAATGCCTACCTTCCATAGGAAATAATGGAGAATAGGGGAACCTTCTTTGGGGGCTCATAGAATTGGACCCTCGTGTCCAATTTTTTTGAAACTTAGACGATGTTTTGAAGAGAGGCACTGGATGCCATGGTGAAAGTCTGGTGCCTCTACCTCAAAAATCAGCTCCCCCAGAGCCCCAGATACCCACAGATCAATTCATCATTATACCCTATTAGAATAGGTCTCCATAGGGAATAATGGAGTGCCCAACAGACATTTCCCTCCCCACCCCCGGCTTTCTGATGAACCTGAAGCAGAGGGAGGGCCTCCAAACTGGAGGATCCCCTGCCCTCACCTGGGGATTGGCAACCCTAGTCTACTGTAAGCTCCAGGGGGATTGGCTACATCAGGGGGTGTGTGGCCTAAGATGCAAAGGAGTTCCTGCTACAAAAAAAGCCCTGGTGGTAGGTGATGTGATGAACCTGCTGATTCTCTTAAGATCAAAATCAGAGGCCCATCTGCCCTTTCTTTCCAATACAGTCACCATTCTCCAAGTGGCGCTCGAGGTTCTCCCAGTATCACAACTGATCTCCAGACTAGAGTTCCGTTCCCCTGGAGGAAATGCCAATGTTAAGAGTGTGGGTTCTACATCTTCAAGAGCCCCGTGGCGCAGAGTGTTAAAGCTGCACTACTGCAGTCCTAAGCTCTGCTCCCGACCTGAGTTCGATCCCTGGTGGAAGCTGGGTTTTCAGGTAGACGGCTTGAGGTTGACTCAGCCTTCCATCCTTCTGAGGTCGGTCAAAGGAGTACCCAGCTTGCTGGGGAAAAAGCGTAGATGACTGGGGAAGGCAATGGCAAACCACCCCGTAAAAAGTCTGCCATGAAAACCTTGTGAAAGCAATGTCACCCCAGAGTCGGAAACGACTGGTGCTTGCACAGGGGGCCTTTCCTTTCCTCTACATCTTCACATCCCTGAGGCGATCCCTCCCCTCCCCAGACTCCACCCCAAATCTCCAGGAATCCCTCAATCTAGAGTTGGCAGCACTTTCCAACACTCTAACCACTATACCGCTCTGTCTCTCATTTCTTTAAACTATGCAGTTGACCAGCTTGGGAACTTTGTCTGACTGAATAAGAAGAAGACGACTGCAGGTTTATACCCCACCCTTCTCTCTGAATCAGAGACTCAGAGTGGCTTACAATCTCCTATATCAGGGCTGGCCAACGGTAGCTCTCCAGATGTTTTTTGCCTACGTGGCCAATGGCTGGGGCTGATGGGAGTTGTAAGCAAAAAGCATCTGGAGAGCTACCGTTGGCCACCCCTGTCCTATATCTTCTCCCCTCACAACAGACACTCTGTGAGGTGGGTGGGGCTGGAGAGGGCTCAGCTCACAGCAGCTGCACTTTCAAGGACAACCTCTGCCAGAGCTATGGCTGACCTTCCCCTCCACTCCGAATCTCAGAGTCTCAGAGCGGCTCACCATCTCCTGTTTCTTCCTCCCCCACAACAGACACCCTCTGAGGTGGGTGGGGCTGAGTGGGCTCTTTCAAGGACAACCTCTGCCAGAGCTATGGCTGACCCAAGGCCATTCCAACAGGTGCAAGTGGCGGAGTGGGGAATCAAACCCGGTCCTCCCAGATAAGAGTCTGTGCACTTAACCACTACACCAAACTGGAACAAATGCAACAACAGCTAGAAATTCTCCAGGTGAAACATTCCCCGTTCACTGTCTCTCCAAGCTGCAGATAAAGGTTGTTGGCAGAATTCTCATCCGCTCAAAGCAGAGGAGCCCTACTGGAAAAGTTGCCAATCCTAGTTCTACACACTGACCTCTGATACAGTAACAGTGAGTAATCTCGACAGATTACAACAGAGCATCGGCTCTCCAGACTCCAGGGCCTTATTACTTGCTGTAGTCCCTATTTCCTCTCTATCTCTCTCTCTCTGTGAATGTGACCTCTGGCAAGTCACTTTTCATCCCCTCTTTTTTCAGCAAACCCGCGCGCCCCCCCCCCCCATAGGAAGAGAAGGCAGCAGTGAGGCAGAAGGCAGAATTACAACCTGTAAGGCCTTTGGATGACTTTAAAAGAAAAGCCCTGGAGAAGTGGAAGTCTTATTATAAGCCTTGTAGGTTCTTTCCAGGCAGTTAAAGGGCTAATAAATCCCCAGCCCAAGAGACTTCTTCGCTGGAGTTCTGTGCAGATTACAAGTAGAGGAGGAGGGAAATGGCAAAGAACAGGAGCTCAGAAGGAAGGAGCTTCAGAGGGGCTGGTGAGGGGTTCTCACAGAGGGCAAGATCAGCAAGGAGGGGCGGAAGGGGGGGGCAGGCAGAGCCGGCATAAGACACTGCTAAAATAAGGGCAGGCCTCAGTGCTCCGCGTAGCCACCAAGGACTAACGTCTGCTCTCCAACATACCTTTAGACCCTAAACAGAGCCAGTTTGGTGTAGTGGTTAAGAGCGGTGGCTGGGGTTGCCAAGTCCGACTCAAGAAATATCTGAGGACTTTGGGGGTGGAGCCAGGAGCAAGGGGCTGACAAGCACAGTTGAACTGTGAAGGGAGCTCTGGCCATCACATTTAAAGGGACCACACTCTTTTTAAATGCCTTCCCTCCATTTGGAATAATGAAGGATAGGGGCACCTTCTTTGGGGGCTCATAGAATTGAACCCCTCAGTCCAATCTTTTTGAAACTCGAGAAGTTTTTTTAGGAGAGGCACCAGATGCTATGTTGAAATTTTGGTGCCTCTCCCACAAAAAACAGCCCCCCCCGAGCCCCAGATACCCACGGATCAAGTCTCCATTATACCCTATGGGAATCAGTCTCCATTGGGTATAATGGAGTGCCCAGCAGACATTTCCCTCCCCTCCCCTGCTTTCTAATGACCCTGAAGCAGGGGGAGGGCCTCCAACCCCGGGGATCCCCTGCCCCCACTTTGGGATTGGCAGACCTAGTGGCGGTCTCTAATCTGGATTTCATTCTCCACTCTTCCTCCACATTCAGCCAGGCGGGCGACCTTCTTGGGTCAGTCAGTCACAGTCCTCTGAGAGCTCTCTCAGCCCCATCTACCTCAAAGGGTGTCTGCTGTGGGAAGAGGAAGGGAAGGAGATTGTAAACTGCTCTGAGACTCCGAGTGAAGAGTGGGGTATAAATCCAATCTGCTCCTCAGAGCTCAGAAGAGCTGAAGCTATGAGTAATAACTTTGGACTTCATCTGTTAATTCATCTGAGCTGCTCTGGACAACATGCATGGTTCCCTCCCTCCCCTTCTTCCTCACAGCAAGCTCGTGAGATAAGTTAGGCTGAGAGAGAAAGAGAGTGATTAGGCCATGGTTATTCTTTGTCTGAGACTCCGGTCTCCCAGGGCCTAGTCTAACCCAACAGGGTGCTCGAGGGCCTGCACTTTTCTTGGTGTTTGCCAAGCGTTTTTAAAAACTAGGTGGGACCAAATGGGGCTTTTGCCCAGCAAGTCTTCTGTTTGGTCACTGGAGATATGATAACCTATGCAGATTTTTAAAGATGCCGCTTTGGCAGCAGCTGCCCCCACAATACAAGGATTGTCTCTGTGTGACTGGAAGTCAGCCGTGGCGGCCATTTTATGGCTGACTTTGTCTCCTGCGGCAGCCATTTTGTGGCTGCACACACCATGTTAGAAATCCAAAGGTCCCCGGAGGCTTGAAAAAATGGAGGAACCATGGTCTAATCATTATACCGTGCTGGCTTCCTTGCGTTAAGGTCTGTAAGAAATTGAATTAGCTGCTGCAGAATAAATTTATTTTTTAAGTTATAGCCCACCTTTCTCGTACGGTTGCCAGCCTCCAGGTGGGGCCTGGAGATCTCCCACTTTTACAATTGATCTCCAGCAGGCAGAGATCAGCTCCCCTGGAGAAATGGCTGCTTTGAAGGGAGGACTCTGTGGCATTGGACCATACTGAGGCCCCTCCCCTCTAGGGTTGCCAAGTCCAATTCAAGAAATATCTGGGGACTTTGGGGGTGGAGTCAGGAGACTTTGGGGGTGGAGCCAGGAGACATTAGGGGTGGAGCCAAGATCAAGGCTGTGACAAGCATCATTGAACTCCAAAGGGAGTTCTGGCCATCACATTTAAAGGGACTGCACACCTTTTCAATTCCTTCCTTCCATAGGAAATCATGAAGGATAGGGGCACCTTCTTTTGGGGCTCATAGAATTGGACCCCCTGGTCCAATCTTTTTGAAACTTGGGGGGTATTTTGGGGAGAGGCACTAGATGCTATACTGAAAATTTGGTGCCTCTACCCCAAAAAACAGCCCCCCCAGAGCCCCAGATACCCGCAGGTGAATTCTCCAAGATTTTCTATGGGAATAAATCTCCATAGGGAATAATAGAGTTCCCAGCAGACATTTCCCTCCCCTCCCCCGCTTTCTGACGACCCTGAAGCAAGGGGAGGGTCTCCAAAGCGGAGGGTCCCCTGCCCCCACCTGGAGATTGGCAACCCTACTCCCCTCCCAAACCCTGCCCTCTCCCAGATCCACCCCCAAAGTCTCCAGGCATTTTCCACCACAGATCTGGCAACCCTATTTTCTCTCCTGTTGGGACTTATCCTAGTGGGGAAATTATCCTGTAGCAGATCTCAGGCAGCTGCTGCTGTCTGACAAAAACACTCCAGCCTCTGCACATTCGCACGTGCGACAAGTTGTAGAGTATTGCAAGTAGCAAGCAGTGAACACCCACTGAGGAGCTACTGTCCGTGCTAACCTCTTATCTCTGGTGCCGATCCACTAGTCCTTGGCTGAGTCAATATTATTTCACGTTACAGTGGATGAAGCTGTTAAGAACCTCTGGATCGTTTTGTTTCTATTTTGGTGTTTGCTTGAGGCAAACAGGGGAGAGAAAACAAGCAGGTTTTAAGTGAGCAAGAAATTGCTTCGATGAACTTCTGATACGGGTTGCCTGTTGTGGGTTCTTGCCTTGAGCACTGAGACTAGTTTAAATGTGATGTTGCATGTGAAGGGGGGGAAAAGACTCACATGGATCCCCAACGTGGTGCCCACCAACACCTTTGCTGATGCTCCCCCAGTGTCTTTAGGAAGTGGGTGCGGCCAGTGGGGGCTTTTGCCCAGCATGGCTTCTGATTGGACACTGGAAATTTGATTGGCTGTGGAAGAAAACATTATTTTCACAGTAACTGCTACCATATCACAAGGATCTTCACTGTGTAACTGAAGATAAGCTAGAGTAGCCATTTTGTCAGAAGAAGAAGAAGAAGAAGAAGAAGAAGAAGAAGAAGAAGAAGAAGAAGAAGAAGAAGAAGAAGAAGAAGAAGAAGAAGAAGAAGAAGAGGAGGAGGAGATTGGATTTATACCCTGCCCTTCAGGACCCGAAGGAGTCTCAGAGCGGCTTACAATCCCTTTCACTTCTGCTAAGAGAGCCAGTTTGGTGTAGTGGTTAAGTGTGTGGACTCTTATCTGGGAGAACCGGGTTTGAGTCCCCACTCCTCCACTTGCACCTGCTGGCATGGCCTTGGGTCAAACACAGCTCTGGCAGAAGTTGTCCTTGAAAGGGCAGCTGCTGGGAGAGCCCTCTCCAGCCCCACCCACCTCACAGGGTGTCTGTTGTGGGGGAGGAAGGTAAAGGAGATTGTGAGCCGCTCTGAGACTCTTTGGAGTGGAGGGCAGGATCTAAATCCAATATCATCATCTTCTTCTTACAGGACGATAAAGTTCAACAATTCCAGGGGCAACATTTCTTCTGCTGAGGCATTTGAGTTAACATAATCAAGGTAAGGGAACCGTATCTCTGTAAAATTGTTTTTATAATTCGATGTTTCCAAGGTTAAAAGCTGTGGCGATTCCAAAGGTGCCTGAAGGCTCAAAAATGTCGGGGACATCATTGCACCAGCAGCTGGGTTTCCGTCTTACTCCCAGTAAGTCCTCCCCATCCCCCATATCTTGCCAGGAAGGACTTTGCAACCCTACACCACAAACACACCCACACACACACACTAGTGGAGAAATCCAGGTGGGCAGCCGTGTTGGTTCGAAGCAGTTGAACAAAGCAGGAGTCAAGTCTCACCTTTAAGGCCAACCAAGCTTTATTCAGAATGTAAGCA
Organism: Heteronotia binoei; assembly: GCF_032191835.1. Lineage (NCBI taxonomy): Eukaryota > Metazoa > Chordata > Lepidosauria > Squamata > Gekkonidae > Heteronotia > Heteronotia binoei. The sequence goes on from NC_083234.1 coordinate 10,266,848, forward strand.
TTTGTGCGCTCTCTAAGCACACTTCATCAGACGAGGGGATCAGGTACTAGTGGTGAAATGTTATTTTCAGCATCATAAGAACATAAGAGAATCAGTGCTAATAGCCACTGATGGACCTCTGCTCCATATTTTTATCCAATCCCCTCTTAAAGCGGGCTATGCTTGTAGCTGCCACCACCGCCTGTAGCAGTGAATTCCACATGTTAATCACCCTTTGGGTGAAGAAGGAGTTCCTTTTATCTGTTTTAACCCGACTGCTCAGCGATTTCATCGAATGCCCACGAGTTGTTGTATTGTGAGAAAGGGAGAAAAGTACTTCTTTCTCTGCTTTCTCCATCCCATGCATAATCTTGTAAACCTCTGTCATGTCACCCCACAGTCAACGTTTCTCCAAGCTAAAGTGCCCCAAGCGTTTCAATCTTTCTTCATAGGGAAAGTGTTCTAAACCTTTAATCATTCTAGTTGCCCTTTTCTGGACTTTCTCCAATGCTATAATATCCTTTTTGAGGTGCAGTGACCAGAATTGGACACAGTATTCCAAATGAGACCGCACCATCGATTTCTACAGGGGCATTATGATACTGGCTGATTTGTTTTCAATTCCCTTCCTAATAATTCCCAGCATGGCGTTGGCCTTTTTTATTGCAATCGCACACTGTCTTGACATTTTCAGTGAGTTATCTACCACGACCCCAAGATCTCTCTCTTCGTCAGTCCCTGCGAGTTCACACCCCATCAACTTGTATTTGCAGCTGGGATTCTTGGCCCCAATGTGCATTACTTGCACTTGCCCACATTGAACGTCATCTGCCATCTTCTCCCATTTCTCAAGGTCTTCTCACCTCTGCTGCTTTGATGGCTGACAGCCGTGTAGAGCACTGTCCTCCTGATTGACTGCTGAGTTTACACCCCGCAGCTAAATGTTGACAACCTCTGTTGGGATGCGGCTCTGTTGGGATGAGTGCTGCTCTCACGCTCCTGCAAAAAACCCAGCGGTGTTCTTTCCTGCAGCTGCAGGGGTCAAAGGGGATAGGGGAGGCAGATGTTTTTGTGCTGTGTCCTTTGCCCATGCTTCCTGCCTTAGCCTCTTCCTCCGAGGAGCTGGCGGAGAAATACATTTGGGGTCTGGGCTTGGCAAAAAGAGCCCTACTTAGTTTTAAGAATGTTTCTCTCTCCTGAGAAGAAAGGCAGGAAGGGGTAGTCAGTTGTTTCCAAGCATTAGCAGATTCCAGCCACTGAAACTTTGGAAACAGGAGGTGGTGGCAGCTACAAGCGTAGACAGCTTCAAGAGGGGATTGGATAAGCATATGGAGCAGAGGTCCATCAGTGGCTATCAGCCACAGGGTATTGATGGAACCCTCTGTCTGGGGCAGTGATGCTCTGTATTCTTGGTGCTTGGGGGGGGCACAGTGGGAAGGCTTCTAGTGCCCTGGCCCTACTAGTGGACCTTCTGATGGCACCTGGGTTTTTTTGGCCACTGTGTGACACAGAGTGTTGGACTGGAGGGGCCATTGGCCTGATCCAACATGGTTTCTCTTATGTCTTATGTCTGGGGCAGCGATGCTCTGTCTTCTTGGTGCTTGGGGGGGGGGGCAACAGTGGGAGGGCTTCTAGTGTCCTGGCCCCACTGGTGGACCTTCTGATGGCATCTGGTTTTTTTTGGTCACTGTGTGACACAGAGTGTTGGACTGGATGGCCCATTGGCCTGATCCAACATGGTTTCTCTTATGTCTGGGGCAGCGATGCTCTGTCTTCTTGGTGCTTGGGGAGGGAGCAACAGTGGGAGGGCTTCTAGTGTCCTGGCCCCACTGATGGACCTTCTGATGGCACCTGGGGTTTTTTGGCCACTGTGTGACACAGAGTGTTGGACTGGAGGGGCCATTGGCCTGATCCAACATGGTTTCTCTTATGTCTTATGTCTGGGGCAGCGATGCTCTGTCTTCTTGGTGCTTGGGGGGGGGGGCAACAGTGGGAGGGCTTCTAGTGTCCTGGCCCCACTGGTGGACCTTCTGATGGCATCTGGTTTTTTTTGGTCACTGTGTGACACAGAGTGTTGGACTGGATGGCCCATTGGCCTGATCCAACATGGTTTCTCTTATGTCTGGGGCAGCGATGCTCTGTCTTCTTGGTGCTTGGGGGGGGGCAACAGTGGGAGGGCTTCTAGTGTCCTGGCCCCACTGGTGGACCTTCTGATGGCATCTGGTTTTTTTGGCCACTGTGTGACACAGAGTGTTGGACTGGATGGCCCATTGGCCTGATCCAACATGGTTTCTCTTATATCTGGGGCAGTGATGCTCTGTCTTCTTGGTGCTTGAGGGGAGGGGGGCAACAGTGGGAGGGCTTCTGGTGTCCTGGCCCTACTGATGGACCTCCTGGTGGCACCTGGGTTTTTTGGCCACTGTGTGACACAGAGTGTTGGACTGGAAGGGCCATTGGCCTGATCCAATATGGCTTCTCTTACGTTCTTAAATGCCTTAGAACAAGATCAACTTGGGCATGCATAGAATTAAGGGACAGAGAATTGCCTTTGCTTTGTATTCCTTGCTCAGTCAATTGCTGTGCAGAAGTATGCGTGCGTACTTTTTAATTTTAATAAACCGTTTACTATTTTTAAGGCTCATACTACATGCACACATATTACATACATGCAGCACACATATTACATAGACTTACATACTAAATAGACTAGAGAGCCAGTTTGGTGTAGTGTAGGGGTGGCCAACGGTAGCTCTTCAGATGTTTTTTGCCTACAACTCCCATCAGCCCCAGCCATGGGCCCCCAATGGAGGGGTGCCTGCCTGCCCGCCTGCTTCCTCTCCTCCCTCTGAGGTGCTTGTACAATCTAATGGAGCTCCGGGACTGGCTCTTGCAGGGGTCATTTTGTAGGAAATAAATAGGTGGTGGAGCTCATTAGCACAACTCATTAGCATATGCCCCCCCCTGCCAAAAGCAACCCGACACAAGAAAGGAGAGCCCCGGCCAAGCGTGGCCTGCTTGGGTTAGCTAGAGATCCAGCTGGCCCAAGCAGGCCTTGCTCACCAAGGGCTCTCCTTGGCCGCCCTCCCACATTCAAAAGGCCAGCAGGCCACCCGCAACCCAAAATCACATAAGAAGTGGAGAAAGGGTGGCGCGGGCTTCTCCAGGGTTTAATGAGGGCTGCTGGGGGTGTGGCAAAGCCCCTGGTGTCTGGCTAGCTGCCCGCTCTCCTAATCCAGGGATTGTTATACAGCTGCACTTACTATTCAATGGACAAGGTAGGTGGGGAGGGAGGAGGAGGGGGGCCATCAGAAAGGTTCAGGGGCTATGCTCCTGTGAGCTCCTGCTGAATCTGAGGCCTGGCTCTTTGTTCCTCTATGTTTGAGCCATGTCCACTGTGCACACTAAAAGGCCACAACAGACTGGTCTTTTAAATGGTGAGCTGGGAGGCTTCTGGCAGCTAGGAGAAAACTGAACCAAGCAGCCCCTGCAGAGGCCAAAGTTGGGGTTGCCAACTCTGGGTTGGGAAATTCCTGGAGATTTGAGGATGGAGCCTGGAGCGGGCAGGGTTTGGGCAGCAGAGGGTGTTCACAGGGGCATAATACAATAGAGGCCACCCCTTTAAAGCAGCCATTTTCTCCAGGAAAACTGATTTTGATTATCTGGAGATAAATCGTAATAGCAGATCTCCAGGTGCTGGCTGGAGGTTGGCAACCCCAGGCTCCTGCTCAGAGCGGTTGGTATCTCAGAGAAGTTGGTTTCCAGGGATTAGAAGAAGAAGACTGCAGATTTATACCCCGCCCTCCTCTTTGAATCAGAGACTCAGAGCAGTTTACAATCTTCTTTATCTTCTCCCCCCACAACAGACACCCTGTGAGGTAGGTGGGGCTGAGAGAACTCTTACAGCAGCTGCCCTTTCAAGGACAAACCCCTACAAAAGCTGTAACTGACCCAAGGCCTTTCCAGCAGGTGCAAGTGGAGGAGTGGGGAATCAAACCCGGCTCTCCTAGATAAGAGTCCGCACACTTAACCAAACTGGCTCTCTTGTGGTGGGGCTGAGAGAGCTCTCGCAGCAGCTGCCCTTTCAAGGACAACTCCTGTGAGAGCTCTGGCTGACCCAAGGCCATTTCAGCAGCTGCAAGTAGGCCATTTCAGCAGCTGCAAGTGGAGGAGTGGTGAATCAAACCTGGTTCTCTCAGATAAGAGTCTGTGCAGTTAACCACTACACCAAACCGGCTCTCCAGGGATCTACATGGTTCTGCTGATTCGCTGAAGGGAGATTTGTCCCCCGAATGTCAAAAGCAAAGCACACAACCTCCCTTGTGCCCAACAAACAAGCCCGCAAACGATTCGCCTTTGGAAGAGGAGCCAGCGTTGTGCTTTACAGCTGCCGATCTGAAATTAGTAGCCGCTTTAATCTTGCCCCTGGCGTATCACTTGGAGGTGTAATTGTGCAGAAGGAGAAAAGGGATTAAAATGCAAAAAAGCTCTCCCCTACTCTCCCCTTTTTTATAAATATTAAATCCCTTTCCCCGTCCCCTCTTTCTTCTAATTTTACAAGAGTGGTTTTCCCTCAAATTATTTTGTACACGCCTGCCTGGGTCTTGCCGCAAAGCGTGCGAGCAGGACACGCAGAGAGCGCAATTTCAATTTCTCCATAAATCTCGAAAATGAATACTTAAATCTGACGCGAAGACAAAACATTCTTACACCTTTAATTTCCACTCTATGAAGTATAATGGGAAAGCCTGATTATTTTTAATTCTTCCCTTTAATAATTCAACGACAGCGTGATTTAAGGCAGGGGGAATGTAATTACTTCCCCACTTCCCTTTTAGTAAATGGAGTTTTAATAGAAACGCTGGAATTAATTCAAATGGGCCGGCGTCGGGTCATCCGCGGCGTGATCTGTGTAAATCGTTTATCTGTAAAACGGTTCACTTTGCTACTTGGATGGGACCCCAACGGAGCCGGGAGTGTGTGGTCTGCCAGAAAAGGAAGTCACCGTATTTATTCCTACTCAACCGAGGGAGACGGAGAAATATCGCTGCTGCCATCCTGGGGAACTTGTAAAATTACCACGGCTACATGAAAGGGAAGTTTTGGAAGGAGAAGGTTAAGACAAAATATTGCTCGCAGCGATGAGAGTCTGTGCAGAGCTGGAGGGACTGCGGTTCTGATTGTTTCAGGTGGGTAGGCATTTTGGTCTGCTGCAGAAAAGCACCACCTTAAAGCAGGGGTCGTTTAGTCGAAGAATAAGTGGTGGGGCTCATTAGCATAACTCATTAGCATATGCCACCCCCCCTACCAGCCAAAAGCAACCTGATGCAAGAAAGGAGAGCCCCGGGTGAGCGAGGCCTGCTTGGACTGGCTAGAGAGCCAGCCAGCCCAAGCAGGCCTTGCTTGCCTGGGGCTCTCCTTGGCCGTCCTCCTCCTCGCCACCCAGTCAAAAGGCCAGGAAGCCACCCGCCACCCAAAATCACATAAGAAGTGGGAAAAGGGTGGCACGGGCTTCTCCAGGGGTTAATGGGGGCTGCTGGGGGCGTGGCAAAGCCCCTGGTGGCTGGCTGGCTGCCCGCTCTCTTAATCCAGGGATTGTTATGCAGCTGCACCTCCTATTCAAAGGACAAGGTAGATGGGGAGGAAAAGGGGGAACTCTCAGAAAGGTTCAGGAGCTGGGCTCCTGTGAGCTCCTGCTGAATTCAAGACCTGCCTTAAAGACCTTCAAGAATTTCAGGGTGTAAACTTTTGAGTTTCAGAGCGCCCTTTGCCAGAGCTTTGACTCTTGAAAGCTTATCGCTTTGAAACCTTGTTGGTCTTTAAGGTGCTCCTGGAATCAAATCTTGAAGATCAAATCCTGTTTCTGCCACAGACTTCCTTGGTCACCTTAGGCTTCAATCCCCCCTCCTAAGAAATAAGACCTAACAATATGGCCTGCCTTTAAGTGCTGTTGTAAGGATTCCATAACCAATGCAATATATAGCCCATTCATTGTTCACCTCTCCATGTACATGATTTACACTTGCAATTGCGCTATAGCGCAATAGAACTCTAGCAATCCATGCCATAGCGCTATAACATTATAACAGTGTGTGGCACAATCTGACCTTTTTTTGGGGGGGGGGGAGGGAGTGGAGAGCCAAGAGAGAAAACAGTTGTGGAATTTCCCATTATATCTCCGTGTTGAAAAGAGTTCTGCAGCCATTGTTAAAATTTCTAAGAAAATGCTTGTGGAGTAAAGTGGAGCTTGAAGCCTTTTCGGTTGGACAGATGGAGCCAATATAGCCTTTTAGATAATTTCATGAGGGCAGCTGTGCTGGTCTGTGATAGACGGCTAGGTTTGAATCCAGCTGCCCTTTGGAGACCAAAAAGAGTTCGACAAGATTTTGGGGGGTATAAGTAGGGTTGGCAGGACCCCACATTGCTTTCTGTGTGTGTGTGGGATTTGGGGAGTGTTCTGGGGATGGGCAGGGATGTTATGTAGGGGACACTCTGGTTTTTGGGCAAACTCTATGGTAAAATTTGGCTTAAACCATAGACTTTTGCCCCCAAACCTGAGCGTCCCTGCATGATGTCCCTGGTCTACCGTGGGGAGAAGCCCTCAAAACCAGGGAATTCCGCCCCCCCAGGACCTGGGGGCTGGCAACACTAGGTGTAAGCTTTTCAGCATCAGAGCTTCTTTGGATGAAGAAAGCTTTGAGTCTTGCCAGCTCATCCCCCGCTGAAACTCTTGGTCTCTAAGGCGCAACTGGATTTGCATCTAGCCTTTCTACAGCAGAGCAACATGGCTACCCTCCGAAACAATCACATCTAGCCGTTATGCAGCAATTGAGATCACTGCGGAACACCTCTGTGCATTCAAGTTCTTTGCATTTGCTTATTTGCACAGGGCAAGGTGAGTCAATGCCCTGGGCCAATGAGAATCCAGGTCAGGGGAGGAAAAGTCCAGCGTCCCTGTCCTTTGCAAAAAGACCGACGCAGCAGTGCCGATGTATTCCTTTCGGAGCTGCTGCCACAGCACAAAACCCGGAACGAGGTGAGGAGAGAGAAGGCAAAAAAAACATTCTAGCACAGGGGTGGCCAACGGTAGCTCTCCAGATGTTTTTTTTGCCTACAACTCCCATCAGCCTCAGCCAGCATGGCCAATGGCTAGGGATGACGGGAGTTGTAGGCAAAAAACATCTGGAGAGCTACCGTTGGCCACCCCTGTTCTAGCAGCTGGACCCAAAAGCGGACATTATAAGTAGGGTTGCCAGGTCCAAGAAATATCTGTGGACTTTTGGGGTGGAGCCAGGAGACTTTGGGGGTGGAGCCAAAGACAAGGTTGTGACAAGCTTGATTGAACTCCAAAGGGAGTTCTGGCCATCACATTTAAAGGGACGGCACCCCTTAGAGTGGTAAAGCTGCAGTACTGCAGTTCTAAGCTCTGCTCACAACCTGCGTTCGATCCCCGGCGGAAGCTGGGTTTTCAGGTAGCCGGCTTGAGGTTCACTCAGCCTTCCATCCTTCCGAGGTCGGTAAAATGAGTCCCCAGCTTGCTGGGGGTGGGGGTGGGGGGTGGGAAGTGTAGATGACTGGGGAAGGCAATGGTAAACCACCCCCATAAAAAAAGTCTGCCGTGAAAACGTTGTGAAACCCTAGATTCGGAAGTGACTGGTGCTTGCACAGGGGACCTTTCCTTTCCTTTCCTCCACTGGAAATAATGAAAGATAGGGGCACCTTTGGGGGGGGGGCTCATAGAATTGGACCCTCTGGTCCAATTATTTTGAAACCTGGAGGGTATTTTGAGAAGAGGCACCAGATGCTATGCCACTACCTCAAAAAACACCCCTCCCCGAGCCCCAGATATCCATGGATCGATTCTCCGTTATACCCTATGGGAATTAGTCTCCATAGGGAATAACGGAGTGCCAGCAGACGTTTCCTCCCCCTCCCCCCACTTTCTAATGACCCTGAACTAGGGGGAGGGCCTGCAAACCTGAAGTGGGGGGAGATCCCCTGCCCCCACCTGGGGATTGGCAACCCTAATTATAAGCCAGGGCTGGTGTCAGCATCCAGTCCAGGGCCCAGGGCTCCTGGTAGGCCCATTGCTGCCAACTCCCACCCACATACCCCTCCTGCCACTTACCTACATGCCTTTCCCCATCTGTTTGATGGAAGCACCCTGTCACTCATGCTCACAGCTGCCTAAAGTCGCCGAGGAAAGGTATGTGGTACACAGAGATGCTGCTGTTGGTGACGATGGCAACAGCGTCCCCCTCAGCTGCAGGCACCAGCCAATGCAATCACGGAAAGGAGGTGTAAATGGTGGGGTGGAGGCAACTGGACATGGACAGCAGGGGGCTGAAGTGCAAAAGAAGGAGGGGGATGACAGGTTTTGGGTGGGCAAGCAGTGGCCTCTTGGCACTTTCTGGAACTGGCCCTGTTGTAAGCAAACATTCATTCATTTACACTGACAGATTGGCTCACTAAGCGCAGCATTCCAAATATGCGTCAGTACGAGGGGTGATTCCAAAATCGCCCCCGCATTTCAGAGTTCCAATATTCCTGCTTTTGTTTCCAGTGCATTAGGTATCCTCTTTGTTATGAGGGATGGATCTGCCATAAATGTCACTTTGTTGGGCTGGGCCATGTGTTCCATAAAACGTAGTGTCAGGTACTGAAGATATCAACCAGGGGTGTCAAACATGTGGCCTGGGGACCAAATCTGGCCGCTGTAGGGTGTCATGGGTGCTGGGGACCCTGCAGAAGAAGCTGAGCCTGCAGAAGAAACTGTGCCCCTGCCACCTGCACCAGTGCCCCTGCCACTGGCACCAGTGCCCCTGCCTCCTACTGGAGAAGATCCAAGCCCCCCAGCCTCGCCCTCTCGGGTGGCTCGTGTGCGTGACCGCCTTCGTCAGGACCTCAGGGATCGGAGGAGGGCGGCACGCTCACGAGCAAGACGCTCCCTGAGCCCTGAGTTCTAAAAGGATCCTGGCCCCTCTAGGAGTGAGGATGCTTGAGTCTCAGCAGGATCCTGGCCGCCCTCTGAGTCAGCAATTAGTCCAAATGGGCAACAGACAGCAGAGGGCTATATAGCTGTGGGCTTTGGGAGAAGGCTTTGTGGAAGCAACTAGTCACTTACCTGACGTTCTAGCATCTACTTTGGCTTCTGGACCCCTTGACGTTGGCTTTGACTTCTGGACCCCCTGACTTTGGCTTCTGAACCTCTGACCTGCAATACCTGGACTGTGATTTGGTTTTGGTGCTTTGAACCCTCTTTGCTCACCAGCTACAGATCTTGGACTGCCCCTGGACTTCGCCTGGCCTGGGTTCATATCAGGCTTGTGAGCAAGTCTGCTTTCTGCTTTCTTTTCTCTCTTTCTCTCTTTCTTGCTTCTTTCAGTGTCACAACTTGCTTTGCCGGGCTCTCTCAATGACACAGGAGCTACAGAGCAAATTTTCTCCATTGGCTGAGGCTCCTCCCTTGGGAAGGAAGGAGAGGAAGAGCTTGCTTTTCCAGGCTCTCTCAATCGCATAGGAAAGCTACTGAGCAATGCCTCTTTGCCTTCTATTGGTTGAGGCTCCACCCCCTCCTCATCCCCTGGGGAGGAAGGGAAAGACCTAGAGCTTCCTTTGCCCAGTTCCCTCAATCGCACAGGAGAGATAGAGGATCTTTAATTATGCTTGTCTATGTCCTTTATAAAGCTTATCTCTCCACTACCTGGCATTACATCTTATGACACACCTGGCCCAGTCCGACAAGGTCTCATTTATGTCAGATCTGGCCCTCATAACAAATGAGTTCGACACCCCTGATAAAGGGCAATGGCAAACCCAAATAACAATATTATGTTTACTCAAAATAGAAACATGCTTAAAACATTAACACTCACAGTGTTTCCTTAAAGTATCTCCCTGAAGCCCTCTCTCCACTTCCACCGCCCATTATGCATTAGCCTTGGGACAGTATACAGGGACATCATGAATCATAGAACCATAGAGTTGGAAGGGACCTCCAGGGTCATCTAGTCCAACCCCCTGTACAATGAAGGAAACTCACAAATACCTTCCCCTAAATTCACAGGATCTTCATTGCTGTCAGATGGCCATCTAGCCTCTGTTTAAAAACCTCCAAGGAAGGAGAGCCCACCACCTCCCGAGGAAGCCTGTTCCACTGAGGAACCGCTCTAAACTCACAAACACCTCCGCCTAAATTCACAGGATCCTCATTGCTGTCAGATGGCCATCTAGTCTCTGTTTAAAAACCTCCAAGGAAGGAGAGCCCACCACCTCCTGAAGAAGCCTGTTCCACTGAGGAACCGCTCTAAAGGTTAGGAAGTTCTTCCTAATGTTGAGCTGGAAACTCTTTTGATTTAATTTCAACCCATTAATTTCCAATCTTCTGGGGCCTCAGAAAACAATTCCACACCGTCCTTCATAATATGACAACCCTTCAAGTCATCATATCATATCATCTCTCAGCCGCCTCCTCTCCAGGCTAAATGTCCCCAGCTCCTTCAACCTTTCTTCATAGAACTTGGTCTCCAGACCCCTCACCATCTTCATTGCCCTCCTCTGGACCCGTTCCAGCTTGTCTATATCCATCTTAAAATATGATACCCAAAACTGAACACAGTACTCCAGGTGAGGTCTTACCAGAGTGGAGTAAAGCGATACCATCACATCAAGTGATCTGGACACTATATTTCTGTTGCTATAGCAAAAAATGCATTTGCCTTTTTAGCCACCACATCACACTGTTGACTCCTGTTCAGCGTATGATCCACTAAGACCCCTAGATCCTTTTCGCACAGACTACTGCTAAGACAAGTCTCCCCCATCCTATAACCATGCATTGGCTTTTCCCTACCTAAATGAAGAACTTTACATTTATCCCTGTCAAGATTCATTTTATTGGTTTTAGCCCAGTTTTCCAGCCTATCAAGGTCATCCTGTATCCTGTTTCTGTCTTCTGTATTTGCAACCCATCCCAATTTAGTATCATCTGCAAATTTAATAAGCATTCCCTTTATGACAGAAAAAGGAATAAAAAACTTAATCCAAGAAATATGAATTAAGAACCCAAAAGGTTAGATACACTGGAAGTTAGATAAACTGGTTAGCTAAACTGGAGGGCCAGTCGTAAAACCAATAGCTATAGAACATTAAGATATAGATAGTACAGGTTATTAAAAAAATACATGTATTTATTACAAAATAATTTAAAAATAGTTATAGACCCAAATGTAGCCTCAATGCGAATTAAAATCATACAATATTCACAAATAGGAACTTATGTGACCCCCCCCCCCCCGAACACACACTTCTTCAGTGGTCAAACATAAAGGATACATTTAGACTCAACGATGCAATATTAAAACAAAGTATAAATCAATACAGGACCAAGTAATTATATTATAATAATTATCAGTGCATATAATCTGGATAGTCCTGCAATAACATGCCTTCCTGTTTTGGTCCAAGGGTACAATTTGAAATGCAATCTAGAGCCCGTATAACATAATGATGTAGTTTGTGAAACAGGAATTAAAGGAGACCAAAAGTCAGATCATAGAGAAAATTACAAATTACTAAGGGAACAGAAAGGATGAACTCTGTGCAGGTCAAATGAAGAGAAATAGCTTCTGACTTAAGACAACCCTATCCATTAATGACATCCAAAGGAGCCTGTGGTTACCAGCCTTCCTCAGGTCTTGCAAACTCCAGTCTGTGGCTTCCTTTCTTTGAGTCAGTCCATCTCCTGGTGGGTTTTCCTCTTTTCTTCTTGCCTTCGACTTTTCCTAGCATTATAGTCTTTTCCAGTGTGACTCTTGTCTTCTCATAATGTGACAAGAGTCTCCATTTACTCATTTATCTTCTAGGAAGAGTTCAGGCTGAATTTGATCGGGAATTCGCTTGTGTGTCTTTTCTTTTGTGGTCCACAGTATCCATAAAACTCACTTCCAATGCCACACTTCCAAGGAATCAACCTTCTTCCTGTCAGCTTTCTTCACTATCCAACTTTCACACCTGGACCTTGAATTCAGCAGGAGCTCACAGGAGCACAGCTCCTGAACCTTTCTAAGGATTCCCCCTTCTTCCTCCCTACCTACCTTGCCCATTGAATAGAAGGTGTAGCTGCATAACAATCCCTGGATTAGGAGAGTGGGCAGCCAGCCAGCCACCAGGAGCTTTGCCACGCCCCCAGCAGCCCTCATTAACCCTGGAGAAGCCCGCATCACCCTTTCTCCACTTCTTCTGTGATTTTGGGTGGCGGGTGGCTTCCTGGCCTTTTGACTGGGGGGGGGGAGGAGGAAGGCCAAGGAGAGTCCCAGGCAAGTGAGGCCTGCTTGGGCTGGCTGAATCTCTAGCCAGCTGAAGCAGGCCTTGCTCACCTGGGGCTCTCCTTTCTTGCGTTGGGTTGCGTTTGGCTGGGGGGGGAAGTGGCAGCATATGCTAATGAGTTATGTTAATGAGCTCCGCCACCTAATTTTCTACAAAACGACCCCTGTTCACGCCCATACACTGTAATACAGACTATGGCATGAATACTATGGCATGAATTGTCTCGCTCTTGGTCGCCAACACGTCCTTGCTCTTGGGAATCTTTTCTAGCTCCGTCATGGCTGCCCTTCACAGACTCAGTCTCTCTCTCTGATTTCTTGTTTGTGGTCTCCCTTTCGGTTGATGGTGGGGCCCAGGAATGCAAACTCTTGCACAATTTCAGTTTCTTCACCATCAACTGGAAAGTTGTGCAGTCCTCCTGTAGTCATTACTTTTGTCTTCTTCTCTGCTTTAACCTTCACCGGTAGTCATTTCAAGTCTTCATTTTTTCCTGTCAGTAACGTGGTGTCCTCAAGAGCCAGTTTGGTGTAAAGTGCGCGGACTCTTATCTGGGAGAATTGGGTTTGATTCCTCACTCCTGCACTTGCAGCTGCTGGAATGGCCTTGGGTCAGCCATAGCTCTGGCAGAGCTGTCCTTGTGAGAGCCAGTTTGGTGTAAAGTGCGCGGACTCTTATCTGGGAGAATCGGGTTTGATTCCTCACTCCTCCACTTGCAGCTGCTGGAATGGCCTTGGGTCAGCCATAGCTCTCTTATCTGGGAAAATCGGGTTTGATTCCTCACTCCTGCACTTGCAGCTGCTGGAATGGCCTTGGGTCAGCCATAGCTCTCGCATGAGTTGTCCTTGAAAGGGCAGCTGCTGAAAGAGTTTTCTCAGCCCCACCTACCTCATGGGGTGTCTGTTGTGGGGGGGGGAGGTAAAGAAGAATGTGACCACTCTGATTCTCCGAGATTCAGAGTCTAGAGCGGGATATAAATCCAATATCTATCTTCTTCAGGAGCCCTGTGGCACAGAGCGGTCAGCTGCAGTGCTGTAGTCCAAGCTCTGCTCACAACCAGAGCTCGATCCCAGCAGAAGCTGGGTTCAGGTAGCTTGGTCAAGGTTGACTCAGCCTTCTATCCTTCCGAGGTCAGTCAAATGAGTCCCCAGCTTGCTGGGTGTAAAGTGTAGATGAGTGGGGAAGGCAATGGCAAACCACCCTGTAAAAAGTCTGTCAAGAAAATGTTGTGATGTGATGTCACCCCATGGGTCAGTAATGACTTGGTGCTTGCACAAGGGACTACCTTTGCTTTTTTAACATGATGCCATCTGTGTCTGGTCAACCATATAGTGGGAAGTTCCCTCCGTCCTTCTGATGCTTCAGCATGGCTGGAATTCTAGCAGGAGCTCCTTAGCATATTAGGCCACACCCCCTTGATGTAGCCAACCCTCCAGGAGCTTACAGGGCTCTTTTTTTTTGTAAGCTCTTGGAGGATTGGCTACGTCAAGGGGGTGCGGCCTAATATGCAAAGGCGCTCCTGCTAGAATTCCGCCTCTGTGCATCAGTACAGGCCTCGATGGGAGATGTCGTATTTGAGTTGTGTTAGCGCTCCCCCCTGCCGGAAGCTCTGTTCTCTTTCCTCCAGACCCATCCCCTGTCCGTGCGCTGGTTCCTGCTCCAGAGTCTAAGTCGGTCTAGCAGCTGGGGTTAAATTTTTCATGAACATTAAACACCAGCAGCCTGGCCTCTAATTAAGCACCGGGACGGGGAAAACTTTCAACTACTCCAGAGCTGATTCTCTACAAGTGCATGCTAATGATTCCTTTTAAAATGTCAAGCAGTTTGGTATCCACTTCCTTTCATAAATAATTTCTGGCTCAAGGAGCCAGAAGTACCCGTCTGATGCAGCCGGCCTCCACACGGAGAGATGTTATTTTCATCGTGTCTTAGTGGGCTGTTGGAAGGAAGGGGGGGGGGGAAGGCGGTGCTGGTGGAGAGGAGAATTCAAATGCATTTCTGGTCCTCCAAGGCCAAAAAATCTCTGCTGAGTCCAGCACAAGACCTTTCCCCCAAACATCCGTATCATTTATGAGCAGGGAGGGTTTCCTTAAACGTACGGGGAGTTGGGGACCTATTAGGAGTGTTTTGCCTTGCTTTCGCTGTGCATGTCTGTTGAATTTTCTGTTTTGTTCCGCCTTTCGTTTCCCTCCTTCAGTACTCAATTTGCTTTTTGTTTTGCTGTTTTCTTGGATTTCCTGAGAGTGCTTTTGTGCCAGTTTTTCTCACTGAAGGGCCAGTTTGGCATAGTGGTTACGTGCATGGACTCTTATCTGGGAGAACTGGGTTTGATTCCCCACTCCTCCACTCACAGCTGCTGGAATGGCCTTGGGTCAGCCATAGCTCTGGCAGAGTTGTCCTTGAAAGGGCAGCTGCTGGGAGAGCTTATCTCAGCCCCACCACAAGAGAGCCAGTTTGGTGTAGTGGTGAAGTGTGTGGGCTCTTATCTGGGAGAACCGGGTTTGATTCCCCGCTCCTCCACTCACACCTGCTGGAATGACCTTGGGTTAGCCATAGCTCTCGAAGGAATTGTCCTTGAAAGGGCAGCTGCTGGGAGAGCCCTCTCAGCCCCACCCACCTCACAGGGTGTCTTTTGTGGGAGGAGAAGATAGAGGAGGTTGTAAACCGCTCTGAGACTCTGATTCAGAGGAAATGGCGGGGTATAAATCCACAGTCTTCTGCAGTCTTCTTCTTTCTTCGCTTCCAAAACAAAGGTAAGTCAAAAGCCTACAGATTCCCTTGGATCTCTCCCCTTGCCCTGTTAGGCCTTGAGCCCATTTGGCATAGAGCAGGGGTGGCTTGGGAGCTGCATGTAGCTGTTTCACCCGTTATGTGTGGTGCTTGAAGCTCCCACCGTTGCTTACAGAAAATCGACAGACAGTGCAATTTCTCACTTCTCTGTCTCATAATGCCTTGTGAGCCACCAAAAGTTCAGGACTTTTTTTCATCATCCCATAATTCACTTACGGAACTCACTGCCTCATGATGCAATGAGAGCCCCTGGCACCGATGGTTTTTAGCAAGGCGTTTGTTTATCGACATGTTCAGAGGCCATTTAGCTCTGAACTCTCCGATGCCTGGGTGCAACACGGCAGGAGACCGTCTTTACCATGCCCTGTTTGTGAGTGTCACAGAGGTACCCTCTAGGAACAGAACGCTGGACTGAATGGCTCTGGGTTCAATCCAGTAGGACTTGTCTTCTATCCCTAACATAAATACAGGTGTGGTTCCGGGTCAGGTGCACAGGAACGCAGTTCCGGCTGGCTTTGTGCCAGGGTGTGTGTCCTAATATGCAAATGAACACCTGCTGGGCTTTTTCTACACAAAAGCCCTGTGTGAAACTAGGGTGATGTCAGGGG
Source organism: Heteronotia binoei (assembly GCF_032191835.1). Classification (NCBI taxonomy): domain Eukaryota; kingdom Metazoa; phylum Chordata; class Lepidosauria; order Squamata; family Gekkonidae; genus Heteronotia; species Heteronotia binoei. The sequence continues at coordinate 10,282,546 of NC_083234.1, forward strand.
GTGTGGCCTAATATACAAATGAACACCTGCTGGGCTTTGTCTACACAAAAGCCCTGTGTGAAACAATGGCGATGTCAGGGGATGTGGCCTAATATGCAAATGAAACACCTGCTGGGTTTTTTCCTACACAAAAGCCCTGTGTGAAACAATGGCAATGTCAGGGGGTGTGGCCTAATATGCAAATGAACACCGGCTGGGCTTTTTTTCCCTACACAAAAGCCCTGTGTGAAACAATGGTGATGTCAGGGGGTGTGGCCTAATATGCAAATGAACACCGGCTGGGCTTTTTCCCCCTACACAAAAGCCCTGTGTGAAACAATGGTGATGTCAGGGGGTGTGGCCTAATATGCAAATGAGTTCCTGCTGGGCTTTTTCCCCTGCAAAGAAAGCCCTGGGAAGGCATTTTGGCAAAGGTAACTTTCCTTGATTGTAAATGACAGAGGCTGATCCCGGCCTGCTGGGCGCTAATATTTCTTTTGCTGTTTCCTCCTTAAGGTCAGGTATTAGACACCATTTCCTAGGGAGCTCAAGCAAATGATTGCATTGCCCAACCGAGTCACGGGCTCGTTCGGCGGATACAAATGCAGCTTCCTGACTCAGGCGATGAACCGATCAGCCATCAAATCATGATGCTGAGAAGGCAACGTCTTTCTTCCCGGGGCTGTTTAAAGTGCAGCACGGATGCTTAGCGCTGCTGGGATTGATGGGGCGTTAGATGGGAACAGCTGCTATTTATATACAGACGTCCATTGCTTGTCCAAGGCCTGGATCCTTCCTATCTTTTAAAGCTCACCTTTCTGTACGGGAGGACTCAGCCGTTAGGCAAAGCAAACATCACTGAAGCCACACAGTGTTTTTTTTAAAAAGCAGGTCTGAGTAGTCATGACATAATTTCCTGCAAATATTTTTTTGCTAGTGCAATTCCTCCCTCCTTTTGCATTATATTTCAGCAAATCTATCTATCTATCTATCTATCTATCTATCTATCTATCTATCTATCTATCTATCTATCTATCTATCTATCTATCTATCTATCTATCATCTATCTATCATCTCTCTCCCCCTCTCTTGGCTTGACTTCGCGAACGAAGATTTAAGAAAGGTGCAGTAGTCCATGTCTGCTGCAGGCTCGCTGGTGGCTGACAAGACCAATGCGGGACAGGCAGATCCGGCCACAGTGGAGGGAAAAGTCTGATTTGGGGTTGGTGCTGTAGCAGTGCGATTCTTCCTCAATCTCCTTTTGTCCTCAAGACCAGCTATGCGTGCGTTCTCAAAGGAAGAGACAGCCTGGTGGATGGTGTGCCTCCATGCTTTGCGATCTGAGGCTAGGTCAGACCACTGGTGATGGTTGATGCGACAGGTGCCAAGGGATTTCTTCAAGGAGTCCTTGTACCTCTTCTTTGGTGCCCCTCTATTTCGATGGCCGGTGGAAAGTTCGCCATACAGAGCAATCTTGGGAAGGCGGTGGTTTTCCATCCTAGAAATATGCCCTGCCCAGCGCAGCTGCATCTTCAACAGCAGTGCCTCGATGCTTGTAACCTCCGCCCTCTTGAGGACTTCAGTGTTGGTCACAAAGTCACTCCAGTGGATGTTAAGGATGGTGTGAAGGCAGCGCTTATGAAAGCACTCAAGGAGTCGCAGGTGATGACGGTATTAAAACCCACGATTCGGAGCTGTAGATGAGGGTTGTCATCACAACCGCTTTGTAAACATTGATCTTTGTGCCTTTTTTCAGATGCTTGTTGCTCCACACTCTTTTGTGCAGTCGGCCAAATGCACGGTTTGCCTTTGCCAGCCTGTTGTCAAACAGGACTTTCGTCATGCTATCTATCTATCTATCTATCTATCTATCTATCTATCTATCTATCTATCTATCTATCTATCTATCTATCTATCTATCTATCTATCTATCTATCATCTATCATCTATCTATCTATCTATCTATCTATCTATCTATCTATCTATCTATCTATCTATCTATCTATCATCTATCTATCTATCTATCTATCTATCTATCTATCTATCTATCTATCTATCTATCATCTATCTATCTATCTATCTATCTATCTATCTATCTATCTATCTATCTATCTATCTATCTATCTATCTATCTATCTATCTATCTATCATCTATCTATCTATCTCCTATCATCTATCTTCTATCTATCTTCCATCTATCCATCTTCTATCTATCACCTACCTACCTACCTACCTATCATCTTTATTAACGCTGCCCTATCCTGTCCTCATTCTTAACTGACTTAATTTGCCATTACTGACCTCAGCACATAACTGAATTTGATTGGTTAGAAATGCTGGATTAGATTTAGAGGAAAGTGGAGTGAACAATGGTGGAAGTAACATTAACCATTGGGGATATGGAGATATGCGGGTGACACCTCATTACTCACAGAAAATCAGGGCTTCTTTTGTAGCTCCTTTGCATATTAGACCACACCCCTTGATGTAGCCACTCCTCCAAGAGCTTTCAGGGCTCTTAGTACAGGACCGGGAAGATTGGCTACATCAGGGGGTGTGGCCTAATACTCAAAGGAGTTCCTGCTACAAAAAAAAGCCCTGAAGAAAATAGTGAAGACTTGAAACGACACCTGGTAAAGCTTAAAGCAGAAAATGCCAAAGCAGGATTGCATCAATGAGGGCTACTGGGGAATTAGACAGCTTCAAGGCTGTCATTGAAGATACTGAAATTGTCATAGGTTTTTTCAAAGCAGGATTACATTGAGAAGACAAAAGTGAGGGCTAAGGGAGAATTAGGGAACTTAATTGGCTGTCAATGAATGTGTTGCTGATGACCAAGACCAAGCTGGTGAGCAATTCATGCCATATGTATTACTATGTATGGGTGTGAAAGTTGGACAATAATGAAGGAAGTTGGCAGGAAGAAAGTAGATTGCTTTGAAATGTGGTGTTGGAGAAGAGTTTTATCATACCATAGACTAGGGCTGGCCAACTTGCTTAATATAAGAGGCACATAGAAGAAACATCAGATGTTTGAGATAGGCTTCCCAATCCCCAGGTCCCAGAGGGGGATCCCCCGGTTTTACAGGCTTCCCCCCTCCCCCAGCCAGCTGGCCGGTGGGGGAAGCCCCGCCCCCAGAGCCATCATGCACATCCATGAACGATTCCCATAGGGAATGATGGGGAATTGATCCGCGGGTATCGGGGGCTCTTGGGGGCTGTGTTTTGAGATAGAGGCACCAAATTTTCAGTATAGCATCTAGTGCCTCTCCCCAAAAATACCTCCCAAGTTTCAAAAAGATTGGACCAGGGGGTCCAATTCTATGAGCCCCCAAAGAAGGTGCCCCTATCCTTCATTATTTCCTATGGAAGGAAGGCATTTTAAAATTTGTGCAGTCCCTTTAAATGTGATGGCCAGAACTCCCTTGGAGTTCAATTATGCTTGGCACACCCTTGCTCTCGGCTCCGGCCCCAATGTCTCCTGGCTCCACCCCCAAAGTCCCCAGATATTTCTTAAATTGGACTTGGCAACCCTAGTTTGAGAGCTGCAAGACAGGAACATCAGATGTTTGAGAGCCAGAAGGAAGGAAGGATATCAAGGCCGAACTCCTCCTAGAAGCAGAAATGACTAAACTGAGGCTGTTGTGCTTTTGTGACATGATGAGAAGACGAGAGTCACTGGAAAAAATGTTTTGGTGGACATTAATTCATAGGGCATAGGGTGGCCATAATATCTGCAGGCCAGCCAGGGACACCTTGAGGGGGGAAGGAATGTGTGCGCGTGTGCACAGCGCGTGCTGCCAGAAACAGGAAGTGACATCACTTCTGGTGACATCATACCACCGCCGGAAACAGGAAGTAACATCACTTCATGTGACATCATTTCCCCCACGCCACCTGCCGGAAGCAGGAAGTGACATCACTCCTGTGACATCATTTCCCCCGCGCCACCTGCCGGAAGCAGGAAGTGACATCACTTCCTGTGACATCATTTCCCCCAAATGACATCATTTCCCCTAAATGCCACTGCCGGAAACAGGAAGTGACTTCACAGCACTTCCTGTGACGTCCCCAAAAATCCCCCAAATATCACCGCCGGAAACACCAAGATTATTTATAGAGAGGAAAGGGGGAAATAAAGTTAAATAAAACTCTTTTTTTACTTTTTTCAAAGTGAGAAGACTAGAGAGAACGGGTTCCACGCTGAGAAGCCAGTCAGATTCCAGTGAGATTCCAGTGAGACTGTGCTGCATAATGCAGCCTATTTATTTTGTCCTGTTTGCTCTGTTGGCTCTATCTGCGCCACCTCATCACTTTCGGGGTGTGGATCCCCCAGTGGGGTGGCCTCCTGACTCCCTCCGCCGGCTGTTTCTGATAGCCCTGCGCCCCCTCTGTGCGGGTGCCACCCTCCTGCCGGGAGATACCGCAAAATGAGCCCCCTTGAGGCTTATGGAGGCAGGGCTCGGGGGAAGCGAGCTAGACTGCTGTTCTTTTGAGGGGTTATAGAGTGTTTCGAGCCCGTCCCTGTGGCATCGGTCCCATCATTGTGGGACCCAGGGGGCCGGCGCAGCGGCCTGCCGAAGCAGCCTGTCACTAATAACACAGGTCGAGATGCAGGACAGGAACCCAGAAGTGACTGACAGGCTGCTTCAGTGGGCCGCTGCGCTGGCCTCCCTGGGTCCCACAACGATGGGACCGATACCACAGGGACGGTCCCCCTGACTTCTCTGATGTTCTTACGGTAGCAGGTTGTAGGTGCTGTAAATGCCTCTACCAAATCTCCTGATCCAAGGAATCCCCTTTGGGGAAGAAGCTCCTCCAGGCTTGTTTTGTTAGTGAAGGTGCTTTCTGCTGAAGCATGGGGCTCTTCCGGGTCTCTTCCAACAAGGGGGAAATCTCCTCCCAGCCTAGGAAAGCATCTTTGCTAAGAGACAGACACCGCATAGGGTTGCCATGCCCTCCTTGGCCACCAGCGGGGAAATGACAGAGGAGGAGGAGAGGGTTGCCAGATCCAGGCTGAGAAACTCCTGGAGATTTGGGGGTGGAGCCTGCGGAAGGGCAGGGACCTCGGTGGGGCACAATGCCCTAGAGCCCAGCCTCCGAAGCACCCATTTGCTTCAGAGGAACTGATCTCTGTAGCGTGGAGATGAGGTGTAATTCCGGGGATCCCCAGGCCCCACCTGGAGGATGACATTAGGGCTGCCAAGCCCTCGGGCTGGGTGAGGATTCTCCTGCCCTGGAGGTTCCCAACCTGCCAGCCCACTTGCTGGTGATGTCATCGCGCCAGTGACATTGAACATATGAACATATGAACATATGAAGCTGCCTTCTACTGAATCAGACCTTCGGTCCATCAAAGTCAGTATTGTCTACTCAGACTGGCAGCGGCTCTCCAGGGTCTCAAGCTGAGGTTTTTCACAGCTACTTGCCTGGACCCTTTTTAGTTGGAGATGCCGGGATTGAACCTGGGACCTTCTGCTTACTAAGCAGATGTTCTACCACTGAGCCACCATCCCTCCCCTGCTCTCCAGGGTCTCAAGCTGAGGTTTTTCACGCCTACTTGCCTGGACCCTTTTCAGTTGGAGATGCCAGGGATTGAACCTGGGACCTTCTGCTCACCAAGCAGATGCTCTACCACTGAGCCACCGTCCCTCCCGACGGGAGGCCACTGACCACTCTAGGCGTCTCCGGGAAAACTCTATGGTTTCGGGAAAGCTCTATACATTGCTCTGTATAGAGTTTTCCCTCCCAAATTGCTAGAGCATTCTGGGAAAACTCTATGGTTTCCCCCGGACGCTCTAGCAATTTGGGAGGGAAAACTCTGCGGGAGGGAAAACCCTTGTGGGTGACGCCATCTCGTTGTGCGTGCTTCAAGCCCATGAAAAAAGTCCCCTGCCAGAGGTCACGAGAGACTTGGGAACGCTAACTGGCATCGCAATGTCTATTTGGGCCTCTGGAATGCAGCGTTTTGTTGCTCCAAGTGGTTAAGCCTTCTGGGCTGACCAGCAAACAGAAACGAATAACGAACGTATGTTGTTTCTTCCCCGTGTTTAAGAAACAGAGGGCTCCATTTCTCAAGCGCTGCCCAACTCGACACCCCTTCCCCCAGCCGTAGCGAAACACACACGCAAAATTTATTCAAACCCGCCTTTCTCCTATTTACATTTATATTGAATAATTTAAAACATTTCCCCCGATTTCCATAAATCATTCTTTCTACAGTATGAGAAACTGCCCACTTCTAACATGCCGCTTTCTCTCTGGGCTAATTACGCCTATCCACACAATTGGCGGCAAATAAACCCGCTTGCAAACGACACTGGTTATTGGTGTTTCTCAGAAAACAAAGGAACAGAGGCAGGAAAGGCAGTGATGAGATCTACCAGCACTATCTGACAACAGGGATTTTGACGACCTGAAAGCTTATCTCTTGTTCCCCGGAGAGCACTGAGATCTAGTTCTCAAAACCTTTTTAAAATCCCTGGGCCAAGAGAGGCTAGACTGAAAACAACGAGGGAGCAGGCCTTTTCAGCAATGGCCCCGCGATGGTGGAATCAACTCCCAGAGGCGGTGCGAGCCCTGCGGGGCTTGAATCAGTTCCGCAGGGCTTGCAAAACCATCCTCTTTCAGCTTGCTTTTAAGATAGAACCCGGCTAGATTGACTTGTAGCCACCTAGCCATCTTATACATGACCGTGAAACTGTAGCACCTTAACTATTAACTTTTAACTTATAACAGCTGTTTTATCTATTTTAATTTAATCTATAACGGTAACTTAATTGCATTTTAATCTGCCTTTGTCTTGATTGTATTTTATCGAAATCATGGTTGTCCCATGTCTGTGAGCCGCCCTGATCCTGCCTTTGGCGGGGGAGGGCGGGATATAAAAATAAATTTACTTTACTTTACTTTATCCCCCCCCAAATCTTGTTAGTGTTGAAGATGCTAGTGGACCTGAATGTAGCTGTCAAGTTGCAGCTGACTTTTGGTGACCCCCCAATGGAGTTTTTGAGGCAAGAGACATTTAGAGGTGGTTTGCCATTACCAGCCTCCATGTCATGATCCTGGTATTTCGTGGAAGTCCCCCAGCCAAGTACTAGCCAGGGCAAACCCTGGTTAGCATCCAAGGCTTGATGAGATCTTCCAAGAGTTCCAGCACTTAGCACAGTAGCAGAGCATATGCTTTAAGTGCAGAAGGCCCCAAGTTCAATCCACAGCATCTTCAACTAACCAAAACCAGGAAGTAGCTAATGTGAAAGACCTCTGCCTGAGACCTGAACATAAGAACATAAGAGAAGCCACGTTGGATCAGACCAATGGCCCATCCAGTCCAACACTCTGTCACACAGTGGCTAAAAAAACCCAGGAAGTCGGGGAGGGACGGTGCTCAGTGGTAGAGCATCTGCTTGGTAAGCAGAAGGTCCCAGGTTCAATCCATGGCATCTCCAAAAAAGGGTCCAGGCAAATAGGCATGAAAAACCTCAGCTTGAGACCCTGGAGAGCCGCTGCCAGTCTGAGTAGACAATACTGACTTTGATGGACCAAGGGTCTGATTCAGTAGAAGGCAGCTTCATATGTTCATATGTTCAAGTCCACCAGTGGGACCAGGACACTAGAAGCCCTCCCACTGTTGCCCCTCCCAAGCACCAAGAATACAGAGCATCACTGCCTCAGACAGAGAGTTCCAACAATACCCAGTGGCTAACAGCCACTGATGGACTTCTGCTCCTTTCCTTTTATTTGTTAGCTTCTTTGACCGGTGGTCTTAAGCTCAAGATAAAACAAGACAGTAAAGAGAAAACAAATTGCAAATAATTTAAAACCAAAATAGACTAATGACAAGAGGGAAAGGACCTCTGCTCCATATGTTGATCCAATCCCCTCTTGAAGCCATCTATGCTTGTAGCCGCCACCGCCTCCTGTGACAGTGATTTCCATGTGTTAATCACCCTTTGGGTGAAGGACTTCCTTTTATCTGTTCTAAACTAACTGCTGGACCCTGGACTTAAGTCTAACAGCACCTTAGAGACTAACACCATTTTTGGGGTATAAGCAGATGAAGGGAACTTTGAGTCCCCAAAGCTTGTACCCTGAAAAACTTGCTGGCTTCTAAGCAGCTACTGGACTTGGATCGATTTGTTCTACTTCAGACCAGCATGGGTATCCAGTGAAGCTACTGGCAATAAGACCTTGTGTGTTTACATTGCGGAAAGCTGAACTAGAGGCTGATGTGAAGGACGTAGAAGACAGTAGCATATGCTTGGGTTCCCCATGACTCTGTTTGCACAGAAATACAATTGGACTCACCTTCATGCCAATCATATGGTAGGGTTGCCAGTTCTTGGTTGGCAAATTCCTGGAAATTATTTTTTTGGGGGGGGGGGCGTGGAGTCTGGGAAAGAAGAAGAAGACTGCAGATTTATACCCCGTCCTTCTCTCTGAATCAGAATCTCAGAGCAGCTCACAATCTCCTTTGCCTTCTCGGGTCAGCCATAGCCTGCTTGCTCCTGTGCTAGAGACATTCATGTCTCCCGGGCTGCTTACAGATGGCCAGCTTAAGGTGGCATCGAGCTGACCCAGAAATGAGCCAGACAGAAAAGGAAGAAGAAGACTGCAGTTTTATACCCCGCCCTTCTCTCTGAATCAGAGTCTCAGAGCGGCTTACAATCTCCTATATCAAAGATTTCAGGTTTTCACGGCTGGTAACATCATTAGGGTTTGTAGAATCTTTCGGGCTCAAGCGCCGTGTTCTACTGGAGAAAGTTTTCCTTCCAGACGTTTCGTTCTCAGCTGCGGAGAACATCCTCAGTGGTGTTGCAGCCGGAGCAGGAAGCCCCACCAAACAATGGGCACATCCACAAACCAATTGCCCTTTCATCACACCCTCTCCAGCCTAGAAATAGCAGCTCTCCAGCAGCCCTGGGCCCACTCAATGCACAGCAGCCAAGAAGGTCAGAGCACCTGCTTCGGCTGCAACGCCACTGAGGATGTTCTCCGCAGCTGAGAACGAAACGTCTGGAAGGAAAACTTTCTCCAGTAGAACACGGCACTTGAGCCCGAAAGATTCTACAAACCCTAATATCCTATATCTTCTCCCCTTCCCCCACCACAGACACCCTGTGAGCAATGTTCCCTCTACGCTGCAGAGTCTTGTGAGGAAAAATTCTACCTTGTGAGCTACCGATATTAAAGTTGTGAGCTACTGCATAAATTAGTGTACTCTGGGGTCATCCTTCCTGAGCTAAGACAAAAATGTGTGAGCAGAAGGTTAAAAATCTGTGAGCTAGGTCACGCTAACTCAGCTTAGAGGGAACACTGCTTGTGAGGTGGGTGGGGCTGAGAGAGCTCTTCCAGAGGCTGCCCTTTCAAAGACAACTCTTGCTGACCCGAGGCCATTCCAGCAGGTGCAAGTGGAGGAGTGAGGAATCAAACCCGGTTCTCCCAGATAAGAGAACTCTGGCTGACCCAAGGCCATTCCAGCAGGGGCAAGTGGAGGAATGGGGAATCAAACCCAGTTCTCCCAGATAAGAGTCCGCACACTTAACCACTACACCAAAATGGCTCTCACAAGGACAGCTCTGCCAGAGCTATGGCTGACCCAAGGCCATTCCAGCAGGTGCAAGTGGAGGAGTGGGGATTCAAACCCGGTTCTCCCAGATAAGAGCCTGCACACTTAACCACTACACCAAACTGGCTCTCAGTGGAGATGGTGTGCAGTCCACCCACAAAACAGGGACAGGCTGCGGGAGCCCTAGAGGAGCACCCAGAGTGCTCATGCCCCCGTCTGCCACTCCCCGGATGCTCCCTGGTGCTCCCCGGCTGTCCAGATGTCTAGGGAAGCACCTCAGAGCCACCTTGAAAATTAGGTACCACTTTGGAAGTGGAATCTTTCAGAGGTGGCTCTCCTGCCAGCCAGGACGGGATGCATGCGGGATGGGGGTGGCAGGCAGCTGTGTGCATTTGGATGCACTTCTGAGATCTGCTTGAGATCGAGAGCCAGTTTGGTGTAGTGGTGAAGTGCATGGACTCTTATCTGGGAGAACCGGGTTTGATTCCCCACTCCTCCACTTGCACCTGCTGGAATGGCCTTGGGTCAGCCATCGCTCTGGCAGAGCTGTCCTTAAGAGAGCCAGTTTGGTGTAGTGGTTAAGTCTGCGGACTCTTATCTGGGAGAACCGGGTTTGATTCCCCACTCCTCCACTTGCAGCTGCTGCATCGGCCTTGGGTCAGCCATAGCTCTTGCAGAGCTGTCCTTGTGAAAGCCAGTTTGGTGTAGTGGTTAAGTGTGCGGACTCCTATCTGGGAAAACTGGGTTTGATTCCCCACCCCTCCACTTGCAGCTGCTGGAATGGCCCTGGGTCAGCCATAGCTCTGGCAGAGGTTGTCCTCGAAAGGCAGCTGCTGTGAGAGCTCTCTCAGCCCCACACACCTTACAGGGCGTCTGTTGTGGGGGGAGAAGATATAGGAGATTGTAAGTTGCTCTGAGACTCTGATACAGAGAGAATGGAGGGGTATAAATCTGCAGTCTTCTTCTTGTCTGCCATCCTCAGGGGGCTTAAACCGCCCGTCTGTAACCAGCCCTGTTCTGGTAAAGCCACCTGAAACTTCCAAAAAAACTCACATTCTGCCCCCCCCCCCCCCACTACATTTTCAGGCATAAAGATTAATTATAATTGTAATATGAGCATTCATTTTACCACCGGCAGAACATGCCGAGAAATAAATTTAGCTGGGAAAGAAATGGTGATTACTGTGTCCACGCTTAAAAGCTTTGCAATATTCTCTCCGTTATTAATGAAATATTATTGACTAATGCAACAGGATTTGGCAAAGGCCTCTTTCTTCTTCTTTTTCTCCTTTGCATGCAGGGCTCGAGCAAAGACCTTTGAAAGGAAGCTGGAGCCAAACTCCCTGCCAACTTTCTTCCCCAGGAAGGCAAAGGAGGATGATGAACATGCCTTTCATTTTTTAATAATAAACCTCGAAGCGTTTCCCCCCCCCCCCTTCCCCCTTTTGGCTTCTCCCTCCCTCTCATCTATTCCTCTGAAATCCAATACTCAGCAGATGCTTTTGGAAACAGTGTTTTACATCGTGGGGCACGGAGACCCATTTAATTAACTCTGTAATTGCACAGTAACTGCTGGTCTCCTGAATCGGAAGTAGACTCCCTGGATAGATTAAGAACCAAACAACTTCTGTAGGACATTCTGCCGTCCCTTCTTGTGAGTCCCTACCGTGCCTTATTCATTATCTGTTAAGGGAAATCAGCCGTGGAGACAGCTTGGGGACCTGCCTTTTAGAAGATATGATCCTGCTTTAATCTCGAAGATGAGAATTCCAGGAGCAAATGGATCTGGAAGAAAAGGCATAGATGCCAGCCCTTAAGTGTGGCACAGGGAACCATGTGCAGACACACCAGGAAACGACAAGTTTCAAAAGACTTGCATCATTTTTGCTTATTCATTCATTTATACCTTGCCTTTCTCCCCAACAGGAAGCCAAAGTGGCTTTCAGGGTTCTTCTCTCTTCCATTTTTACCCTCACAACAAGCCTATGAGTTAGGTGAGACTGAGAGGGTGTGAGTGAGTGGCCCAAGGTCACCCAGCGAGCTTCCATGGCATGAGTGGGGATTTGAACCTGGGTCTCCTCAGTCCTAGTCTGACACTCGAACACAGTGGTGTCGAATTCATTTGTTATGAGGGCCGAATCTGACATAAATGAGACCTTGTTGGGCTAGAAGAAGATGAAGATATTGGATTTATATCCCGCCTTCCACTCCGAAGAGTCTCAGAGCGGCTCAAAATCTCCTTTCCCTTCCTCCCCCACAACAGACACCCTGTGAGGTAGATGAAGATATTGGATTTATATCCCGCCCTCCACTCCAAAGAGTCTCAGAGCGGCTCACAATCTCCTTTCCCTTCCTCCCCCACAACAGACACCCTGTGAGGTAGATGAAGATATTGGATTTATATCCCGCCCTCCATTCTGAAGAGTCTCTGAGCGGCTCACAATCTCATTTCCCTTCCTCCCCCACAACAGACACCCTGTGAGGTAGATGAAGATATTGGATTTATATCCCGCCCTCCACTCTGAAGAGTCTCAGAGCGGCTCACAATCTCCTTTCCCTTCCTCCCCCACAACAGACACCCTGTGAGGTAGATGAAGATATTGGATTTATATCCCGCCCTCCACTCCGAAGAGTCTCAGAGCGGCTCACAATACCTTCCTCCCCCACAACAGACACCCTGTGAGGTAGATGAAGATACTGGATTTATATCCCGCCCTCCACTCCAAAGAGTCTCAGAGCGGCTCACATTCTCCTTTACCTTCCTCCCCCACAACAGACACCTTGTGAGATAGATGAAGATATTGGATTTATATCCCGCCCTCCACTCCGAAGAGTCTCAGAGCGGCTCACAATCTCCTTTACCTTCCTCCCCCACAACAGACACCCTGTGAGGCGGGTGGGGCTGGAGAGGGCTCTCACAGCAGCCGCCCTTTCAAGGACAACCTCTGCCAGAGCTATGGCTGACCCGAGGCCATGCTAGCAGGTGCAAGTGGAGGAGTGGGGAATCAAACCCAGTTCTCCCAGATAAGAGTCCGCACACTTAATCACTACACCAAACTAGGCCATATGTCATAAAATGTAATGCCAGGTAGCATATATATATATATAACCTTTAAAACATGATTAAAACATTAGCACTTGTTGGTCTTAAAGGTACTTTCTTTGTATATCTCCCATGGGATCCAGGGCACTGGAAAAAGCAAGCTCTGGTTCTTTCCCTCCCTTCCCAGGTAACCAGGATGGGGAGGAACCTCAGCCAATAGAAGGAAGAGAGACTTGGCTCAGTAGCTCTGCTGTGTGATTGAGAGAGCCTGGCAAAGCAAGCTATTTCTCCCCCCCCCCCCCCGCCGCCACTTTCTCCTCAATGGAGAAAATAGAGGCTTTGCTCTGTAGCTCCTGTGTGATTAGCTCCTGCAAAGCAAGCTGTTATGCAGAAGGAAACCAGAGAGAAGGAGAAGGAAGCAGATGACGGCCAGTTTCTTGGGGCCTGATAGGAGCCCTCTGGGAGCCTAATTTGACCCCTGGGCCACATGTTTGACATCCCTGCTCTAACCACTCCACCCCACCGGCTCTCTATTTTTATACTGTGGTCAGGAGGATCCATAAGTTCCTCAAGGAAGTAGTTTGGAAACAGACAGCTAATCCACAATGAGCAATTTTCCTTTGAGTGTGCAGCCGACAGACAGCGTTTGGTGTATGTTCCAGTTCAATTGTCACCTCAGGCAGATTCAGAAGTGAGGGCCAACACCAGAAAACATTGACAATCTCAATATATGTATGGGAATGCATCCCAGAATGCTCTGCAGTACATTGGGGCTCCATAACAGATACACAAAGGGACCTTAGTGTTCATGTCCAGATGAGGGAAGATATTGGGAAGATATTGGATTTATATCCCGCCCTCCACTCCAAAGAGTCTCAGAGCGGCTCACAATCTTTTTTCCCTTCCTCCCCACAACAGACACCCTGTGAGGTGGGTGGGGCTGGAGAGGGCTCCCACAGCAGCTGCCCTTTCAAGGACAACCTCTGCCAGAGCTATGGCTGACCCAAGGCCATGCTAGCAGGTACAAGTGGAGGAGGGGAGAATCCAACCTGGTTCTCCCAGATAAGAGTCCGCGCACTTAACCACTACACCAAAGAAGAAGATATTGGATTTATATCCCGCCCTCCACTCTGAATCTCAGAGTTTCAGAGCAGCCTACAATCCCCTTTCCCTTTCCCTTCCTCCCCCACAACAGACACCCTGTGAGGTAGATGAAGATATTGGATTTATATCCCGCCCTCCACTCCGAAGAGTCTCAGAGCGGCTCACAATCTCCTTTCCCTTCCTCCCCCACAACAGACACCCTGGGAGGTAGATGAAGATACTGGATTTATATCCCGCCCTCCACTCCAAAGAGTCTCAGAGCGACTCACAATCTCCTTTACCTTCCTCCCCCACAACAGACACCCTGTGAGGTGGGTGGGGCTGGAGAGGGCTCTCACAGCAGCTGCCCTTTCAAGAACAACCTCTGCCAGAGCTATGGATGACGCAAGGCCATGCTTGCAGGTGCAAGTGGAGGAGTGGAGAATCAAACCCAGATAAGAGTCCGCACACTTAACCACTACACCAAACTGGCTCTCCGGAGGAGAGGACTAGGGATGTCAGCCTCCAGGAGGGACCTGGGGATCCCCCGGGATTACAGCTCATCTCCAGACTAGAGACATTAATTCCCCCAGATAAAAAAGAGAATGTTTTGGAAGGTGGACTTCATGGCACTGTAGCCGCTGAGGTCTCTGTCCTCCCCAGGCTCCATCCCCAAATCTCCAAGAGTTTCCCAACCTGGATCTGGCATCCCTACCCCGCCCCCCTCCATCTCCTGTTGTTGGCCGGGGGGAATCCAGCAGCCATAAAGTTTACACATTGCTGCCATAGAGTCTTTTGCAGTGGGAAGAAATTATTTTTGCCTCTATCCCATACACTGATGTATCATCCTTCTTTGTCTTCCTGGATGTTTCAGGGTTCATCAGAAGGCACATCTGTCCCTCCATTATGACATCACTTCAGAAGTCACATCTGACCCTCCATTATGACATCACTTCAGAAGGGACATCTGTCCCTCCATTATGGCATCACTTCAGGAGGCACATCTGTCCCTCCATTGTGACATCATTTCAGAAGGCCCATCTGTCCCTCCATTATGACATCACTTCAGAGATCACATCTGACTCTTCATTATGACATCACTTCAGAGGTCACATCTGACCCTTCATTATGGCATCACTTCAGAAGGGACATCTGTCCCTCCATTATGGCATCACTTCAGGAGGCACATCTGTCCCTCCATTGTGACATCATTTCAGAAGGCCCATCTGTCCCTCCATTATGACATCACTTCAGAGATCACATCTGACTCTTAATTATGACATCACTTCAGAAGGCACGTCTGCCCCTCCATTATGACATCACTTCAGAGGTCACATCTGACTTCATTATGACATCACTTCAGAAGGCACATCTGTCCCTCCATTATGGCATCACTTCAGAGGTCACATCTGACTCTTCATTATGACATCACTTCAGAAGGCACATCTGTCCCTCCATTATGGCATCACTTCAGAGGTCACATCTGTCCCTCCTTTATGACATCACTTCAGAGGTCATATCTGTCTCTCCATTGTGACATCACTTCAGAAATCACATCTGACCCCATCATTATGACATCTCTGTGGCGGTGCTACTGGTACATGAGAGAGTGGTTAACTGTGCGGTTAACTGAGTGGTTTTTTTGTTTTTTTTTTAGCCTAGGAGGGTAGGGTTTGGGGATCATATGACCTTGGCAAGGTATAATGCCATAGAAGCCACTCTCCAAAGCAGCCATTTTTTTCCAAGGGAACTAGTCTCTGCCATCTGGAGAATAGATGTAATCCCAGGATATCTCCAGGTCTTAGCTGGGGGTTGGCAACCATACCACATGACGACGTCCCTGTGTTATGCTGACTGCAACTGGCTAACACAGAACACTTGCAGCATTTAGGGAAGATGAACAGACCTCAGCAATACCAAGCGGAAGAAACTGGAAAGGGGCAGAGGAAAGCTGTCACGATCTTGCGCATTCTACAATAAATAGTGCATTTGGCTTTTTCACAGGCAGGAAACCTGCCAAGTCAGAGCTATGAATTCCCAATCAATTAGGAAAGTGCCTGTAAGGGCTTTCTTTTTGTAAATGTTTGCAAGACACACGTCTATATCCATCCCTCGCACTCAGTTAGGAGCGGGTGGAATTTGAAAAGTGCACAGAATGGTAAGATTACCTGCTAGCTCTTCAAGATTTTCCCCGCCTTGTAATTCCTGGAACATCTGGGAGACATCTGTCAATGATGCTGCTTGTCAGGGACATGATCTGTTGGAATTGGGTGTGCAGGAGTCCAAAGTAAGTCTTCATCGCAAAGGCCGAGCAATTGTGATATTACTTTATGTAGCGAGAAGGGGCCCATTAGGGAGTTTGTGTTTCGATGTTTCGGGTGATTATTCATTTTCTTCAAGCTCCAAATAGCTCCTGAATACCATGTGTTTTTCTTCAGTGTTAATAAAAGCCTAAATGATTCTTCATTAAGGAGACCATTAAGAATCCTGCCGTTTCCTCGAAACTCATTAGATGGTATTCTCGCCACTAAATTATCACATCGGAGTTTTATAGAAGTCTGAGCAAAGATCCCCCATCGTGATTAATTCATGATAGGGTTTGGGGGTTTTTTGTATCCTTCTTTGCTTTTGAACTATGCTCATTTCATTGGCCATAACTTGGGATTGTGGCTCAACCCTCCATAACTGTTCCCAAGACTTCATGTGTGGCAGCACACTTTTGGGCTCATGCCCAGCACCTGTCTTCAGTGCTAGTCCTTAGCTCTGGAACATTCTTATTCATTCTACCCTATAGTCCCATACACCAAGGAACTGCATAAAGCAGGGGTGATAAACACACAGCCCAGAGGCCGAGCAACTGGCTGTCATCTGCTTCCTTCTCCCTATATCTTGCTTCCTTCTGCATCACAGCTTGCTTTCCCAGACTTGCTCAATCGCACAGGAGCTAAAGAGCAAAATCTCTATTTTCTCCATTGGCTGAGGCTTCTCCCTTGGGGAGGAAGGGGGGGGGGCAAAGGAGAGCTTGCTTTGCCAGGTTCTCTCAATCACACAGCAGAGCTACTGAGCCAAGCCTCTCTTCCTTCTATTGGCTGAGGTTCCTCCCCCTCCTGGTCCCCTGGGGAAGGAAGGAAAGAGCCAGAGCTTCCTTTGCCCAGTTCCCTGGATCCCATGGGAGAAATACAAAGAAAGCACCTTTAAGACCAAAGAGTGCTAACGTTTTAAGCATGTTTTAATTTTTTTCTTTAAAAATCTTTGTGTTTGTCTGCGTCCTTTATAAGTTTTCTATCTCTGCTACCTAATCTTAAATAGGCACACACATGGCCCAGCCTGACATGGCCTAGCCCGACAAAATCTCATTTTTTGTCAGATCTGGCCCTCATAACAAATGGATTGGACACCCCTGGCATAAAGGGTTTGCAATAGGATGAAGACATTTTCCAAGAGTTCTTAGCCTTCACGTCTCTTCTGCTACAAATTAAACAATATATTTTTACCACTGGACCAGCAGAAGCCTTTAATCCAGCTGGACATATGAAGCTGCTTTAAACTGAGTCAGCTCACTAGTTCCTTTAGTTCAGTAAGAACACAACAAGAGCCCTGTTGGATCAAACCAATAGTCCATCTAGTCTCACACAGTGGCCAACTAGTGGAGGGCCAACAACAGGGCATAGAGGCTGAGGCTATATCTGACGTTGCCTCCTGGGTCTGGGTTTCAAAGGTTTAGTGCCTCTGAATGTGGGGGTTTCCCTCAGTCACCACGGCCAGTAGCCACTGATAGGGACTTATCCTCTGTCTAATCACCTGTTAAAGCTGTTTATTCCTGTGGCCATTACTGCATCCTCTGGCAGCGAATTCCACATTTGAATCTTGGGTTGCCAAGTCCAATTCAAGAAATATCTGGGGACTTTGGGGGGTTGAGCCAGGAGACTTTGGGGGTGGAGCCAGGAGACATTGGGTGCGGAGCCAGGAACAAGGGTGTGACAAGCATCATTGAACTCCAAGAGAGTTCTGGACATCACATTTAAAGGGACAGCACACCTTTTTAAATGTCTTCCTTCCATAGGAAATCATGAAGGATAGGGGCACCTTCTTTTGGGGCTCATAGAATTGGACCCCCTGGTCCAATCGTTTTGAAACTTGGGGGGTGCTTTGGGGAGAGGCACTAGATACTATACAGAGAATTTGGTGCCTCTACCTCAAAAAAACAGCTCCCCCAGAGCCCCCGAAACCTCCAGATCAATTCCCCATTATACCCTATGAGAATCAATCTCCACATAGGGAATAATGAAGTGCTCAACAGACGTTTCCCCCTCCTCCCCCCCACACCCCGTTTCTGGCAGATCTGATGCAGGGGGATTGGCCTCTCTACTCACGAGTTGCTGCCAGCTTCTTCACAGCAACACAGACACACCATCCCAAGAGGAAGCCTCCGGAGTTGCAAAGGCACATGGTCCTTTGGGGCGGGGCTCCCCCCCCACCAGCCAGCTGACTGGGGGCGGGAAGGAGTCTAGGAAAGCGGAAGAACCCCCGCTGGGACCTGGGGATTGGCAAGCCTATTTGAATCACTCTAGGTATCAAGTAGTATTTCCTTTTTGCCTGTCCTGAACCTACTACCCATCAGCTTCATGGAACGCCCTTGAGTTCTAGTGTTCTCAGAGCAGTGCCGGATTAAACCCCATGGAGGCTGAAATCTTAGGCAGCTGAAATCTTGGGGGCCCAACCACCCACAGCCCTTGCTGCAGCCTGCAGGCACCTTCTCGAAAGCCCCTTTTACTAAGGTGTGGAAGAGAGGCAGACAGAGAGAGGCAAACTTGGCGACAACGCCAGAAGCAACCACACCAGGCAAGTTGGGCAAAGAGCAGCTCAGTTGCTCGCTCCATGTGCAGGCTGGGAGGGCTGCAAGCAGGGGGGAAACTAGGGGGAAAGACAGCCTGGGGCCCCTAAAGGCATGCAGGCCCATAGGCCAGTGACTGCTTGGTCTAATTGTTAATCCGGCTCTATCTCAGAGAGGGAGAAAAACTTCTCTTCATCAGCTCTCTTCACCCTACGCGTAATTTTATAAACCTTTATAATGACCCCCCTTAGCCATCTCTTGTCTAAACTGTAAAGTTCCAGCATTGGGATGGCTGGGGATTCACTGCATGGTCTAGCAAGGAAGGTATGGGGCTGGCTGCCATTATGCAATACATACATAACTACTAAATTTACAATGCCCCAGTGTTGGGCCTACTTTGTTGCTTCTCACAGTGTTTGAACTTGGCTCCATTCCCAAGCCTTCCAGACTACCACCAACCATTTCCCTGCGAGATCCCAGAAGCTCAGCCACAGTTTTACGTACATTGGTATGCTGCTGCACGCTGCACGGTTCTGTGCTTTGGAACAGAGAATCCAGCGCTAGTTTTAGAGCAGAAGAGGGCACCCCCAGACTCCCTCCTAAACCCAACCAGCCATGGAAAGATGCAGCAGAAGCTGCTCTGGTCACAAAATCCCGTCTTTTCTGTGCTTCACTGCAGTTTGCCTCGATGAATTATGCACAACATTTGAGCTTTATGAGTATATATGCATGGAAGAATTTCTTGGTGCAACATTAAGCCTGTGATGGTATGAGAAGAAATGTCTCTGAGTCTACCTCCTGCAGTATATTGAGGGCTCTGGATCTTCATACTCCATTTAAGTGTCCAGCACCATCTGGGGGTGGAAGCTACCCCTGCTTTTGGAGATATTGTGATTTCTTTTATGGTGTCATGCATCCACATTCTCTCATCGGAGCACTCCCATGCAGGAAGGGAGGCGCCTGTGAAATGGTCAGGAATGTTGTTCAAAACAGAATTTTGTAGGATGTGCCATCTCGTCCTATAGAGAAGATGCAAGACTTCCGGCCCCAAACTCATTGGATACCTTAGGATACCTACTGCTTCACAGAGCGTTTGGAAGCACCTGTTAGGCAATTTCTTCATTCTTTTGAATCTGGAATGAAAATGCAAAAGAAAAAGTGCAGGAAGGAAATACAAGAAATGTTGTTTGAGAAGTACTCACGTCCAGAATGAAAGATAATGATTTGTCTGTCTATCCAGGAGGAGGAGAAGAAGAAGATATGGGATTTATATCCTGCTCTATACTCTGAATCTCAGAGTGGTCACAATCTCCTTTATCTCCCCCCCCAAAAAAAAAACCAGACACCCTGTGAGGTGGGTGGGGCTGAGAGAACTCTTACAGCAGCTGCCCTTTCAAGGACAATTCCTGCAAGAGCTATGGCTTACCCAAAGCCATTCTAGCAGCTGCAAGTGAAGGAGTGGGCAATCAAACTTGGTTCTCCCACTACACCAAACTGGCTTTCACACATTACTTACTTAATCTTGGTTAGAGGTGGTGTCAAATCAAAGACGTTTGCTCCTTGGGAGGGCAGCTATTGCGAACTTGGCAGTATAATAAAAAGTAGAGACATCACTCTTCCAATAAAAGTCAGTATAGTCAAAGAGATAGTATTTCCAATAGTAATATATGGCTGTGAGAGCTGGACCATAAGGAAGGCCGAACGCAGAAGAATAGATGATTTTGAGCTGTGGTGCTGGAGAAGAATCTTGAGAGTCTCTTGGACTGCAAGAAGATCCAATCAGTCAGTCCTAAGGGAAATGAACCCTGACTGTTCCCTGGAAGGTCAGATGCTGCAGCTGAAGCTCAAATACTTTGGTTGCCAAATGAGAAGGGAGCACTCCCTGGAGACCCTGATGCTGGGAAAGACAGAAGGCAAAAGAAGAAGGGGACGGCAAAAGAGAAGATGGCTGGACAGTGTTACTGATGCAACTAACACAAATTTGAGCAGACTTTGGAGGATGGTGGAAGACAGGACGGCCTGGCGTGACTTGGTCCAGGGGGTCCCAAAGAGTCAGACTCGACTGTGCAACTGAACCACAACAACAACATGGGGTTTTCAAGGCAAGAGACAAACAGAGGTATATTGCCATTGCCTGCCTCTGTGCCGCAACCCTGGGCTTCCTTGGTGGTCTCCCATCCAAGTACTAACCAGGGCCAACTCTGCTTAGCTTCTGAGTTCTGATGTGGTCCGGCTAGCCTGGGCTTGATCACAGCTCAAAAATGGTAGAAATAGCCGCCTTAGAAAAGTGGTGGGAAAGGCGGGACCTGGGAGCTGTCCTTGGTACTAAATAAAGATGCTGTTCTTGGTGCTGAAACTCTCCCCTCCCACCCACATTTCTGCAGAAAGTAAAAGAAAACATGCTGATAAGTAAATTAGGTAGCCTACAACTAGGAAATGCATGTCCCTCTGTGATTTGCAATAACACCAATTGGCAGGGAACTTTAATACCTTTTATGGGTATCCAGACCAAATGGCCCAAGCCACACTGTTGTATCATGTGACCAGAGCCAGTTTGCACTCTCAAACAACAAACGGCATGTATTTCAGCCCACAATACCTGACCCCCTCATCTGATGAAGGGTGCTTAGAGAGAGCCAGTTTGGTGTAGTGGTTAAGTGTGCGGACTCTTAAGTGGTTAAGTGTGCAGACTCTTATCTGGGAGAACCGGGTTTGATTCCCCACTCCTCCACTTGCACCTGCTGGAATGGCCTTGGGTCAGCCATAGCTCTGGCAGAGGTTGTCCTTGAAAGGGCAGCTGTTGTGAGAGCCCTCTCCAGCCCCACCCACCTCACAGGGTGTCTGTTGTGGGGGAGGAAAGGAAAGGAAATTGTGAGCCGCTCTGAGACTCTTCGGAGTGGAGGGCGGGATATAAATCCAATATCTTCATCTACCTCACAGGGTGTCTGTTGTGGGGGAGGAAGGGAAAGGAGATTGGGAGCCGCTCTGAGACTCTTCGGAGTGGAGGGCGGGATATAAATCCAATATCTTCATCTACCTCACAGGGTGTCTGTTGTGGGGGAGGAAGATAAAGGAGATTGTGAGCCGCTCTGAGACTCTTCGGAGTGGAGGGTGGGATATCAATCCAATATCTTCATCTACCTCACAGGGTGTCTGTTGTGGGGGAGGAAGGGAAAGGAGATTGGGAGCCGCTCTGAGACTCTTCGGAGTGGAGGGCGGGATATAAATCCAATATCTTCATCTACCTCACAGGGTGTCTGTTGTGGGGGAGGAAGATAAAGGAGATTGTGAGCCGCTCTGAGACTCTTCAGAGTGGAGGGCGGGATATCAATCCAATATCTTCATCTACCTCACAGGGTGTCTGTTGTGGGGGAGGAAGGGAAAGGAGATTGGGAGCCGCTCTGAGACTCTTCGGAGTGGAGGGCGGGATATAAATCCAATATCTTCATCTACCTCACAGGGTGTCTGTTGTGGGGGAGGAAGATAAAGGAGATTGTGAGCCGCTCTGAGACTCTTCAGAGTGGAGGGCGGGATATAAATCCAATATCTTCATCTACCTCACAGGGTGTCTGTTGTGGGGGAGGAAGGGAAAGAAGATTGTGAGCCGCTCTGAGACGCTTCAGAGTGGAGGGTGGGATATAAATCCAATATCTTCTTCTTCTTCACATGAAAGCTGGCATTCTCAATAAAACTGGGTTGGTCTTAAAGGTGCCACTCGACTCCTGCTTTGTTCAGCTGCTTCAGACCAACGCGGCTGCCTTCTTAGATCTAAAAAACAGAGTCAGCCAAACATTTGCCGATAGAAAGAATACAAATCCTCGAGTGACTTCATGAATTACCTAGTGACATTCCTACCCTTTGTTTTGGGTTTCCAAGAGAAAGGCCTGGGCATTCTGGCTTGTAACATTTCTGGCAAATATATACTCCAAATATGCTCAGCCTAGGCTAGTGTGACCCCATGTGATCTCTGGAAGCTAAGCAGGGTTGGCCCAGGTTAGTACTTGGATAATAGACCATCAAGGAAGTCCAGGATTGCTCTGCAGAGGCAGGCAAACCACCTCTGCTATGCTCATTTCATAGAATCATAGAGTTGGAAGGGACCTCCAGGGTCATCTAGTCCAACCCCCTGCACAATGCCGGAAACTCACAAATACCACCCCCTAAATTCACAGCATTTTCATTGCTGTCAGATGGCCATCTAGCTTTTGTTCAAAAACCTCCAAGAAAGGAGAGCCCACCACCTCCCGAGAAAGCCTGCTCCAATGATAATAATAATAATAATAATACTTTTTATTTGTATCCCGCCCTCCCCGCTAGGGCAGGCTCAGGGCGGCTCACAACATACGAATGTAATATACAATAAAATCATACATAGTGATTACAATTATAATTATAAAATCATCATTAAATCAATTTACAAGTTGTATTAAAATTAACATTGTGGTGCCATGACTTAGGTCTTTAGTAAAATTCAGTCCACTGGCACTTTCTTGGCTCGGTATTAGGTGAAGGCTGTTTTGAAGAGGTAGGTCTTACAGGCCCTGCGGAATTGGTCTAAGCATCGTAGGGCCCGTACCTCCTCCGGGAGTTGATTCCACAGCAGTGGAGCTGCAATGGAGAAGGCCCAATCCGGGGTGGTCTTCAATCTGGCCTCCCTTGGCCCAGGGATATTCAGCTGGTTCTTTCCAGCTGACCTCAGCGCTCTCTGGGGCTCATATGGGGAGGAACTGCTCTAACGGTCAGGACGTTCTTCTTAATGTTGAGCCGGAAACTCTTTTGATTTAATTTCAACCCTTCTGGGACCACAGAAAACAATTCCACACCCTCCTCTATATGACAGCCCTTCAAGTCCTTGAAGATGGTGATCCTATCACCTCTCAGCCGCCTCCTCTCCAGGCTAAACATCCCCAGCTCCTTCAACCTTTCTTCATAGGACTTTCTTCATAGGACTTCATAGGACATTTGTTATGAGGGTCACCATAAGTCAGCTGTGACTTGGCAACAGTTTCCAACAAATCTATTTGCCTTTGCTAAACAATCGCGTGGACGGTTTGTCTAACTCGGGAGTGGTCAAACTTGCTTCATGTAAAAGCCACACAGAATAAATGTCAGATGTTTGAGAGCCGCAGGACACGAATGCCAGATGTTTGAGAGTCACTCCTCCCCATGTAGCCTGCTGGGTGACCTTGGGTCAGTCACATAAGAACATAAGAGAAGCCATGTTGGATCAGGCCAACGCCCCATCCAGTCCAACATTCTGTGTCACACAGTGGCAAAAAATTTTATATATACACACACACTGTGGCTAATAGCCACTGATGGACCTGTGCTCCATATTTTTATCTAAACCCCTCTTGAAGGTGGCTATGCTTGTGGCCGCCACCACCTCCTGTGGCAGTGAATTCCACATGTTAATCACCCTTTGGGTGAAGAAGTACTTCCTTTTATCCGTTTTAACCAGTCTGCTCAGCAATTTCATTGAATGCCCACGAGTTCTTGTATTGTGAGAAAGGGAGAAAAGTACTTCTTTCTCTACTTTCTCCATCCCATGCATTATCTTGTAAACCTCTATCATGTCACCCCGCAGTCGACGTTTCTCCAAGCTAAAGAGTCCCAAGCGTTTCAACCTTTCTCCATAGGGAAAGTGTTCCAGGCCTTTAATCATTCTAGTTGCCCTTTTCTGGACTTTCTCCAATGCTATAATATCCTTTTTGAGGTGCGGTGACCAGAACTGCACACAGTACTCCAAATGAGACTGCACCATCGATTTATACAGGGGCATTATGAGCTGTGACTTGACAACAGTTTCCAACAAATCACAGTTCTCTGAAAACTCTCTCAACCCCACCTACCTCATTGGGTGTCTGTTGAGAGGAGAGGATGTTGGTTGTAAGCCACTCTGAGACTGCTTCAGGTAGAGAAAAGCGGGGCATAAAGACCAACTCTTCTATTGCTTCTTCAACTGAACCACAGACCTCCTGTGCTAGGTTTTGGCATTTAGGTCAAGGAGAGACTGAAGGTGTGGAGATGTTTATACCAGAATCTCTCCAGCTTCTCATTTCCTCTTAAAACCTTGAAAAATAAGCTGTTCTTTCTTGTCCCTTTTTTTTTTTTGGTTTTAACAAAGAAAGCAATAGTGTAATTTTTTTCAGCAAGTATTAAAATCTCATTTTATGGTCTATTATATGCTTGGCTTTCTGAACAATCAATGGCCATAAGTGATGTTTGTGTCCTGCAGCCATATCTGGGGATGAAGCTGGAGATAATCTGTCTGGCTGAAGAGAAAGAACGGGAGGGCCAGTGCTCCGTGATTATTTACATCCATGCTGGAGTCCGGGGGAAATTAAAGTGCATTAGCAGCTGACGGGCTCTCTTCAGAATGGCGCTCTAAACTGTATTGATGAGTTGCTAATAGTGGAGCCATTTGTCTTATATACACAGTGGCTGAAGCGGCACAGGAGAAGGGTGGAATAGCTGGCCTCTTCTGTAAGATTTGCTTCCATGGAAATGGAGCTTCAGACTTTGACCAACAATTCAGAAGCAGAGCGATTGGGCCAAATATGTTTTTGGGATTGGCTAGACTAGAGAAAGAGTCATGTGCAGAATGAGGTAATATAAAGAAAGGTGGATGATTGGTCACTGTGTGACACAGAGTGTTGGACTGGATGGGCCATTGGCCTGATCCAACAGGGCTTCTCTTGTGTTCTTATGTCTGGGGCAGTGATGCTCTGGCTTCTTGGTGCTTTGGGGGGCAACAGTGGGAGGGCTTCTAGTGTCCTGGCCCCAATTGTGAACCTCCTGATAGCAGTTGCGTGACACAGAGTGTTGGACTGGATGGGCCAAAGGGATCTGTTGAGGCTGGGTGAGTGGGCGTCAATGTGGCAGATGAGGTTCAATGTGGCCAAGTGCAAAGTAATGCACATTGGGGCCAAAAATCCCAGCTGCAAATACAAGTTGATGGGGGTATGAACTGGCAGAGACTGACCAAGAGAGAGATCTTGGGGTCATGGTAGATAACTCAGTGAAAATGTCAAGACAGTGTGCGATTGCAATAAAAAAGGCCAACACCATGCTGGGTATTATTAGGAAGGGAATTGAAAACAATCAGCCAGTATCATAATGCCCCTGTATAAATCGATGGTGCGGTCTCATTTGGAATACTGTGTGCAATTCTGGTCACCGCACCTCAAAAAGGATATTATAGCATTGGAAAAAGTACAGAAAAGGGCAACTAGAATGATTACAGGTTTGGAACACTTTCCCTATGAAGAAAGGTTAAAACGCTTGGGGCTCTTTAGCTTGGAGAAACGTTGACTGCGGGGTGACATGATCGAGGTTTACAAGATAATGCATGGGATGGAGAAAGTAGAGAAAGAAATCCTTTTCTCCTTTTCTCACAATACAAGAACTTGTGGGCATTCAATGAAATTGCTGAGCAGTCAGGTTAAAACAGATAAAAAGAAGTACTTCTTCACCCAAAGGGTGATTAACATGTGGAATTCACTGCCACAGGAGGTGGTGGCGGCTACAGGCATAGCCAGCTTCAAGAGGGGGTTAGATAAAAATATGGAGCAGAGGTCCATCAGTGGCGATTTCATTTTGATTTTATCTCCAATGTTTAAATCTTTATGTTCTGTGTATTTTTATCTGAATCTATTATGCCGTTAAAGGTTTGGTATGGTATGGCTATTAGCCACAGTGTGTGTGTGTGTGCAATTCTGGCCACTGTGTGATACAGAGTGTTGGACTGGATGGGCCGTTGGCCTGATCCAACATGGCTTCTCTTATGTTCTTATGGCCATTGGCCTGATCCAACATGGCTTCTCTTATGGTCTTATGAATGACACTCAGCACAACTCCCTGCAAACATCTGGCAGGCATGTAGAATAATACTCTGCTGAGGCCTCTCCCCTTTTCAGACCACCATAGACTCCGCCTCCCCCCCAGTTTCCAGAAATTTCCTAGGTTGGCAACACATTTTGGCAGCCTAGCCTTGTCTTAAGAGGGGGTGTGTGTGCTTCCATTAAGAACAAAATAGTTGGATGAAGTAAACAACCTATCTAGCAAGGGGGTTTGGCCTTCCTACAATGGGCTCACCTTTCCCAAGGGCAGTTCGCCATTCAGCTTCTGAGCTCTTTTCAGAGGAGCTGTTATTCTCCTGCCTCTGGTCCAGCCAGACGTTGGTGTCACGCACCTGCGAGGATACAAAGGCGAGCCTTTCTGCCGGAGTCAGAGGTGAGGTTTATAATGGGGGGATTCTTTTTTGTCCCTCAGATAAAAGAGAAACAACCACCACCATCTCCAAGTTCTTTCTCTGCGTTTATCTCAAGCGGGGAAACAAAAAAAGGCCTCGTCTGTATTAAGAATTAATGAAATATTATTTTGTTCAGCGCAGTAAGATGTTGGGATGGAAAGGCAGCCGGGGCACCAGTGAGACAGGCGTTAGTGCTCTTATACCGTGGAAGGAATGCATAAACTTCTCGAGTATGATGCTCATTTGAGATCCCGATTGTCTCCAGAACTCTGGGGTCAGTACAAAATAACAAAGCACTGAGTGACTTTAAAACAGGCTCCAACCAGCACTACAGAGCTCTCATCCCTCCCCTCTTTTTACCATGAAGGAAAGGGAAAGGTCCCCTGTGCAAGCACCAGTCATTTCCAACTCTGGGGTGACGTTGCTCTCACAATGTTTTCATGGCAGACTTTTTACGGGGTGGTTTGCCGTTGCCTTCCCCAGTCATCTACACTTCTCCCCCAGCAAGCTGGGTACTCCTTTTACTGAACTCAGAAGGATGGAAGGCTGAGTCAACCTCAAGCCGGCTACCTGAAAACCCAGCTTCCACCGGGGATCGAACTCAAGTCGTGAGCAGAGCTTAGGACTGCAGTACTGCAGCTTTAACACTCCGCGCGACAGGGCTCTGTTTTCACCATGAAACTGGGCTGCAAAACAAAATTAGAATGAAGTCCACCTGGGTGCTGGGGTGTATTTATGGTTGCCAATCTGCAGGTGGGAAGAATTGGAGAGAGGTCACCGTAGGGCAATAAGCAAAAGCAACCAATAGGTTATAGTGACCAAATAACTATGTTATAATGGACTACTGCACCTTTCTTAAATCTTCGCTCGCGAAGTCAAGCCGAGAGAGAATATCCACATTGACAAAAATAAACAATCTTAATCATGCAATAGGATTCTTCCAAGAGGAGTCCCAATGTACAGGAAGTCAGCTTGACCTGTCCTGCTTCGATATATTCTTCTGGCATGGGGTGCTCTGTAGTAGGCGAATGCGTTCAGCTCCCTTACTTGCGTTCCCAAAACTGCAGGAATATTGAACCTTTGCCAAACGGGACTGGAAAGTCTCCAAAAGGATTTTAACTGTCACAACTCTCAAAATGACGGCTCAAGTCCGGAAGAATATATCGAGGCAGGACTGGTCAAGTTGACTTCCTGTACATTGGGACTCCTCTTGGGAGAATTCTAATGCATGATTAAGATTGTTTATTTTTGTCAATGTGGATATTATAACACAGTTATTTGGTCACTATAACCTATTGATTGTTTTTGCTTAATCTCCAGGTGAGGCCTGGGGATCTCCCAGAATTATAACCAGGCCTCATTTTGGGCAGGATCTCACAGGAGCAGCACTCCACAGCCTCTAAATTTTGTTGTGCTTTTCCTTTCTTACCCTCTCCCACTCAAAAGAAAAATACTTGCTTCTGGGCTCCATTGTTCAAATGCCCTGTGAGAATTTTGCTGAACTCAAATGTTCTAATATTTCCCCCCCACACACACACACACTCTCTCTCTCTCGGCTTGACTTCGTGAACAAAGATTTAAGAAGGGTGCAGTAGTCCACGTCTGCTGCAGGCTCGCTGGTGGCTGACAAGACCAATGCGGGACAGGCAGATCCAGCCACAGTGGCTGCAGGGAAAAGTCTGATTTGGGGTTGGTGCTGTAGCAGTGCGATTCTTCCTCAATCTCCTTTTGTCCTCAAGACCAGCTATGCGTGCGTTCTCAAAGGAAGAGACAGCCTGGTGGATGGTGTGCCTCCATGCTTTGCGATCTGAGGCTAGGTCAGACCACTGGTGATGGTTGATGTGACAGGTGCCAAGGGATTTCTTCAAGGAGTCCTTGTACCTCTTCTTTGGTGCCCCTCTATTTCGATGGCCGGTGGAAAGTTCGCCATACAGAGCAATCTTGGGAAGGCGGTGGTTTTCCATCCTAGAAATATGCCCTGCCCAGCGCAGCTGCGTCTTCAACAGCAGTGCCTCGATGCTTGTAACCTCCGCCCTCTTGAGGACTTCAGTGTTGGTCACAAAGTCACTCCAGTGGATGTTGAGGATGGTGTGAAGGCAGCGCTGATGAAAGCACTCAAGGAGTCGCAGGTGATGACGGTATAAAACCCACGATTTGGAGCCGTAGATGAGGGTTGTCATCACAACCGCACACACAAAATGGGAAAATAACCAAAACATGTCAAGCAGAGAGATGGAAATCTTCCTCATGCCACTGTGGCCACATAGAAGAAAGTAATTTGAAAAGTATGATAGGAGTAAGGTTTTATGATGACAATTCTGATTCAAGAAGCATTTCAAGGTCAATGCTGAGCTAATATAATTTAGTACACCTTTCAGTGATGTCAGGGGTGTGTGGCATATGTAAATGAGTCATGCAAATGAGTTGTGCTAATGAGCTCCGGCACCTTTCCCCACCCCCCATGAAATGACCCCTGGATGGGCCAGTTCTCCTGCCTTGCTGGCCGCCCTGTCTGACAGATGGAAATCTTTATCATGCCACCGCGGCCACTGAATTAATTAAGTTTATGAAATTTTAGGCCACCTCTCCAGGGAAATGACATGACCAAGGCAAAAATGCCTTTCTGGAGGAGAGGAAACAAGCTTGACTAATTCTCTAGGCCAGGGGTGTCAAACATTTGTCCCAGGGGCTGAATCAGGCCCCCAGAGGACTCCTATCAGCCCCCAAGCAATTGGCTGTCATCTGCTTCTTTCTCCCTCTCTCTTGTTTCCTTCTGTGTAACAGATTGCTTTGCCAGGCTGGGAGCTACAGAGCAAAACCTCTATTTTCTCCATTGGCTGAGGCTCCTCCCTTGGGCAGCCGGAGGGGAGGAAGAGCTTGCTTTACTAGGCTATCACAATCACACAGCAGAGCTATTGAGCCAAGCCTCTTTTCCTTCCGTTGGCTGAGGCTCCTTCCCCTCCTGGTCCCATGGGGAAGGAAGAAAAGAACCAGAGCTTCCTTTGCCCAGTTCCCTGGATCTCCTGGGAGAAATACAAAGAAAGCACCTTTAAGACCAGTGAGTGTTAATGTTTTAAGTTTTTTTTAAAAAAAATTCTTTACTTGTGTTTGCCTACGTCTTTTATAAAGTTTATATCTCTGCTGTCTAATCTTAAAGAGGTACACATACAGCCTGTCCCAACACGGCCTGGCCAGACAAGGTCTCATTTATGTCAGATCCGGCCCTCATAACAAATGAGTTGGCCACCCCTGCTGTAGGCTTCCTGCAAGAGAGGTGATGTTTCATTGATTCCTCGCCCCCTTGAACAGTCCCGGCCGTCATTCCCTGCAGTCCCCGGGCACCACCGCAGCAGTTAACATATTCAGATTGAACGAAAGGTCTGGTTGAGAGACCTTCCCAGCACAAGCCTCACCCCCCTCCCCTCCCCTTCCGTGCCAAGCGACTGTTTTGATCCGCCGTCTAATGATGCTGGTGCCGGTGGTGCTTCTTATCAGAAGGCTCCTGCCAAATTGCTTTGAAATTGTTTTAAAATTGGGTTTTTACTCCCAAGCCTCCAGACGGAGCGAGGCGAGCTCAAGAGTGGGAAAGAGATTTTAGAAGAGAAAGGTGGAAGGGAGGGGTAGGGAGAGAGAGAGAGAGAGAGAAAGAGAGAGAAGCAGACGCAACCCAGAGGACCTGGGGAGCTCTGAACTACTAGGCAGAGATGGAAAGAGCCAGAGAGGAGAAAGGAGACCTGCTGCCCGCCCTGACTCCGTGCAGTTGCAGGAGGGAAGGAAAAGGAAAACTTTTGCGGAGTTCAGGGATTATCACCTGACCCAATCTAGCCTATTAGAGAATTCCTTGGCTCTGTTGGCACTGGGGTCTCACAGCTCTTTACACATGTGATCCAGAAACTCTGGTTGCATTCCGACATAACGAGGAACCAAACAGCTCAGGTTGCCAACTGTCCAGGACCGGATGTACATATTTTTTGAGGCGGGACAAAATTAAAAAAAAATAATGCCCCCTTATGGGCCCATTTTCTCTTATGGGCCCATAGAATAGAATGGACTCCATACCCAATTTGGCGCCCACCCCCATTGGTGCACGGGGCAAGCACCCCCCCCCTCTGCCCCCTTCTAGATCCGGCCCTGCAACCGTCAGGGGGCTATGTCAAAAATAAGGAAACTGTGGCTAGAAATTACTATGGACCCTAAAGATCTGCATACAATTTATTATAGCACCAAAACAATAGGAAAAAACATACCCATGCAATTATCAGTACACAAGAATGTGCAAATTCATTAAAGGCAAGGCTTTTTATGTAGGGGGGAAAGCTCCACAGGAACTCATTTGCATAATAGGCCACACCCCCTGGCACCACCATTGTTTCACACAGGGCTTTTTAGTAGGAAAAAGCCCAGCAGTAACTCATTTGCATATTAGGCCACACCCCCGACACCACTATTGTTTCACGCAGGGCTTTTTTAGCAGGAAAAAGCCCAGCAGGAACTCATTTGCATATTAGGCCACACCCCCGACACCACTATTGTTTCACGCAGGGCTTTTTTAGAAGGAAAAAGCCCAGCAGGAACTCATTTGCATATTAGGCCACACCCTCTGATGCCAAGCCAGGCAGAACTGCGTTCCTGCTCAAAAATAAAGAAAAAGCCCTGATTAAAGGCAATGCTCCCAGTGAAGATTCCTGAAACAAATGCCCAGACGTTACTTAAGCTTTACTTGTTCCCACACTTTTAAATCTGGCCCTCAGAAGAAGCGCAGCTTTCCAGTCAATGCTGCAGCAGCCGTTTTAGCTCCGGCTATGAGGGACAAACAGTGGGTGAATGAATGAAAATTTTAGTTGATTGATTGCTGGGCCCAATTTCGGTCAGGGAAGAAAAAAATGATTTTTTAATTGGCGGGAGTGTGGATAATTTATCTTGATAAGGTGTTATTGCCGCAAGAGGAACCGAAGCATAGAAACTGTTAAAGTTGACCTTTCTTTCTGCCGATGAGCGTTGGGTTTTGTCTGTTCAATTAAAGTTCACATGCATTGCCTTCATTGTCCCAAGGAAGCATCTGTTTTGTAGGGCTGGATCTTTGCCACTCTATTTAAACCTGATGGATGAGTCAGTTAAAAAGGCAAATGTAAAGCGGAGCTAACCATTCTTTAATGCAAGAATAGCCAACCGGCCAACTCTGGGTTGGTCAATAACTGGAGATTTTTGGGGTGGGACCTGGAGATGGTTGAGTTGGGGAAGACGAGGATGCTCATAAAGTCCACCTTCCAAAGCTGCTATTTTCTCCAGGGCAACTGATCTCTGTTGTCTGGAAGAAGAAGAAGATGACATTGGATTTGTATTCCGCCTTCCAGTCAGAATCTTAGAGCAGCTCACAATCTCCTTAACCTTCCTCCCTCACAACAGACATTCCTGTGAGGTAGGTAGGGCTGAGAGAGCTCTCCCGGAAGCTGCCCTTTCAAAAACAGCTCTGTGAGAGCTACGGCTAACTGCAAGTGGAGGAGTGGGGAATCAAACCCGGTTCTCCCGTATAAGAGTCCATGCACTTAACCACTACACCAAACTGGAGATAATAGCACTGTTGCCTGGAGAGTATAATACTGGGAGATCTCCAGACACCATCTGGAGGCTGGCAACCCTAACAGCATGCAGCATGTACCTAGCTGTCCTGGTGAAAATATAGACCAGGTCACACTAAGGTTGCCAAGCTCCTGGTGGCACCTAGAGATCTCCCATTTTCCAACTGTGCTCCAGACAACGAAGATCAGTTCCCCTGGAGAAAATGGTTGCTTTGGAGTGAGGAGGACTCTATGGTATTATGCCCCCCTGAGATCCCTCCACTTCTGCAGCCATGCCTTCTTCAGGTACCACCTCCAGAGTCTCCAGGTATCTCTATAAATTAAATTCTCAATTCTGGGTTGGGAAATTCCTGGAGATTTGGATGTTGAGCCCAGGGAAGGACATAAGGAAAGTACAATGTCATAGAACCAGGGCTCATTTTGTAGAAAAACAGGTGGTGGAGCTCATCCAGGGCTTGTTATGCAGCTGCACATACTGTTCAGTGGACAAGGAGATGGAACTCTCGGAAAGAGGAGGTGGAACTCTCAGAAAGGCTGCGCTCCTGTGAGCTCCCACTGAATCTGAGGCCTGCATAGAGCCCGCCCTCCAAAGCAGCCATTTTCTTCAGGGGGAAATGATCTCTGCAACCTGGATATCAGTTGTCATTTCAGGAGAGCTCCAGGTCACACCAGGAGGTTGAGGAGGAGGAGGAGGAAGAGGAATACACAAAGAGTGTTCACATGAACAATGAACAACCAATGGCCTAAACAGGTTCCAGTAGGGTTGCCAATCCCCAGGTGGGGGCAGGGGATCCCCCGGTTTGGAGGCCCTCCCCCCACTTCAGGGTCATCAGAAAGCTGGGGGAGGGGAGGGAAATGTCTGCTGGGAACTCTATTATTCCTTAGGGAGATTTATTCCCATAGAAAATCGTGGAGAATTGATCCACAGGTATCCGGGGCTCTGTCGGGGGCTGTTTTTTTGAGGTAGAGGCACCAAATTTTCAGTATAGCATCTAGTGCCTCTCCCCAAAATACCCCCCAAGTTTCAAAAAGATTGGGCCAGGGGGTCCAATTCTATGAGCCCCAAAAGAAGGTGCCCCTATCCTTCATTATTTCCTATGGAAGGAAGGCATTGAAAAGATGTGCCGTCCCTTTAAATGTGAGGGCCAGAACTCCCTTTGGAGTTCAATTATGCTTGTCACAGCCTTGATCTTGGCTCCACCCCTAATGTCTCCTGGCTCCACCCCCGAAGTCTCCTGGCTCCACCCCCAAAGTCCCCAGATATTTCTTAAATTGGACTTGGCAACCCTTGCTTGTCACAGCCTTGATCTTGGCTCCACCCCCAAGTCTCCTGGCTCCACCCCCAAAGTCCCCAGATATTTCTTAAATTGGACTTGGCAACCCTAGGGTCCAGTGATCACTAGGCTGTATTACAATACCAAGTACAAAATGGTTTAATCAGTCAGATGTATTAATAGAACGTCTCCCAAGTCAAAGTCGTAGAACAGATTCATGGTAACCCATCTTGACTGTGAATCCGTTCTATGAATTTGACTCGGGAGACGTTCGGTGACTACACCTGACTCATTAAATCATTTTGTACTTGGTATTGTAATGCAGCCTAGTGATTTTGAACACTGGAACCTGCTTAGGCCATTGGTTGCCCACCAGGAAGCTGGCAAACCTATTTTATGGCACTCAGCGCTGCAATGTAATTAGGTAATGACAGTCATGAGCTTAGATGCTTTTCCAAGAGGATTAGAAAAATTCATGGTAAATCAATGGCTATCAGACACGCCAGCTAAATGGATCCTCCAGATGCAGAGGGAGTATAGGGTCTGGGACCAACATATCTTTGGGACCACCTCTTCTGGCAACCCCCCCCCCCCAAAGAGTGTTTTGCTCCTTAGGAAACAACATGCTGATGTTCCCAGAGCCAAATACCATTCACCTGTCTTAGGGTTGCCAATACTCAGTTGGGGGCAGGGGATACCCTGGCTTGGAGGCTCTCCCCCCTCTTCAGGGTTATCAGAAAGCAGAGGTGTGGGGGAGGGAAAGGTCTTGTGGGCACTCCATTATACCCTATGGAGACCAGTCCCCATAGGGTATAATGGAGAATCAATCCATGGGTATCTGGGGGGCTGTTTTTTGAGGGAGAGGTACCAAACTTTCAGCATATTTCTTTCTTTCTTTGTTATTTATTTATTACATTAAGTTTCTATCCCGCCCTCTCCGCAAGCGGACCCAGGGCGGCTCACAACATTCATTTTCGCAAGTTAAAAAAACCAATAAAACGCAATTACAATTTTAATTTTTTTTTTTTAAAAACCATTTCATGGTGCTGTATCGTTACAATGTACAATATAGGCGGGTTCTTCTTTTCAGACGGTGATCGCCGAGTACTCTGTATGATGTCAGGTGGCAGCTGTCTCCCGGTTAAATATCAAAGGCCTGTCGAAACAATTCGGTCAGCATAGCATCTGGTACTGCAAAATCAACCCAACTTTCAAAAAGATTGGACCCGGGGATCGAATTCTTTGAGCCTCGAAAGAAGGTGTCCCTATCTTCTATTATTTCCAAATTGAGAGAAAGCATTTAAAAGGCATGCAGTCCCTTTAAATGTGATGGCCAGAACTCCCTTTGGAGTTCATTGGTGCTTCTCACACCCTTGCTCCTGGCACCACTCTTGGCTCCACCCCCAAAGTCCCCAGGTATTTCTTGAGTTGGACCTGGTAACCCTATTTTACCTCGAGCTAGAGCCTTTTTAGGGAGCGTTCTTTTTCTGTGAATTCCACAGGGCCAGTAAAACAGAACTGAATCAGCAGGCATATGGATTAGACTGGGGAGTTTTATTTCTCTACTGCCCTCTGCTTTTCTCCAAGAGCCCCATGGCACAGAGTGTTAAAGCTGCAGTACTGCAGTCCTAAGCTCTGCTCATGACCTGAGTTTGATCCCCAGTGGAAGCTGGGTTTTCAGGTAGCCGGCTCGAGGTTGACTCAGCCTTCCATCCTTCCGAGGTCGGTCAAACGAGGACCCAGCTTGCTGGGGGGAAAGTGTAGATGACTGGGGAAGCTAATGGCAAACCACCCCGTAAATAGTCTGCCGTGAAAACGTTGTGAAAGCAACATCACCCCAGAGTCGGAAACGACTGGTGCTTGCACAGGGGACCTTTCCTGCTTCCCCCCCCTCCCCTCTCTAACCTGGAACAGTGAAACTGTTCCCATGCCATTGGGTTGACTGGTTAATCGTTTGACTTTGAATATCTCGTTCTTAACTGTTTTTAAATGGTTCATTTAGTTGTAATCCACTCTGAGCCCCACACTCGTGGGGGATAGTGAAATAGAAATCAATCAACCAGATTGACTGGAGAGCCAGTTTGGTGTAGTGGTTAAGTGTGCGGACTCTTATCTGGGAGAACCAGGTTTGATTCCCCACTCCTCCACTTGTAGCTTCTGGAACGGCCTTGGGTCAGCCAGAGCTCTAGCAGGAGTTGTCCTTGAAAGGGCAGCTGCTGTGAGAGCCCTCTCCAGCCCCACCCACCTCACAGGGTGTCTGTTGTGGGAGGAGAAGATATAGGAGATTGTAAGCGGCTCTGAGTCTCTGATTCAGGGAAAAGGGTGGGGTATAAATCTGCAGTCTTCTTCTTCAGTCAATCAAACCTCTGAATACCAGCCCCTGGAGGCAATGGCAGGAGAAGCTGGGGTCTTCGTTTCCCACTGAGGGACATTGTGAAATACAGGATGCTGGCCCTTTTGGACTGTAGCCTGATATAACAGAGCTATTGTATTGCTTCAGAATCTCTGCTCTATTTGAGACAGGCTATGATAACATGTGACGGGAGCAGCGTGGTAAGCTGCGGTACTGTTGTCCATCTAGGGCTGCCTAGTGCAATTCAAGAAATATCTGGGGACTTTGGGGGTGGAGCCAGGAGACTTTGGGGGTGGAGCCAGGAGCAAGGGTGGGATAAACAGAATTGAACTCCAAAGGGAGTTCTGGCCATCACATTGAAAGGGACTGCACACCTTTTAAATGCCTTCCCTCCATTGGAAAGAATGAAGGCAAGAGGCACATTATTTGGGGGCTCACAGAATTGGACCCCCAATTGGTCCAATCTTTATGAAACTTGGAAGGTCTTTTGAGGAGTTGTATTGGATGCTATGCTACAAATTTGGTGCCTCTACCTAAAAAAACCAGCCCCCCCCCCGAGTCCCAGATACGCGTGGTTCAATTCTCCGTTATACCCTATTGGAATTGGTCTCCATAGGGAATAATGAAGAGGAAGAATTGCAGATTTATACCCAGCCCTTCTCTCTGAATCAGAGACTCAGAGCGGCTTACAATCTCCTATATCTTCTACCCTCCACAACAGACACCCTTTGAGGTGGGTGGGGCTGGAGAGGGCTCTCACAGCAGCTGCCCTTTCAAGGATAACCTCTGCCAGAGCTATGGCTGACCCAAGACCATTCCAGCAGCTGCAAGTGGAGGAGTGGGGAATCAAACCTGGTTCTCCCAGATAAGAGTCCGCACACTTCACCACTACACCAAACTGGCTCTGGAGTGCCCAGCAGACATTTCACTTTCTCCCCACCCTGCTTTCTGATGACCCTGAAGTGGGGGGAGGGCCTCCAAACTGGGAGATCCCCTGCCACCACCTGGGGATTGGCAACCCTAAGTCCAACCTCTGCTCACGACCTGAGTTCAATCCTGGCAGAAGCTGGGTTCAGTTAGCCGGCTCAAGGTTGACTCAGCCTTCCATCCTTCTGAGGTTGGTAAAATGAGTACCCACCTTGCTGGGAGTAAAGTGTAGATGACTGGTGAAGACAGTGGCAAACTACCCCATAACGAAAATATGGCCAAGAACATGTCATGATGTGATGTCACCCCATGGGTCCGTAATGACTCAGTGCTTGCACAACAGACTACCTTTACCTTTTTACCTTTTATGGTAAAACGTCTATCCCAGTGCTTTTTTTGGTAGAAGAAGCCCAGCAGGGACTCATTTGCATATTAGGCCACACCTCTTATATCATCATCGTTTTGCAGAGCTTTCTTGTAGAAAAAGCCCAGCAGTGACTCATTTGCATACTAGGCCACTCCCTCGACACCAAGCCAGCTGGAACTGTGTTCCTGTGCGTTCTTGCTCAAACAAAAAGCCCTGGTCACAGTATGACCGTCTGTTATCACTCATCCTGCAACTCCTCCATGCATAGAGAACCCACTATACAATACCGTCCTTGCTGGGTTGCTGCAAAGGCAAAGGGGAGAGAGGATGCTGCCTTCAAAGAGCCAGTTTGGCGTAGTGGTTAAGTGTGCGGACTCTTATCTGGGAGAACTGGCTTTGATTCCCCACTCCTTCACTTGCACCCGCTGGAATGGCCTTGGGTCAGCCATATCTCTGGCAGAGCTGTCCTTGTGAGAGCCAGTTTGGCGTAGTGGTTAAGTGTGCAGACTCTTATCTGGGAGAACTGGCTTTGATTCCCCACTCCTCCACTTGCACCCGCTGGAATGGCCTTGGGTCAGCCATAGCTGTCGTAGGAGTTGTCCTTGAAAGGGCAGTTTTTGTCAGAGCTCTCTCAGCCCCACCCAACTCACAGGGTGTCTGTTGTGGGGGAGAAGAAGAAGAAGATATTGGATTTCTATCCCACCCTCCACTCCGAAGAGTCTCAGAGCGGCTCACAATCTCCTTTCCCTTCCTCCCCCACAACAGACACCCTGTGAGGTGGGTGGGGCTGGAGAGGGCTCTCCCAGCAGCTGCCCTTTCAAGGACAACCTCTGCCAGAGCTATGGCGGACCCAAGGCCATGCCAGCAGGTGCAAGTGGAGGAAGATAAAGGAGGTTGTGAGCTGCTCTGAGTGGAGGGCGGGATAAAAATCCGATGTCTTCTTCTTCCTCTTCAACTCCAGAGAAGGAAGATGGGATCAAAAATGGCGCTTGGATTTCTTCTCCGGGCCCTCCAGACAAAGCTCGGCGTCCCCCCGCTCTGATTACAGAGACCCTGTTTAAGCAAGTTTATAATGACAGCCAGGCAGGCTCCCAACAGATGCCTTTGCGGTAATATCCTGAAGTGGCAAGCGAGTGGAATAAATCAGCTTTCACTAACCCATAAACTCATAGAGGGGAATGTAAACCAATTTTGAGTCTCGTCGAGGTGCATTGAGATTTCACAGCATGGCACAAAGCTTGAGTGGGCTCCGAAATTGCTCTTGAGCTACACAATTCATCTTTCTTTCCCAGCTGCAGCCAGGAAGGTTGTCGTTAACCTCGGAGTTTGTGGAGCACGCACACATGAACACACACAAACACTTTTGCACAAACTTGGGGCTGGGGATAGAATGGCAAGTATCCAAAGAACGGCTTCCGCTCAAGCAAGAGGCCTTGTTCTGCTCCAGGGTGATTTTTGGAAAACGTTGAGGGGATTTTAGACACTGACCAGGGGTGCTTTTCAATTTTGCCTCGCTGTTGTTGGACGAGGGGGGGGGGAACACATTTGGATTATGCTTCTCTTCTGTGCCAAGAGGGTCTCTAAATTTTGCATCGGTTTTTATTTTCTTGCACTGAATCCTGCCCCCCCCCCCCAAGGATGTTCCATCCCAATCTCATCAGATCTCAGAAGCCAGCAGGGTCAGCCCTGGCTAGTAATTAGATGGGAGACCTAAGGAATACCAGGGATACGATGCAGAGGAAGGCAATGGCAAACCACCTCTGAACATCTATCATCTATCTATCTATCTATCTATCTATCTATCTATCTATCTATCTATCTATCTATCTATCTATCTATCTATCTATCTATCTATCATCTATCTATCTATCTATCTATCTATCTATCTATCTATCTATCTATCTATCTATCTATCTATCTATCTATCTATCTATCTATCTATCTATCTTTCCGTCCATCTATCTATCTATCTATCTATCTATCTATCTATCTATCTATCTATCTATCTATCTATCTATCTATCTATCTATCTATCTATCTATCTATCTATCTATCTATCTATCTATCTATCTATCTATCATCTTTCATCACCTCAAGACTGGATTACTGTAATGCCCTCGACATGGGGCTGCCTCTGTGCCGAACCCGGAAGCTGCAGCTGGTGCAGAACGCGGCTGCTAGACTGCTGTTGGGGCTCCCAAAGTGGAAGCACATACAGCCGGGGCTGCGTGAACTGCACTGGCTGCCAGTTATATACCGGATTCGTTACAAAGTGCTGGTCATTACCTTTAAAGCCCTATATGGCCGAGGACCTGCCTACCTTAGGGACCGTCTTTCCCCATATGAACCCCAGAGAGCACTGAGGTCAGCTGGGAAGAACTTGCTAACTATCCCCGGGCCGAGAGAGGTAAAGCTCCAGAGCACCCGTGATCGGGCTTTCTCTGTTATGGCTCCACGCCTATGGAACCAGCTTCCGGAGGAAATGCGGGCCCTGCGGGAATTTGAACAGTTCCACAGGGCCTGCAAGACCACCATTTTTCGATTGGCCTTCACCAACTAAGGGGAAACTGCTAATGAAATGTGTATAATAGCACCAGTATATTAATTTTATTGATTTTTTTCCAGAAAAAAAACATTTATTGTTCAACACATAAATACAAAAATACAATCATCAATCATAAACATTCAGTACCCTTAAGAACATAAGAACATAAGAACATAAGAGAAGCCATGTTGGATCAGGCCAACGGCCCATCAAGTCCAACACTCTGTGTCACACAGTGGCAAAAAATGTTATATACACACATACACTGTGGCTAATAGCCACTGATGGACCTGTGCTCCATATTTTTATCTAAACCCCTCTTGAAGGTGGCTATACTTGTGGCCGCCACCACCTCCTGTGGCAGTGAATTCCACATGTTAATCACCCTTTGGGTGAAGAAGTACTTCCTTTTATCCGTTTTAACCTGTCTGCTCAGCAATTTCATCGAATGCCCACGAGTTCTTGTATTGTGAGAAAGGGAGAAAAGTACTTCTTTCTCTACTTTCTCCATTCCATGCATTATCTTGTAAACCTCTATCATGTCACCCCGCAGTCGACGTTTCTCCAAGCTAAAGAGTCCCAAGCGTTTCAACCTTTCTTCATAGGGAAAGTGCTCCAGCCCTTTAATCATTCTAGTTGCCCTTCTCTGCACCTTCTCTCAAGCTATAATATCCTTTTTGAGGTGCGGCGAGTACCCTTTTGAGTACCCTTCACCCATCCCCCTGAGCTAGAGGGGTAGATACACATATTTCTCATGTCAAATCCCATACTATTTATCTATAAGTACAGTGGATCCCAAGTCTTTTTACAATCCTGGAGCCCCCCCCCCTTAATCTCATTGTTAACATGTCCATTGTTAACATGATTTTAGAGTTTAGTAGAATTTTAATTAATGTGTTAGTTAGTTTTGTTTAAATACCTTGTAAAACTAATGTATTGATTGTGTGGTTAGCTGCCCTGAGCCTGCTTCGGCGGGGAGGGCGGGATATAAATAAAATTGATATGATATGACATCATCATCATCGCTGTCTATCTGTCTGTCTGTCTGTCCATCCGTCTGTCTGTCACCTATCTATCTATAATTTTTTTTATTTTTTTTTTATTCCAGTATATTTCTATTCTGCCCCTTTCTCATAGGGCTCAGGGCGGAGTACAACATATGATAAAACAATGAAATACAATAAAAACATTTTATAAACAGACAACTCAACAGCATTAGGGTTTGTAGAATCTTTCAGGCTCAAGTGCCGTGTTCTACTGGAGAAAGTTTTCCTTCCAGACGTTTCATTCTCAGCTGCGGAGAACATCCTCTGTGGCGTTGCAGCCGGAGCAGGCGCTCAGACCTTTCACCACACCCCCTCCAGCCTAGAAATAGCAGCTCTCCAGCAGCCCTGGCCTCACTCAATGCACAGCAGCCAAGAAGGTCAGAGTGCCTGCTCCGGCTGCAACGCCACTGAGGATGTTCTCCGCAGCCGAGAACGAAACGTCTGGAAGGAAAACTTTCTCCAGTAGAACACGGCACTTGAGCCCGAAAGATTCTACAAACCCTAATGATGTTACCAGCCGTGAAAACCTGAAATCTTTGATAACTCAACAGCACTCAGAAAATTTACCATGATCCCATGTTGCCCAGCCTAGCCGTCTCACATCATGACATCCCACAGAGATGGCAGATATGATTCCATTTTACAGCACAGGTGACAGTGCCGACAGGGGAAGCCAACCAGATCAAGAAGAGACGCCCGCAGCCTCAGCTAAAAGCCTGGCGGAACAGCTCCATTTTACAGGCCCTACGGAAGGCTAATAAGCCAGGTAGGGCCAAGATCTCTGCAGGGAGTTGATTCCACCAGGTCGGGGCCAGGACTGAAAAAGCCCTGCTTCTAGTTGAGGCGAGGAGGGCGTCTCTTGGGCCGGAGATGGCCAACAGATGTTGGGAGGCTGAATGTAACAACCCCCCAGGCATATATGGAAGGAGACGGTCCCGCAGATATCCCAGGCTGCGTAAGGCTTTAAACATTAAAACTAAAACCTTGAAGTGGATCTGGTACTTGATGGGCAGCCAGTGCAGACTGTGGAGCGCCGGCCGAATGCCCACCCGTAAAGGTGGTGTGGTCAGCAGGTGAGCTGCCACATTCTTAACCTGCTGCAGTTTCCGGATCAGTCCCAAGGGTAAGCCATCGTAGACCAAGTTACAGTAGTCTAATCTGGAAGTGACCATTGCATGGATCTTGTAGCCAGGTCCTGGGGGCATAGATATGGTGCTAGCTGCCTGATCTGCCGAAGATGACAAAAGGCATACCTGGCAACCATCGTGATCCGATGGAAGGGGAGGCATCCAAGATCACTCCCAAGCTCTTCACCTGTTGGACTGGCACCAATGTGGCACCGTCCAAAGCTGGGAGCTGGTCCCATAGAGTTTTACCCTGAGTCCTAGAGCAGCCCTGGTGTGATGCCCCCAGCACAATGACATCACTTCTTCCTGCCAGCAGATTGGGGCCCTCCAGACAGGAGGCTGTCAACTCAGGACTGGAACATTTCTGGAAATTTGGAAATGGAGCTTGAGAAGGGTGGGACCTCAGGAGGTTAGAATGCCACATAGTCCATCCTCCAAAGCGGCTGTTTTCCGCAGGGGAACTGATCTCTGTTGTCTGGAGATCGGTGGTAAATCTGGGAGATCTCCAGGCC
Organism: Heteronotia binoei; assembly: GCF_032191835.1. Taxonomy (NCBI): domain Eukaryota; kingdom Metazoa; phylum Chordata; class Lepidosauria; order Squamata; family Gekkonidae; genus Heteronotia; species Heteronotia binoei. The sequence goes on from NC_083234.1 coordinate 10,325,037, forward strand.
CCACCTGGAGGCTGGATTCCCTTTTGGCAGCCTCCCAGGGCCCACCCCACCTGCAAAATAATTGTGTTTTGACTCAAATTCACAGTGCAGTAAAGCAGAGAATGACATTTATTACTTTAGACTGATGGATGCTAACCTCTCACCCAAGCCAAGGGACAGTTTGCTCGCTATTCACGCATGTTGCAAGGGGAGGGGCCAGATAGAAGGGGTGTGGTTAGAGGTAAAAGCTGGAACAGTTATATTCTATTGCCCAGGGACCACACAGACCTGGAACTGGCCTTGCAGCCCACCCTTGATGAAAAGGTATACTGCAGAGTTGGTCAACTGGGAGTCCTGGCTGCAGGAAATGCCTAACTTGAAAGAGGATTTGGAGGTGTGGAGGCCCGAAAAGAGAAGAGCACTTCCTTGTCAAGTCACTGGGGATTGCCAACAGTGTTCCCTCTAAGCTGAGTTAGTGTGAGCTAGCTAGCTCACAGTTTTTTAGCCTCCAGCTCACATGTTTTTGTCTTCACTCAGGAAAAAAATGGCCCCAGGGCACAGTAATTTATGCAGCAGTTCACAACTTTAATGCAGGGCTGCCAAGGAACCTCCCCCTGCGTTGCTGGCATGATGACATCACCCGGAAGTCACATCATCAAAATGGTGGCACACGCGCGGGGGGGGGGGGGGCGCTCTAGGCATTTCCGGAAAAACTCTATGGTTTCCCCGGATGCTCTAGCCATTTGGGAGGTAAAACTCCATGGTACAATAGGCACTATAGCCTTTTAACCTCCCAAATGGCTAAAGTGTCCAGGAAAACCACTGAATTTCCCCGGAAATGCCTAGAGCAGCCCGCGTGCATGCCACCATTTTGTTGATGTCGCTTCCAGGTGACATCATCTTGTTGCGTGCGCGCAAATGTTCCCCGCTGGGGCTTGAAGAAGACTTGGCAACGCTGCTTTAATGCCAGTAGCTCATGAAGTAGAATTTTTGCTCATAAGTCTCCACAGCTTAGGAGTATTGGTTGCCACCTTCCAGGCAGTGGGTGGAGATCTCCTGGAATTACTACTGACAGGGATCATTTTGTAGAAAAATAGGTGGCGGAGCTCATTAGCATAACTCATTAGCGTATGCCCCCACCAGCCAAAAGCAACCTGATGCAAGAAAAGAAAGCCCCGTGTAAGCAAGACCTGTTTGGGCTGGCTAGAGATCCAACCAGCCCAAGTAGGCCTCCCTTGCTCTCCTTGGCCACCCCCCCCCCTCAGTCAAAAGGCCAGCAAGCCCCCTCCCCGCTACCCGAAATCACACAAGAAGCGGAGAAAGGGGGGGGGGGTTCTCCAGGGGTTAATGAGGGCTGCTGGGGGTGTGGCAAAGCCCGTGGTGGCTGGCTGGCTGCCTGCTCTCCTAATCCAGGGATTGTTATGCAGCTGCACCTTCTATTCAATAGAAGAGGTAGGTGGGAAAGAAGAGGGGGAACCCTCAGAAAGGTTCAGGAGCTGTGCTCCTGTGAACGCCTGCTGAATCTGAGGCCTGACTATTGATCTCCAGGCCACAGGGATCAGTTCAGCTGTAGGAAATGGCCGCTTTGGAAGGTGGACTCTCTGGCCTTATACCCTGTTGAAGTCCCTCCCTTCTCCAAACTCCACCCTCCACAGGTTCCACCCCCAAATCTCCAGATGTTGCCTAACTTGGATCTGGCAACTCTACAAATCCCTGAAGGAAAGCAAAATTGCTCCGCTGATTCAGAGCTTTGATCTGGAGGATGCACCCCCCACCCCTTCCCTTCCCCTCTAATTATGGGGGTATCATTCCAGAAATACCGCCATCTGGAACTGTCATCTTTCCCCCCACTCCCCCACAGCTCAGCCATCCCCTGCCTTTTGTTCCTCTGTGCTCCAGCACCGCAGTGCTTTGTGGGGGAAGCAAGAAGTCGGTTCCTTTATGTCAAGTTTGTCTTTACAGGAAACAAATGCCCAGCCGATGTGTAATTAACCCAGTTAGCGGAGACATTGATCCATGGTAAATGTGCAAAGTCGGCTTATTATCTGCGGTGCTAATTAGCCAAGCAGAAACAGACAGTGGAATCCTGCTGGAAAGGCAGAGGTTTGGGCCAGAGGAAGAGCGGGAAGTCACAGCGAGGCACTTCCTGGTTCTTCTCCATCTTTGGCAAGGGAGGGTGGATGGACTCAAAGGCCTCGAGCGGCTGGGTCTTGGCTGCAGCAGGCTGAGTTCCAGTGGACAGCGCTTGCCTTCGAAACAGAGCGGGGCGGGGACTCGAATGGTTGCCAGCTCCGTTGGGAAAGACATGGGCTGAATCATGCACTTTCAATCCACTTTTAATGCACTTTCCAACTGGATTTCTGCCCGTTCACATGGTCAAATCCAGCTGGGAAGTGCATTGAAAGTGGGTTGAAAGTGCATTATTTCGTGTGTGCAATTGCAGCCTTGCTGGGTGATGGACCCTGCAGAAGTTGGGACTTGGGTAGGGACCTCGGCAAGCTATAATGGCAGAGAGCAGAGGTTTTGAATTCATTTGTTACACAGGCTGGATCTGACACAAATGTCATTTTGTCGGGCTGTAGAATGTAATGATTGCTCTGTGTGGCGAACCCAAGATTGCTCTGTATGGCGAACCCAAGATTGCTCTGTATGGCGAACTTTCCACCGGCCATCGAAATAGAGGGGCACCAAAGAAGAGGTACAAGGACTCCTTGAAGAAATCCCTTGGCACCTGTCGCATCAACCATCACCAGTGGTCTGACCTAGCCTCAGATCGCAAAGCATGGAGGCACACCATCCACCAGGCTGTCTCTTCCTTTGAGAACGCACGCATAGCTGGTCTTGAGGACAAAAGGAGATTGAGGAAGAATCTCACTGCTACAGCACCAACCCCAAATCAAACTTTTCCCTGCAGCCACTGTGGCCGGATCTGCCTGTCCCGCATTGGTCTTGTCAGCCACCAGCGAGCCTGCAGCAGACGTGGACTACTGCACCCTTCTTAAATCTTCGTTCGCGAAGTCAAGCCGAGAGAGAGAGAATGTAATGCCAGGGACGGGAGATATAAACTTTATAAAGGGCACAGGCAAATGCAATCAATGATATTATTATTACTCAAAATACAAATATGTATAAAACATTAATGCTCTCACAGTATTTTCCTTAAAGTATCTCCCTGATGCCCACCTTCCCATTTCCACCGCCTGTTTCAAATTAGCACTGGGACAGTATACAGGAGGGGTGTCAAACATGCAGCCCAGAGGCCAAATCAGGCCGCTGGAGTGCTCCTATCAGGCCTTTAAGCAAGTCGGCTTCCTTCTCTTTCTCTTGCTTCCTTCTGCATCACAGCTTGCTTTGCCAGGCTTGCTCAATTGCACAGGAGCTACAGAGCAAAGCCTCTATTTTCTCCATTGGCTGAGGCTCCTCCCTTGGGGAGGAATGGGGGAGGGATAGCTTGCTTTGCCAGGCTCTCTCAATCGCGCAATAGAGCTACTGAGCCAAGCCTCTCTTCTGTCTATTGACTGAGGCTCCTCCCCCTCCTCATCCCCTGGGGAGGGAGGGGAAGAGGCAGAGCTTCCTTTGCCCAGTTCTATCGATCCCACAAGAGAGATACAAAGACACACCTTTAAAAAAAATAGAAAAGAAAGCACTTCTGTGTCCTTTATAAAGTCTGTATCTCTGCTTCCTGGCATTACACTGCCCTTCCCAACAGGGTCTCATTTATGTCAGATCCGATCCTGATAACAAATGAATTCAACATCCCCGGACATAATGCACACTCTCTGTCATCTGGCAATGAAGGTCATCAGTTGCTCACAGGCCAGATAAGAGCCCTGAACAGTCATATGTTTGATACCCCGGCCATAGAGTCCAGCCTTCAAAGCAGCCATTTTCTTTAGGGGAACTGATGTCTGTCATCTGGAGGTCAATTGTAATACTTGAAGATGTCCAGGCCCCGCCTGATGACTGGCTATCTAGGTTAACCTGTCCTTCAGTATCTCTTTATTTGGAAGCCTTCCACCAAATTTTGGGAGGCTAGGAGGAGAAGGAAGGGGTATTGACAAAAATGATGATGATGTATTAGATTTAATGGATTGTCCCATCCTAGGCAAAGCTGGGCTCTGGGCAATGTACAACAACAAGAAATACATTCATTAATTTTTTTTTTTTAAAAATTCCGAATAAAAAGCCGGTCTTTTGAAATCTGACTAGTAAACTTGCTTCCCTATCTAACCAATATTGAGATATGAAAACTCAACTTCAGCCTGGAGTCCATCAAAGATGAATGAGCATTTGGAAAGCCAGTTTGGTGTAGTGGTGAAGAGAGGCAGACTCTAATCTGGAGAACTTGGTTTGATTGTCCACTCCTCTATATTAAGCCAGGTAGGTGACCTTGGGTCAGTTACAGCTCTCTCAGCCTCACCTACCTCACAGGGTGTCTGCTGTGGGGAGAGGAAAGGAAGGTGATTATAAGCTGCTCCGAGACTCCTTGGGGTAGTGAAGCGTGGAGTATAAAAGCAACTCTTTTTCTTCAGATTCTGTCTTGGTTCCACCCACAACAGATAAAACTCTGATGAGGGGCTGTGGCTCAGTGGCAGAGCGTCTGCTTGGCATGCAGAAGGTCCCAGGTTCAATCCCTGGTACTTCCTGTTAAAAGGATCAGGGGGAGGTGATGAGAAAGATCTCAACCTAAGACCCTGGAGAATGGCTGCCAGTCTGAGTAGACAGGAGTGACCTTGATGGACCAAGGGTCTGATGCAGTAGAGACAGTTTCATGTGTCATGCCTTGGCTCTACCCATGATGCATCAGGGCCTGCTGTGACTCCACCCATGATGCATCAGGTACTGCCTCAGCTCTACCCACCATACATAAGAAGAAAAAGAAGACATTGGATTTATATCCTTCCCTGCACTCCGAATCTCTGAGTCTCAGAGTGGCTCACAATCTACTTTACCTTCCTGCTGCACAACAGACACCCAGTGAGGTGGGTGGAGCTGAGAGGACTCTCACAGCAGCTGTCCTTTCAAGGACAACCTCTGCCAGAGCTCTGGCTGACCCAAGGCCATTCCAGCAGCTGCAAGTGGAGGAGTGCGGAACCAAACCTGGTTCTCGCAGTTAAGTGTCCACACACTTAACAACTACACCCAGCTGGTTCTGATTCTTCCATGACTCCAGCTTCAAGATTCTGCCTTGACTCCAGATTCAGTGGATTAGGCTGTTTCTTGGCTGCACCCACAATGCATCACCTCCTGCCTTGACTCCAGCCTCAGTGGATCAGTCCTTTTCTTGCCTCCACCCACAATTCTTCAGTTCCTGTCTTGGCTCTGACCTTGGCCCTCCGTTCTCCACCCCGTCAGTTTCATTGAAAGACCACAATCCACATTACCTCTCTTGGTTACCTTCGGCTTTGTACCGTGGCCTTGCTCAGGTAGCTATTACAGTTGAGATCAGAAAATAGCACCCATAGACTGACGGCACCCTGCACATGCTCAGATGCCCTCTTTATAATCTTTCACGTTCTACTGTATAAATCGATGGTGCGGTCTCATTTGGAATACTGTGTACAATTCTGGTCACCGCACCTCAAAAAGGATATTATAGCATTGGAAAAAGTGCAGAAAAGGGCAACTAGAATGATTAAAGGGTTGGAACACCTTCCCTATGAAGAAAGGTTGAAACGCTTGGGGCTCTTTAGCTTGGAGAAACGTCGACTGTGGGGTGACATTCACTGCCACAGGAGGTGGTGGCGGCCACAAGTATAGCCACCTTCAAGAGGGGTTTAGATAAAAATATGGAGCACAGGTCCATCAGTGGCTATTAGCCAGTGTGTACATATAAAATTTTTTGCCACTGTGTGACACAGAGTGTTGGACTAGATGGGCCGTTGGCCTGATCCAACATGGCTTCTCTTATGTTCTCTTATGTTCTTATGACATGATAGAGGTTTACAAGATTATGCATGGGATGGAGAAAGTAGAGAAAGAAGTCCTTTTCTCCCTTTCTCACAATACAAGAACTCCTGGGCATTCGATGAAATTGCTGAGCAGTCGGGTTAAAACGGATAAAAGGAAGTCCTTCTTCACCCAAAGGGTGAATAACATGTGGAATTCACTCCCACAGGAGGTGGCGGCGGTTACAAGCATAGCCAGCTTCAAGAGGGGGTTAAATAAAAATATGGAGCAGAGGTCCATCAGTGGCTATTAGCCACAGTGTGTATATATATATATATTTGGCCACTGTGTGACACAGAGTGCTGGACTGGACGGGCCTTGGCCTGATCCAACATGGCTTCTCTTATGTGTTTATGTTGTTACTGTTGAATGTCAGTCTTGATGGTAGATGCTGAACTCTGTACACTCCGGTGGTGAAGCGGTTCAGTCATTGCTCCGGCACACGTATCCATTTTTTCTTCCTTGGTTTGTTTCTAAATTGTATTTTCTGTTTCTTCAGAAGCCTCTGCATCTCCAGTGGGGGGGAAAGTAGAATCTAAAGACTGACATATAAATAAGTAAATAACATCTGCAGCCATTTTACAGTCTCTCTGATGGCCCGTTCTCAACCGCGTTGCCAGGATATCCTTTCTGACAAATTCACAAACAAGGGCAAGGGGAGGGCAGACCAAAGAGCAGAAAAATCTGGACTGAGAAGAAGGATCAACGCGCTCCCCGCCTGCCAATTTGTACCGCACCCTCTCTCAACTCTTCCTGTGCCTTCAGTGCCTCTGTACTGCAACGCGAAGCCCCAATTTGCAGATACTTATGCAGAGAAGCAATACCAAGGAAATAGATTGGAAAGATAATAACAGACGGGGAGTGTCTCCAATCCAGAGTGGAGTCCAGTTGAACAGCGAGGAGGAGAAAATTGGGTCTTTCAAGTGGTCTCAGTTTGAGCATTTATGGCCAGGTTTGGAATCTGGAGAGAAAGCCTGATTTGCTCTTTTCCCCTGATGGGATATGAGTGTCAGGAAGGTTATTGACCCTGCTCCGACAGCGTTACCGATCCACAGCTTCAGGCGGGGCAGCCGTGTTGGTCTGAAGCTGCAGAACGAAGTTTGAGTGCAGTGGCACCTTTAAGACCGACGACATTTAATTCCGGGTATAGGCTTTTGTGTGCCTGCACACTTGAACATATGAAGCTGCCTTCTACTGAATCAGACCCTCGGTCCATCAAAGTAAGTCTTGTCTACTCAGACTGGCAGCAGCTCTCCAGGGTCTCAAGCTGAGGTTTTTCACACCTACTTACCTGGATCCTTTTTAGTTGGAGATGCCGGGGATTAAACCTGGGACCTTCTGTTTACCAAGCAGATGCTCTGCCACTGAGCCACAGCCCCATTCATGGCTCTCCAGGGTCTCAAGCTGATGTTCTTCATGCCTACTTGCCTGGACCCTTTTGAGTTGGAGATGCCGGGGATTGAACCTGGGACCTTCTGCTTACCAAGCAGATGCTCTACCACTGAGCCACCGTCCCTCCCATTTGACTTCTCCATTTGAAGACGTGTGCATGCAAATGAAAGCTTATACCGTGAATGAAACATTGGTCTTAAAGGAGCCACTGGACTCAAGCTTTGACCCACAGCTGTTAATCACTGCTCCAGAGCACCAGAGGCGTCATGCGGGGCCTCCCAAAAAGCAGTTCGGGTTCAATGTAGGTTTGCGAATGTCCACCTGGGGGCTGGAGATCTCTGGGAATTACAACCAGGGCTTTTTTTGAGCAGGAATGCTCAGGAACACAGTTCCAGCTGGCTTGGCACCAGGGGTGTGTGGCCTAATATGCAAATGAGTTCCTGCTGGGCTTTTTCTACAAAAAAGCCCTGATTATAGGGCTGCCAAGTCTGCTTTAAGTCCCCATGGGGGACTTCCGCGCCTGCGCGATGAGATGATGTCACCTGGAAGTGACACCATCAAAATGATGGTGCTCACACAGGACCACTCTAGGCGTTTCCGGGAAGACCATAGAGTTTAGCCATTTGGGAGGTTAAAACTCTATTTTACCTCCCAAATGGCTAGAGCATCCAGGAAAACCATAGAGTTTTCCCCGGAAACACCTAGAGTGGTCCGCGCGCGCGCTGCCATTTTGATGACATCACTTATGTGTGATGTCATTGCACCAGCGATGCAGGGGGAGGTTCCCCCCATCGGCCCAATGTGGGCCAGCGGGTTCGGAACCTCCAGGCGGGGGATTCCCCACCTGGACAGGGGACTTGGCAGAGCTACCTGATTACAACTGATCTCCAGATGATCGAGATCGTTTCCCCTGAAGAAAATGGCTTCTTTGGAGGATGGACTGTTTGGCATTATACCTTAGGGTTGCCAAGTCCAATTCAAGAAATATCTGAGGACTTTGGGGGTGGAGCCAGGAGACATTGCGGGTGGAGCCAGGAGACATTGCGGGTGGAGCCAGGAGACATTGGGTTGGAGCCAGGAGACATTGGGGGTGGAGCCAGGAGACATTGGGGGTGGAGCCAGGAGACATTGGGGTGGAGCCAGGAACAAGGGTGTGACAAGGATAATTGAACTCCAAAGGGAGTTCTGGCCATCACATTTAAAGTGACTGCACACTTTTAAAAATGCCTTTCTTCCATAGGAAATAAAGATAGGGGCACCTTCTTTTGGAGCTCATAGAATTGGACCCCCTGGTCCAATCTTTTTGGAACTTGGGTATTTTGGGGAGAGGCACTGCATGTTATACTGAAAATATCATGCCTCCACCTCAAAAAACAGCCCTCTCCCCAGAGTCTCAGATACCCGTGGATCAATTCTCCATTATTCCCTATGGGAGTCAGTCTCCATAGGGAATAATGGATTGCCCAGCAGACATTTCCCTCCTCCACCACTTTCTGATGACGCTGAAGCGGGGGAGGGCCTCCAAACTGGGGCATCCCCTGTCCCCACCTGGGGATTGGCAACCCTATTATGCCCTGCTGAGGTCCCATCCCTCCCCAGGCTCTATCCCTAAACCTTTTCCAACCTGTCCCATCAATCAAAGAAGCTTATTTGGTGTGTCTCTAAGAAGAGGGCCTTTTCGGTGGCTGCCCCACGATTATGGAATAATGGCTCCCTCACTGTCACTCTTTAGGAGGCAGCTGAAGATGGTTTGATTCAGAACCACTTTTGATTAAAGCAGTCCTAAATTGTGATTTTTAGATTGTGGTCTTATGTTTTTTTTTGTGTACTGTGTTTAATGTATTTTGTTTATATCGTTAGCTGCCTTGAACACCATAGGAAAGAAAGGCAGGTAATAAATGGTTTAAGTAAAACCAATAAGCTGTATAGAAGCTGGCAACTGTATTACATAGGGTTGTGAGGTCTGATTCAAGAAATATCTGGAGATTTGGGGGGGGGGGGGAGCCAGGAGCAAAAGTGTGACAATGATTGAACTCTAAAGGGAGTTCTGGCCATCGTGTTTAAAGGGACCACACTCCTTTTAAATGCCTTCCCTCCACTGGAAATAATAGAGGATAGGGGCATCTCCTTTTGGGGCTCATAGAATTTTGACCCCCAGGTCCAATCTTTTTGAAACACGTGGTGGTGGTGGGGGGGTGTAGTTGAGGAGAGGCACCAGATGTATGCTGAAAATTTAATGTCTCTATCTCAAAACAACAACAGCAAAGAACCAGCCCCTCCAGAGCCCCAGACACCAATGGATCAATTCTCCATTATACCCTATGGGAGCTAGTCTCCATAGGGTTTAATGGAGTGTCCAGCAGACATTTCCCTCCCTCCCCCCGCTTTCTGTGGAGGGGGTCCTCCAAACTGGGGGATCCCCTGCTTTCAACTGGGGATTGGCAACCCTAGCATTACAGAATGTTACAACCAACTCAGAATGTTATCCTTCTTTGGACATTTTGCTCTTGATTTTGCTCTAGAACTCATCAGATGTTGGAAGCGAAGCAGAGTACTTGGATGGGAGATACCCAACGAAGGCTGTGAAGAGGAAGGCAACAGCAAACCACTTCTGCTTTCCCTTGCCCCGAAAGTGCCTTGCTGGGGTCATGATAAAGCGGGTGCAGATTGACAGCTAGGGTTGCCAGCCTCCAGGTGGTGGCTGGAGATCCCCTGGGATCACCACTGATCTCCAGAGAACTCTAGAGATCAGTTCCTTGAGATAAAATGCCTGTTTTGGAAGGTGGATGCTGTGGCTTTATGCCCCATTGAAGTCCCTCCCCTCCCTCCTCAGGGTCCACTCCCCAAAAATCTCCAGGTGTTTCCCAACATGGTGTTGGCAACCCCATTTACAGCATTTACATAAGTACATTTCCTCCAGTTGAGTTCGAGAGAAAATAGCTTGGGAGAAGAAGATGATATTGGATTTATATCCCACCCTCCACTCCGAATTTCAGAGTCTCAGAGCAGCTCACAATCTCCTTTATCTCCCTCCCCCACAACAGACACCCTGTGAGGTGGGTGGGGCTGAGAGGGCTCTCCCAGAAGTTGCCCTTTCAAAGACAACCTCTGCCAGAGCTATGGCTGACCCCAGGCCATTCCAGCAGGTGCAAGAGGAGGAGTGGGGAATCAAATTATCTCCCAGATAAGAGTCCGCATACTTAACCACTACACCAAACCGGCTCTTATGGGGGACATACAAGTACTGTGGGAAGGCAGTACCCCCAATTTCATCTGCTGCAAAAATGTCCTCATCGTGTAGCAAATGAGTTGTTTGGAACCCTTGTTTGCCAAGGGAAATGTGCTGTTTTGTCCCAAGAAGGAATATAAACAATGGGAAACAAAAGAGACCAGCAGAGGGTAAATCTGAGGCCAGCTGCGCCAAGATGGATAGACAGCCTCTCTTTTTTCGTGGCCGCGCTCCGCTCCCTCGTCGCACAGGTCACACATATAAATGAGCATTAATTAATACAAAGGCAAGCGCTTTAATGGCCCTCTCTGCTTCTCATTTGTAACCTCCCCACTCAGCAGGTGCATGGCCTCACGCACAGCTGGGCCGGCTGCAAGCCGCTTCAAGAGGGGATAATTCATTGTCAGAGCAGTGTGGGTTAAACACATAGCCTCCCACTGCATTTCTCTTGCCAGGATGCTGTTGGTTTTGGTCTTCTTCTGAAAGAGCCCCATGGCGCAGAGTGGTCAAGCTGCAGTACTGCAATCCTAAGCTCTGCTCGCGACCAGAGTTCGATCCTGGCGGAAGCTGGGTTTTCAGGTAGCTGGCTTGTGGTTGACTCAGCCTTCCATCCTTCCGGGGTCAGTAAAAGGAGGAGCCAGCTTGCTGGGGGGGAAAGTGTAGATGACTGGAGAAAGCAATGGCAAACCACCCCGTAAAAAAGTCTGCTGTGAAAACATTGTGAAAGCAACGTCACCCCAGAGTCGGAAGTCTTTTAACCTTCTTCTGAACTCTCAGGCATTTGAGAAAGAGTGCAGTTATGGGGTTTGGGCAGAAGGGGGCGCAGCTCTTTCCCTCCCAGCAGGACTCCCTGCTCCTTCATTAATAATTTAAAACATTTCTTAGCCACCCTTCTTCCTTCCGGAGCTCAAGGCGGCTTACAAACATAGCTAAAACACACAAAAATGGATTATAGTTGAAACATAGAGAGCCAGTGTGGTGTAGAAGTTAAGAGTGTCATACTAGTAGTACAGATCTGGAGGGATGGTGGTTCAGTGGTAGAGCATCTGCTTGGTAAGCAGAAGGTCCCAGGTTCAATCCCCGGCATCTCCAACTAAAAAGGGTCCAAGGAAATAGGCGTGGAAAAACCTCAGCTTGAGACCCTGCAGAGCCGCTGCCAGTCTGAGTAGGCAATCCTGACTTTCATGAACCGAGAGTCCGATTCAGTATAAGGCAGATTCATATGTTCATATATATGTTCATATGTTGTAGTGAAAGCCAGTTTGCTTAAGTGCTTAAGAGCAGCAGACACTAAGACCCCAAGTGAAGGGCAGGGTATAAATCCAATCTCTGCCTCCTCCTCCTCTTCTTCTTGTTCCCAGTTTGATGTAGTAGTAAAGTGCACGGACTCTTTTCTGGGAGAACCGGGTTTGATTCCCCACTCCTCCACTTGCAGCTGCTGCATTGGCTTTGAAAGGGCAGCTGCTGTCAGAGCTCATAAATGATTTAGAGTTGGGAGTAAGCAGTGAAGTGGCCAAGTTTGCGGATGACACTAAATTGTTCAGGGTGGTGAGAACCAGAGAGGATTGTGAGGAACTCCAAAGGGATCTGTTGAGGCTGGGTGAGTGGGCGTCAACGTGGCAGATGCGGTTCAGTGTGGCCAAGTGCAAAGTAATGCACATTGGGGCCAAGAATCCCAGCTGCAAATACAAGTTGATGGGGTGTGAACTGGCAGAGACTGACCAAGAGAGAGATCTTGGGGTCGTGGTAGATAACTCACTGAAAATGTCAAGACAGTGTGCGTTTGCAATAAAAAAGGCCAACGCCATGCTGGGAATTATTAGGAAGGGAACTGAAAACAAATCAGCCAGTATCATAATGCCCCTGTATAACTCAATGGTGCGATCTCATTTGGAGTACTGTGTGCACTTCTGGTCGCCGCACCTCAAAAAGGATATTATAACATTGGAGAAAGTCCAGAAAAGGGCAATTAGAATGATTAAAGGGCTGGAACACTTTCCCTATGAGGAAAGGTTGAAACGCTTGGGACTCTTTAGCTTGGAGAAACGTCGACTGCAGGGTGACATGATAGAGGTTTACAAGTAATGCATGGGATGGAGAAAGTAGAGAAAGAGGTACTTTTCTCGCTTTCTCACAATACAAGAACTCACGCGCATTCGATGAAATTGCTGAGCAGACTGGTTAAAACGGATAAAAGGAAGTACTTCTTCACCCAAAGGGTGATTAACATGTGGAATTCACTGCCACAGGAGGTGGTGGCAGCCACAAGCATGGCCACCTTCAAGAGGGGTTTAGATAAAAATATGGAGCAGAGGTCCATCAGTGGCTATTAGCCACAGTGTGTGTGTGTATATATATATATATAAAATTTTTGCCACTGTGTGACACAGAGTGTTGGACTGGATGGGCCATTGGCCTGATCCAACATGGCTTCTCTTATGTTCTTATGTTCTCTCAGTCCCACCTGCCTCACAGGGTTTATCTCCCTGCACCACCCTTGCCTTGTTCCTAGATTCTTGTCCCCCTGTCTTGGAAGGAGCTTGATCCGGAGGATTCGAACCCAGGTCTCTTGAGTGAAGACCAGGCCACCAAAGCATGGGGTCACATCCGAATGTCTTGGCATGACGTTTTGATATGGGTTCTGAAGTTGGTTGGGGTGTGTTGTGTGTGAACGCATGTACGGGCAGCTGTGTTCTTATTGATGTTCTGTAGGTGAAATGGTGAAGTGGCATGCTCTGGGTGCCATAAACGTTTTGGACCAGAACATTATGAGAAACAGTGTTGCTCCTACTTAATCGTTTGGTGGCATATGATTTATTAATTATTTATTTACTTCATTTGTTCCCCACCTTTCTCCCCAATGGGGACCCAGAGCCACTCACATCATTCTCCTCTCCTCCCTTGTCTGGACAACAACCCTGTGAGGTAGGTTAGGCTGAGAGAGTAGGGTTGCCAAGTCCAATTCAAGAAATATCTGGGGACTTTGGGGGTGGAGCTAGGAGACTTTGAGGGTGGAGCCAGGAGACATGGGGGGTGGAGACAGGAGCAAGGGACCTCTTTTGAGGTTCATAGAACATGACCCACTGGCCCAATCGTTTTGAAACTTGGGAGGTAGTTTGAGAAGTGGCACTGAATACTACACCAAAAATTTGGTGTTTCTATCTCAAAAAACAGCTCCCCTCCAGAGCCCCAGATACCCACTGAACAATTCTTCATTATTTTCTATGGGAATAAATCTCCATAGGGAATAACAGAGTTCCCAGCAGACATTTCCCTCCCTTTCCCCCGCTTTCTGATGACTCTAAGGCGGGGGGAGGACCTCCAAACTGGGGGATTGGCAACCCCTTGAGAGAGTGTGACATGCCCAAGGTCACCCAGTGAGCTTCCATGACAGAGCGGGGATTTGAACCTGTGTCTCCCAGAGCTTAATCCAACACTCTAACTCAGGTGTGTCAAACTCATTTGTTATGAGGGCCAGGTCAGACATAAATGAGACCTTGCCAGATGAGGCCATGTATGGCATAAAATATAATGCCAGGTAGTGGAGACTATATAAAGGACACAGACAAACACAATTAAAGATTTTTAAAACTTAGAATGTGCTTAAAAGATTAGCACTCTTGCAATATTTTGTTTAGTTAACAGTGTCTGATAATTTGCACCTCTTGCTCTGAATCATTGCATCAAAATCTGGAAAGAATGTCTGCGCTGTAGCAATCTTGAGTATGCTGTTCAGGTGTTGCTCTGGTCTGTGTCTGTAAGTTGTAAACCTACTTTTGACTTATTGACACCCATTACAGAAACCTCATGCTCAATGCTTTGAGCCGAAGGCCCAAAGGAAAACATGAAATGGCTGGGCATTGTGAGCTTTTATGCATGTTGCTTCATGTGCTGGTCAGCCGATGGAAAAAAACAGAGGCCTTGCTCTGTAGCTCTTGTGCGATTGAGCAAGTCTGGCAAAGCAAGCTGTGATGTAGAAGGAAGCAAGAGAGAGAGAAGTAAGCAGATGACAATGAGATAGGGTTGCCAAGTCCAATTCAAGAAATATCTGGGGACTTTGGGGGTGGAGCCAGGAGACATTGGGGCGGAGCCAGGAACAAGAGTGTGACAAGCATAATTGAACTCCAGGAGAGTTCTGGCCATCACATTTAAAGGGACAGCACACCTTTTTAAATGTCTTCCTTCCATAGGAAATAATGAAGGATAAGGGCACCTTCTTTTGAAGCTCATAGAATTGGACCCCCTGGTCCAATCGTTTTGAAATTTGGGGGGTACTTTGGGGAGAGGCACTAGATACTATATTGAAAATTTGGTGCCTCTACCTCAAAAAACAGCTCCCCCAGAGCCCCCGAAACCTCCAGATCAATTCCCCATTATACCCTATGAGAAGACGTTTTCCTCTCCACCCCCCTCCCCCCGCTTTCTGGGAAATCTGATGCAGGAGACAGAACTCACTCACCTCCGGAGGTGCAAAGGCACATGGTCCTTTGGGGGCGTGGCTGGGCTCCCCTCCCTTCACCGGCCAGCTGACTGGGGGCGGGAAGCAGCCTGAGAAAACGGAAGAGCTCTGGCTGCTGCGATCGGGGCTGGGTGGGACGGGCTGCCGTTCTCCCGCTCCCCCCCCCCGCTTTCCCTTTTATGGCCAGCGGGAGGAGGAGGCTCCAAATCGGGGGTCTCCAGGCCTAGCGGGGGATTTGGGACCCCTACAATGAGATGCTTACGGACCTGATAGGAGCCTTCCAGGAGCCTGATCCAGCCCTTGGGCCACACGTTTGACACCCCCTGCTTTAACTGCTACACCACACTGGCTCTCATCAGGGATGGCTTAAAGTGAATTTTGGGGCTCAGAGCTGCAGTGCCCACATGCTCATTTCTTCTTATACCTCACGAAGTGGGCTATGTCTCCCTTTTCTTCTAATTCCTTCTTCCACCCGCATCAGTTGAGTAGGGAAGCAGCAGCGAAGAACTGGCTTCAGCTCTCTCTTTTTCCAGGAACGCTGGAAACTGGGCGTCCCGTGGCCACTGCCGTGATGCCATAATGATGCGAATCCCCTATGGCTGCTAACGCGTTCAGCTTGTACCACACGGGGCTGGCAGCTTGTTTAACAATGCGCGGAGCATTGTTTGGGCTGCAGCCATTACGCCGCAAAATTGATATTGCTCCAAGGCAGAGAGGCCTGGAAGATAAGCCCCGCGTGTCTTCTGCACAATGCCGGGCTGCGATACCATCGTCGCAGGGAGAAATTAAAACTCTCCGCCATGGTAGCAAAACGGAAGGAACATGAGGTGTGTCTGGTGAGATCAGGCAGGGAGAGGGTGCAGCCGTACGGTCTGCGGGGTCCCTCGAGCACCACTTTGGAGCGAGGAGACCTGGAAGCCAAAGGGTTCTGAAGGCCAGCTATTACTCCATAGCACCGACAACAGCACTGAATCAGAGAAATTAGACATGCACATCGTGGCTTTAGGATTGTAAATTGTAGGAATGATTTTATTATGTATTTTGTTTTTAATGCTGATATGGTTTAATTTGTTGTTGTTAACCACCCTGAGCCCATCAGGGGAGGGCGGGATATAAATTTGATAAAATAACTTAAATAAATAAATGCGAACACCGGGGATGAGACCTTGAAAATGGGGAGGAATCTGTACTCCTGTTCCCATCAGGTTTAGAGTTCTCAACTCCAGCTTGGGAAATGTTAGAAGAAGAAGACCGCAGATTTATACCCTGCCTTTCTCTCTGAATCGGAGTCTCAGAGCGGCTCACAATCTCCTTTGTCTTCCTCCCCCACAGCAGACAACCTATGAGGTGGGTGGGGCTGAGAGAGCTCTCCCAGAAGCTGCCCTTTCAAGGACAACTCTGCAAGAGCTACGGTTGACCCAAGGCCATTCCAGCAGCTGCAAGTGGAGGAGTGGGGAATCAAACCCGGTTCTCCCAGATAAGAGTCCGTGCACTTAACCACTACACCAAACTGGCTCTCACAAGGACAGCTCTGCAAGAGCTATGGTTGACCCAAGGCCATTCCAGCAGCTGCAAGTGGAGGAGTGGGGAATCAAACTCGGTTCTCCCAGATAAGAGTCCATGCACTTAACCACTACACCAAACTGGCTCTCACAAGGACAGCTCTGCCAGAGCTATGGTTGACCCAAGGCCATTCCAGCAGCTGCAAGTGGAGGAGGGGGGAATCAAACCCGGTTCTCCCAGATAAGAGAGCTCTGGCTCACCCAAGGCCATTCCAGCAGGTGCAAGTGGAGGAGGGGGGAATCAAACCCGGTTCTCCCAGATAAGAGTCCGCGCTTTTCACCACTACCCCAAACTGGCTCTCACAAGGACAACCTCTGCAAGAGCTCTGGCTGACCCAAGGCCATTGCAGCAGGTGCAAGTGGAGGAGTGGGGAATCAAACTCGGTTCTCCCAGATAAGAGTCCATGCACTTCACCGCTACACTAAACTGAAGTTGGCAACCCTGCATTCCCAGGCTCCACCCTCCCCCCTCCAAAAAAAAAAAGCCAGGAATTTCCTAACCCAGACTTGGCAGCTGTTGTAGGGGGAGATGAATGGTGGATGAATGTGTAGACACCCCCCCTCCCCCTTAAAAAAAAAAATCTAGCATTCTAATAGGAATTGAAATTGTCAGGGATGCAATGAAAAGGCAGCAGGAGAGGCTGGATAATTAAAAGGGGATGAAAAAAGAGGCTCGGAATGAACGTTATTGCTTGACAAGTCTACATCTTAAACTTAATAAAATGCAAGAAGGAAACCTCACGGGGATCACCGGGGAGCGAAAAAGAATTGTGCACAACCAAGGTGAACCGAGTTTCTCGGGGCCAGTCCGTCCATCATTAAGTCGCTGGTCTGAGGCAGCTTGCTGGATACAGTTTGTGCAAATGTGCTGTCTCCTCTGGGACATGAAGAGCGCGCCCACCAACGGTTCTTGCCGTACGTGTGGTCTCTCTCCCATTAGCAGGAACAGCCTCCGTTGCTTATTCTTTTGTGCCTCCTCCTCCACCTCGGTAACGACAGATGCAACAGCAACAATGCAAACGTGGATCCATCAGAGAGACAGATGGTTCCAGGAGACCCAGGGTGCAGGAATACAGTTTTAATTAAACTTACTTCCCTCGCTACGTGGGCCTGGGGGAGTCGGAACACTGAGTAGCAATCCACCTTCCCAGAACGTGCCTTGCCTGTTCTGCCTCCTCTTCTCTTTCATCTTTTTGGGTCAAGCCAGATACCAACTTTTATTTTACTTCATTTAAGCCTTACTTTTCAATCCTAAGCTTTTCTCATGACCTGAGTTCGATCCCCAGCGGAAGCTGGGTTCAGGTAGCCAGCTCGAGGTTGACTCAGCCTTCCATCCTTCCGAGATTGGTAAAATGAGTCCCCAGCTTGCTGGGGGGAAAGTGTAGACGACTGGGGAAGGCAATGGCAAGCCACCTCATAAAAAAAGGCTGCCGTGAAAATGTAAAAGCAACGTCACCCCAGAGTCGGAAACGACTGGTGCTTGCACAGGGGACCTTTCCTTTTCCTTTCTCCTTATGCGGACTCCAGTGGCTCACAACTTTCTCCCTTTTATCCTCACAATAACACTGCGAGGTAGGTTAGGTTGACAGTAGGTAATTGGCCCAACGCCACCCAGCAAGCTTCCATGGCAGAGCGGTCAGGATTCAAACCCGGGTCTCCCAGTTCATTGGCTGTCACTCCTACTGTTGAACCCACTGGCTCTTACATTGGCTTCGGCAAATGCATCAACCCTGCTCCATGTTTGTCAAATATAATATGGACACGGGGAGAAGACAATGGACTTTTCTACGTTCTCATTTTCCTCGCTTGTAAATGCCTATTTCTTTGGGTCCCCCTCCCCATTCCACATGTGTTTTGCTCCCTCTAGTGGCCGGTTCTATATTACCCCACTTTATGTCTGGCAAAAACCAGCAATTTAAATCGGCAGGGAGGTATGCCAGACACAAGCTGGTGTAATATCAAATTGACCACTAGAGGGAGCAAAACGTGTGCAGAATAGTTCCTTCCTCCAAGAAATAGGAATTTACAAGCAAGTAAAATGAGAATGCAGACAAACCCAATTAGATAGGGGAGTGCCAAGGGGCGAGGAGAGAGGATGTTTGTCCCTTGTCAAGCTCATTACCAGTTTTAGAGCCTGGCTGGGCAAGAACAATTAAAGTCTTTCCAGGGAGTGGGGGTGGGGATTTGCAGGTGAGAATGAGCAGAGAGACAAAGGGAAAAAAGCTCCTCCTGCCACTGGATGCTGACCCGCTGCAAATTCCACTCGCGGCCCCTGCATTGTAGGGTTGCCAAGTCCCATTCAAGAAATATCTGGGGACTTTGGGGGTGGAACCAGGAGACATGTGGGGGTGGAGCCAGGAGCAAGGGTGTAACAAACATAATTGAACTCCAAAGGGAGTTCTGGCCATCACATTGAAAGGGACAGCACACCTTTTCAATGCCTTCCGTCCATTGGAAATCACGAAGGATAGGGGCTCATAGAATTGGACCCCCTGGACCAATCTCGAAACCTGGAAGGTGTTTTGAGGGGAGGCACCGGAAGTGCGTCTCAAGGCAACTAGAGACAGGGCCTTTTCCACAATGGCCCCTATGTGGTGGAACCAGCTACCGGAAGAGGCGAGGGCCCTGCGGGACCTTGCTCAGTTCCGCAGGGCCTGTAAGACAGCCCTCTTCCGGTTAGCCTATGCCTGATGAGATAATGTAGCTACCAGATTTTTGTGTTTATACTGTATAGTTTAATGTTTAATTTTAAGGTTTTTAGGTTTTAATTGTCTGATTTTAGAGGTAATAACTTGCTCTGATTTTACTGTTTTATTGTTGTTGTAAGCCGCCCTGAGCCACTTGTGGGAAGGGCGGGATAGAAGTCACCAAATAAATAAATAAATAAATAAATGCTCTGCTGCAAATATGGTGCCTCTGTCTCAAAACAACAGCCCTCATAGAGCCCCAGATAGCCGCAGATCAATTCTCCGTTATGCCCTATGGGAATCGGTCTCCATAGGGAATCATGGAGTGCCCAACAGGCATTTTCCCCCCTCGCCACTTTCTGATGACCCTGAAGCAGGGGGAGGGCCTCCAAGCCAGGGGATCCCCTGCCCCCACCGGGGATTGGCAAACCTAATGGCTACTCCACTGCAATGTGGAACAAGGCAACGCCACGCCGGTGTCCCCATATCTGGATACGTCTGGTTGAAACCCGCATCTACAAGCCAAGCTCATTTTACATGGGAAATACCCAGAGGGGCTTCTTACTCTTGCTTAATGAATTCTAATAATGAGCAGGGCCAAATTGCAGCTCCAGATGCTGAGTAATTAATCAGGGGAGCAGAGGGACGCACCAGCCCCATTCATCTTCTGGGAACAAAGACAAACAGGCCAATCCATAAACCCGCTAATCCAGAGAGCAGGGCTACAAAGTCATTCGACGCTCCAGCGAAGTCAAAGGGATGGCATGGCCTGGCATCTCCAGCCCTCGGGATGCTTGGTTAAGAGAGCAGCGTTTTTTGCCCAGTCGCAGAAGCTGATCCTGAGTGCAGTAAATCAGTCTCCCAAGAAATAGATTGCAGAAAAAGGTAAACTTGCATTTATTCAAGCAGATCCAGTTCACATTCAGGTTGCAGTTAAAAGGAGCAAAAGAAACCCAATCGAAAGAGTCCTTTCCCTATCACAACTGGCCAGATTGCCCAGCCTTCATGTGTATGGGCATATGAGGGCATTGAGACCTACAGAGATGTGTGTCTCCATGGAAGGCCACATAGAGCAGGGGTGTCAAACGTGCGGCCCAGGGGCCAGATCAGGCCTCTGGAGAGTTCCTATCAGGCCCGCAAACAAGTCTGCTTCCTTCTCTCTCTCTCTTGCTTCCTTCTGCCTCACAGCTTGCTTTGCTAGGATTTCTCAATTGCACAGAAGCTACAAAGCAAAGCCTCTATTTCCCCTATTGGCTGAGGCTCCTCTCTTGGGGACAAAGGGGAGGGAGCACTTGCTTTGATACTGACCGCAATATTGCAAGAGTACTAATACTTTAAGCAGGGCTATTTTTGTACCAGGAACTCCTTTGCATATTAGGCCACACCCTTCTGAAGTAGCCAATCCTCCTGGAGCTTACAGCAGGCCCTGTACGAAGAGCCCTGTAAGGAATTCTAGCAGGACCTCCTTTGCATATTAGGCCACACACCCCTGATGCAGCCAATCCTCCTGGAGCTTACAGCAGGCCCTGTATGAAGAGCCCTGTAAGGAATTCTAGCAGGACCTCCTTTGCATATTAGGCTACACCCTTCTGAAGTAGCCAATCCTCCTGGAGCTTATAGTAGGCCCTGTACGAAGAGCCCTGTAAGCTCTTGAAGGATTGGCTACATCAGGGGTGCGTGGCCTATTATGCAAAGGAGTTCCTGCCACAAAAAGCCCTGACTTTAAGCATGTTTTATTTCAAGGTTGTTTTTTTTTAAAAATTTGTTTGTCTGGGACTCTGGGTCCCTTATAAAGTTGATCTCTCTGCTACCTGACATGACATTTTATGACACACACGGCCCAGCCCGACAAGATCTCATTTATGTCAGATCTGGCCCTCATAACAAATGAGTTTGTCACCCCTGAATTGTAGAGCATGTGAGAAGACAAAGCAAGAGAGAGAGAGAGAGGTGGGGGGGGAGTCAGAGGGCAGCTCCCAGGTTACAACAAAGAGAGGCATTCCATTCAAAGAGATAACACCTGGGCAAACTGAAAAGTGACACAGGGCCACCCAATAGAACAAAGCAGTAGACAAATGGTACCTTTTTTTTTTTGATTTTACAAATACTTTTATTGTACAACACATAAATATACATAAATACAAAAATACTGTCATCAATCGTATACAATCAATACCTTCACCCATCCCCCTGAGCTAGAGGGGTAGATACACAACACCGTTTCATATCTCTCACGTCGATTCCCATACTATTTATTCATGCATACAGTGGATCCCAAGTCTTTTTACAATCCTGAAGGTTACCCCCCCCCCCCTTAATCTCATAGTTAGCATGTCCAATTCTGCGGCTTCTAAAACCTTAAGTGAAAATTGGTTCTTGTCGGGTATCTTAGGGACCTTCCAATATTGCGCATATAACATTCTGGCAGCTGTAATTATATGCAACAACGATTTTTTAGATGGCTTAGACACTTTCCCTTTAACAATACTCAATAGATATAATTCTGGGGTATGAGGGAGATTTGATTTAAAAATTTCCTGACACCAATCATGTATTTGAGCCCAGAATTTCTTTGCGTAGCTACACTGCCACCAAATATGGTAGAGAGTGCCCTTTATTCTGCCGCATTTCCAACATTTGTTGGGATAATTCGTGTAGATCTTAGCCAATCGGGCTGGGGTTAGATGCCAATGGTATGCCATCGTATAAAGGTTTTCTTTATATACTGCTGATTTGGTTAGTTGTATGTTTTGTCGCAAATGGAATGGCAAGCAGCCCTAAATATAGAGAAAGCGGACAGTGAGTTGGTATGTAGAGTCATGGAAATGTTTTTAGCAGATTAAAAGAAACACAAATTGGGGTCTGTGTTTGTTTGTTTGGTATTGTTGACTGGGCTGTAACAGCAGTGGAGGGCGATAAAAAGCAAATTGATGTCATAGGTGTGAAATGCCATAAATCTGGGTATCATTCTGGCTTTGCTCTGGGTTTAAATAGACACAGACCCCAATTTGTGATTCTTTTAGTCTGCTAAAAACATTTCCATGACTCTACATACCAACTCATTGCCCACTTTTCTCTATATTTAAAGATGGCTTGCCATTCCAGTTTTGTCTGATGAAATCTGCTTAGCGCATACGAAAGCTTCCATTCTGAATAAAACTGAGTCGGTCTTAAAGGTGATACTTGTCTACTGCTTTGTTCTGTTGCGGGGGTGGCCAACGGTAGCTCTCCAGATGTTTTTTTTGCCTACAACTCCCATCAGCCCCAGCCAGCATGGCCAATGGCGGGGGCCGATGGGAGTTGTAGGCAAAAAACACCTGGAGACCTACCGTTGGCCATCCCTGCTCTATTGCTTCAGACCAACACAGCTGCCCGCTCGGATCTAGAACTACCCAATGTTCATTTACGCTGAGTTGCCGGCTCTCAACGGTTGGCTCCATCTGGATGGTGGATCACGGCCAAAAAGGGGTCCTACAGCAGGAGTGGTCTTAGGAGGCAAGAGTGAAATCTCATGCAGGCTTAAGGGAGAGAAGAATGGGGGGGGGGGGAGAGAGTGTGAGTCCAGCATCCATTCCTTTCCCCCCCTTGATTGATGATGGGATAACTAGAAAGTGATGGGGCAGAGAGCCAGAGCTGCTGCAATTAAATCTCCTGCCAGCAGCCCCTTTGATTATTGAGGAAACGTGTCAACTTCATCTTCTGCTAAACCTGTGGAGAACCAGGGAACAGTTCTGCAGTCGTGACTCTGCAGAGAGGAGAAGCATCAACATACCAGTCAGGGGAAGTCTACACAGTTAGGTGAAGTGCGTGGACTGTTATCGGGGAGAACCGGGTTTGATTCCCCACTCCTCCACTTTGCAGCTGCTGGAATGGCCTTGGGTCAGCCATTGCTCTCGCAAGAGTTGTCCTTGAAAGGGCAGCTGCTGGGAGAGCCCTGCCTAAGCCAGCTGGGAAGAGTCAACTGACGCAGAGTGGTAAAGCTGCAGTACTGCAGTCCGAGCTCTCTGCTCACAACCTGAGTTCGATCCTGGCGAAACCTTCAGGTATTTGGCTCAAGGTTGACTCAGCCTTCCATCCTTCTGAGGTCGGTAAAATGAGTACCCAGCTTATTGGGGGGAAAGTGTAGATGACTAAGGAAGGCAAGGGCAGACCACTCCACAAAACACGGGTGGGGAACCTCCATCCCGAGGGCCGTATACGGCCCTTGAGGTCACTTGGTGTGGCCCTTGGAGACGGCTAGACCGAACCGAGCCATGTGGCAGCCTCTCTGGGGCCTGGCTGGCCAGCAAGGCTCATGGGGCCCAGCCGCACTGTGCAGCAGCCTCCCTAGGACTAGGCAGGGATCACAGGGCCCAGATGTACTGTGCGGCAGCCTTCCTGGGGCCTGGCTGGCCGGTAGGCTTCCCAATCCCCAGGTCCCAGAGGGGGATCCCCTGGTTTTACAGGCTTCCCCCCTCCCCCAGCCAGCTGGCCTGTGGGGGAAGCCCCACCCCCACAGCTATCATGCACCTCCATGAACGATTCCCATAGGGAATGATGGGGAATTGATCTGCAGGTATCGGGGGCTCTGGGGGGGCTGTTTTTTGAGATAGAGGCACCAAATCAGTATAGCATCTAGTGCCTCTTCCCAAAATACCTACCAAGTTTCAAAAAGATTGGACCAGGGGGTCCAATTCTATGAGCCCCAAAAGAAGGTGCCCCTAAACGTCATTATTTCCTATGGAAGGAAGGCATTTAAAAAGGTGTGCAGTCCCTTTAAATATGATGGCCAGAACTCCCTTCAGAGTTCAATTATGTTCGTCACACCCTTGCTCCTGGCTCCACCCCCAAAGTCTCCTGGCTCCACCCCCAAAGTCCCCAGATATTTCTTGAATTGGACTTGGCAACCCTACTGGCCAGCCAGAATTTCTGCAGGGCCTGGAAAAGTTACTGTCACCGTTCAGTTTGCACTTGTTTATTAGGTGTGGCCTAATATGCTAATGAGTGTGTGACCTAATATGCTGATATTAGGGAGTGTGGTCTAATATGCTACTGAGTTCCTGCTGGGCTTTTCTACAAAAAAGCCCTGGACCTATGCATTTGCCTAGGGCAGCGGGCCAGATGTGTCTGTGTGTGTGCTCCAGATTAGGCTCTCCCCACATGCCTTCAAATAGAACAACAATTATTTGCACTAATTTTGCTGGCCTGAATCATTCTCCCTTGGCAGAGCACTGTTTTTTAAGTTGATAATTTTTTATGGCCCGCCAATGATGTTATAAATATCCATATGGCCGTTGGCCGAAAAAAGGTTCCCCACCCCTACCGTAAAAAGTCTGCCGTGAAAACGTCGTGATGTGACATCACTCCAACGTCAGAAATGACCGGTGCTTGAACAGGGGACTACCTTTACCTTTTATAGCTTATTAAGGCAGCTCTTCCCTTGGTGATTGCATGCATGTGCAATGTAGCTGCTAGATCTCTGCACAGATCTATCCAGGACTTTTTTTGTAGAAAAAGCCCAGCAGGAGCTCATTTGCATATTAGGCCACGCCCCCTTGATGCCAAGCCAGCCAGAACTGCGTTCCTGTGAGTTCCTGCTCAAAAAAGCCCTGGGTCTATCTTTCAAGACCAGTGTAAGTATGCGTGGGAAGGAGCTCCCTTGGCCTCTTGAAACAGCCTGCACATGCTCACTCCCACAAGATGTGATGGTTTGGTAGGCCCAATTGGTCATGTATAGTTTGTGGCACAGGGAATCGAGGTCTCCCACTAGGGTTACCAATCCCCAGTTGAGGGCAGGGGAACCCCTGGTTTGGAGGCCCTCCCCCTGCTTCAGGGTTATCAGAAGGGGAGGGAAGGGAAATGTCCCCTGGGCACTCCATTATACCCTAAGGAGACTGGCCCCCATAGGGTATAATGGAGAATCCATCCATGGGTATCTGGGGCTCAGCGGGGCTGGTTTTTGAGCTAGAGGCATCAAATTTTCAGTATAGCATCTAGTGCCTCTCCCCAAAATACCCCCCAAGTTTCAAAAAGATTGGACCAGGGGGTCCAATTCTATGAGCCCAAAAAGAAGGTGCCCCTATCCTTCATTATTTCCTATGGAAGGAAGGCATTGAAAAGGTGTGCTGTCCCTTTAAATGTGATGGCCAGAATTCCCTTTGGAGTTCAAGGATGCTTGTCACAGCCTTGATCTTGGCTCCACCCCTAATGTCTCCTGGCTCCACCCCCAAAGTCCCCAGATATTTCTTAAAGTGGACTTGGCAACCCTAGGTGTCTCTCCTCAAAAAACACCCCAGCTTTCAAAAAGATTGGACCAGGGGTCCAGTTCTATGAGCCCCAAAAAATGGTGTCCCCATCTTCTATTATTTCCAATGGAGGGAAGGCATTTAAAAGGAGCTCTGTCCCTTAAAGTGTGATGGCCAGAACTCCATTCAAAGTTCAGTCATGCTTGTCACAATCTTGATCCTAGCTCCACCCAAGTATTTCCTGGATCCACCCCCAAAGCCCCCAAATATGTCCTGAGTTGGATCTGGCAACCCTATCTTCCACTGTGGCAGGAGACCTCCATGCGCAACCCACTTGGAACAGCAGTAGGAGAATTTTTTTAAAAAAATTACTGCAAACCAATGGTGTGACATTACTTCCAAGATATATCTGGAAGTGATGTGCGTCTGCTCTAGGAATCACTGGAAACTCTATGGTTTTATCATAGAGTTTCTAGCAATTCCTAGATAGCCATAGTGTCATAAGAACATAAGAGAAGCCATGTTAGATTAGGCCAATGGCCCATATACACACACACACACACTGTGGCTAATGGCCACTGATGGACCTCTGCTCCATATTTTTATCTAAACCCCTCTTGAAGGTGGCTATGCTTGTGGCCCCCACCACCTCCTGTGGCAGTGAATTCCTCATGTTAATCACCCTTTGGGCGAAGAAGTACTTCCTTTTATCCGTTTTAACCTGTCTGCTCAGCAATTTCATTGAATGCCCACGAGTTCTTGTATTGTGAGAAAGGGAGAAAAGTACCTTCTTTCTCTACTTTCTCCATCCCATGCATTATCTTGTAAACCTCTATCATGTCACCCCGCAGTCGACGTTTCTCCAAGCTAAAGAGTCCCAAGCGTTTCAACCTTTCCTCATAGGGAAAGTGTTCCAGCCCTTTAATCATTCTAGTTGCCCTTTTCTGGACTTTCTCCAATGCTATAATATCCTTTTTGAGGTGCGGCGACCAGAACTGCACACAGTACTCCAAGTGAGATCGCACCATTGATTTATACAGGGGCATTATGATACTGGCTGATTTGTTTTCAATTCCCTTCCTAATAATTCCCAGCATGGCGTTGGCCTTTTTTATTGCAAACACACACTGTCTTGACATTTTCAGTGAGTTATCTACCACGACCCCAAGATCTCTCTCTTGGTCAGTCTCTGCCAGTTCACACCCCATCAACTTGTATTTGTAGCTGGGATTCTTGGCCCCAATGTGCATTACTTTACTTAGAATAATAATAATAATAATAATAATAATAATAATAATAATAATAATAATAATAATAATAATAATAATAATAATAAAAATTTTTATTTATACCCCGCCCTCCCCGCTGAGGCAGGCTCAAGGCGGCTTACAGGACATGGTACATACCATGATACAGCAACAGTAAAATCAAAACAATAACAATATAAAACAATTCATACATTAATTAAGTTACATAAATAATCTAAAATCCGGTAAAACTTAACAGTGCTACAATCTCAGTATATATAAAGGTGCCTTGATGTTACTGCCAAGTTCGACTTAAAAGGCTAGTCGAAAGAGGGCGGTTTTACAAGCCCTGCGGAACTGGTTAAGATCCCACTTATATGACTTATGGCAGGGGTGGCCAACGGTAGCTCTTCAGATGTTTTTTGCCTACAACTCCCATCAGCCCCAGCCAGCATGGAAACATCTGGAGAGCTACCATTAGCCATCCCTGACTTATGGGGTTAGCTGGCTATACCCTCTTTCAACCCCCCATGCCTTGAAGGGAGAGGCCGCTCCTTTGCACACAAAAGCTCCAACAGAAAGGCACCGGAAAACTCTACGTCTCTTTGCACAAGGAAACAAATCCATGCAAGGGAATGTTTATTCTGTAATGAAGGGGCCATTGCTGATAGTTCTGCTTGGGTGACGGCCAGCACGGCCTCCTCACCGCCCTCGCTGTTGGCCCCGGAGGTTCTTCACCGAATAATTAGTTCTCTGTTAGTTTGCTCCAAATGCGAATTCTTGGTTCATTCTTTCCCCGTGTCAGTTTTGTCTGTAATTTTTCAAAGATAGAAAGCAATCCTACAGACCGTGCATTAAGTACCTTGGCTGGAGAGCCAGTCTGGTGTAGTGGTTAAGTGTGCAGACTTATCTGGGAGAACGGGGTTTGATTCCCCACTCCTCCACTTGCACTTGCTGGAATGGCCTTGGGTCAGCCATAGCTCTGGCAGAAGTTGTCCTTGAAAGGGCAGCTGCTGGGAGAGCCCTCTCAGCCCCACCCACCTCACAGGGTGTCTGTTGTGGGGGAGGAAGGGAAAGGAGATTGTAGGCCGCTCTGAGACTCTTCGGAGTGGAGGGCGGGATATAAATCCAATATCTTCTTCTTCTTCTTCTTCTTCTTGCTTGGTACAGCACTCCAGCCAGGTGAATCAGGGTTCCGATTCCTGCGTTGCTGACAAAGGGCTGATGCCGGAAAGGTGACGCTGAAGTCAACCAACATTTCCAGAGCAAAACACGAGAAAAGAACTGGGGACCATCCAGCCAATAAGTCGCTACGAGAAAGTAGAGGAGCAATCCCCAGCAGGTCTACTCAGAGGAAAGTCCCATGTTCTTCAGTGGCGCTTTCTTCCAGGAAAGGGGTCTTAGGGCTGCAGCCAATGTCACTGAGATCCCACTAGTCTGTAGAACTGTTTGGGAGTGGAATAGAGATTCGAAGGCCCGGGAAAAAAATGGAAAAATTCGAGGGAAAAAAACTTTCCCCTCCTTTTTTTTCCTGAAGCTTTTCTGTCCCCCCCCCCCCGAAAAATTGGAAAAATTGGGAAAAAAGAAAAGAAATTGATTATTTCGTTTTATTTTAACACGATGGATAAAAGCGGTTGTGATGACAACCCTCATCTACGACTCCGAATCGTGGGTTTTATACCGTCATCACCTGCGACTCCTTGAGCACTTCCATCAGTGCTGCCTTTGCACCATCCTCAACATCCACTGGAGAGACTTTGTGACCAACACTGAAGTCCTCAAGCGGGCAGAGGTTACAAGCATTGAGGCATTGCTGTTGAAGACGCAGCTGCACTGGGCAGGGCATATTTCTAGGATGGAAAACCACTGCCTTCCCAAGATTGCCCTGTATGGCGAACTCTCCACCGGCCATCGAAATAGAGGGGCACCAAAGAAGAGGTACAAGGACTCCTTGAAGAAATCCCTTGGCACCTGTCGCATCAACCATCACCAGTGGTCTGACCTAGCCTCAGATCCCAAAGCATGGAGGCACACCATCCACCAGGCTGTCTCTTCCTTTGAGAACGCACACACAGCTGGTCTTGAGGACAAAAGGAGATTGAGAAAGAATCGCACTGCTACAGCACCAACCCCAAATCAGACTTTTCCCTGCAGCCGCTGTGGCCGGACCTGCCTGTCCCGCATTGGTCTTGTCAGCCACCAGCGAGCCTGCAGCAGACGTGGACTACTGCACCCTTCTTAAATCTTCGTTCGCGAAGCTAAGCCGAGAGAGATAAAATATTTTAAGACAAGGTGTTCAAACATTTTCCAAATCGTTTCTAAAACATACGTATGGTATCAGATTATTCCAATTTCTGTGCCCTGAGGACAAGGAAGCCCTGGATCATGCCCATTCACTGAAACTTAGTCCTACCCTCCCTTCTATACACTTCCCCCCTCTTCAATTCTTTTTATGAGAATGTGTTTTTTATTTTTATTTAATACCTCGGAGAGGAAATATGAATCATTCTGGATTTTTAGAAACTGTTTTGTGTGTGTGTGGGGGGGGTGTCTGTCTGTTCCACATAAACTAGTAAACCATTCAGGGGATTGTTGCTCCATTTGTTACAATTGCAAATAAATATTATTTAAAAAGTAAATTCTGTTTGTAATAATTGTTTAGATACACTATATTTTTAATATTCTAGTTGAGATAATTTCACGCCAAGTAAAATTGTCCGTAGTCAAATTTTATGTTCCTAAAGTAACAGAATGACTTTCAGTCTGGAAAAGAAGAAAAGAAGTGGGAATGTAGCGGTTTTTTTTCCAATTTTTCCAAAAAAATCCATCCCCCCCCTGAAAAAAATCAGAAAAAAACTTTTTTTTTTTCTGAGCTTCAAAATTTCCAGAAATTTTACATCTCCAGTGGTTAAGTGTGCGGACTCTTATCTGGGAGAACCAGGTTTGATTCTCCACTCCTCCATTTGCACCTGCTGGAATGGCCTTGGGTCAGCCATAGCTCTGGCAGAATAGTCCTTGAAAGGGCAGCTTCTGGGAGAGCTCTCTCAGCCCCACCCACCTCACAGGGTGTCTGTTGTGGAGGAGGAAGATAAGGGAGGTTGTGAGCTGCTCTGAGACTCTGAAATTCCGAGTGGAGGGCAGGATATAAATCCAATATCATCATCATTGTCGTCGTCTTCTTCTTCTTCTTCTTCTTCTTCTTCTTCTTCTTCTTCTTCTTCTTCTTCTTCTTCTTCTTCTTCTTCTTCTTCTTCTTCTTCTTCTTCTTCTTCTTCTTCCAGGATGGTTTACAACGGCCTTCCCCAGTCATCTACACTTTCCCCCCAGCAAGCTGGGTTCTCATTTTAAGTACCTTGAGCTGGCTACCTGATCCCAGCTTCCACCGGGATTGAACTCAGGACATGAGCAGAGCTTAGGACTGCAGTACTGCAGCTTTACCACTTGTGCCATGGGGCTGTCTTAATAAGCTACCCTGAGTCAAAACATGTCTTTTTAGACCCCCCCCCCCCACTTTTCAGGGTCTTCCCCCTGCCCCGCAACCTCTGTTTGCATGCCTGCAGTTCTAGGCATGTCCTCTCCTCTCTATGGTTTTGTTGGCCTAATATTTTGTTATGCTGATAAAAGCAAGTTAATTATCCAAAAAAATGAAGCAACCCCCTTGCCCCCCCCCCCACAGCTCTGCCTGTCTTCCCCGTGGCTATATATTAATCTTTTGTTAGTTCATTTTATCGGGAGCTGAATAAATTGGAACAGCCATGGTGATTCATGTACTGTGGATTGCGTATCGATTCTGCACACTTTCTTCCGTCAAGTCTCCATCCGTCACGCCAATCAATAGCACGTTAGGGTCATGCCGCTCTGCTTATGCAGGGGGGGGGGGGATGAAGAGGCTGGCACCTTTCCCTTGAAGGCAGCCATTCTTGCTGCAGCTGTCTGGTCCAAGGAATGCAAAAACCATGTGCTGGAGCACCAGATACATTCAGGTGATACACAATGCTCCCCCTAAACCAGGGGTGCCCAAACTGTGGCTCAGGAGCCACATGTGGCCCTTTCATACATATTGCGTGGCTCTTCGAAGCCCCCAACCCCGTGTTGGCCAGCTCGTTACAGGCATTTGTCTCTTCAAATCACTTCTCCAAGCCAAGCCAGCAAGCCAGAGGCTTGGAGAATGCGTTTAAAGTCAAAGTTGCTTTCTTTTCCCCTCTCCTTCCCTCCCCCTTCCCTCACCTATTTGCCTGCCTGCCTTCCTTCCTTCCCTCAGACATCTGACGTTCATGTCTTGCAGCTCTCAGCCATCTTAACCAGCATTGGGAAAAGTGCAGAAAAGGGCAACTGGAATGATTAAAGGATTGGAACACTTTCCCTAAGAAGAAAGGTTAAAACGCTTGAGGCTCTTTAGCTGGGAGAAACGTCGACTAAGGAGTGACATGATAGAGGTTTACAAGATTATGCATGGAATGGAGAAAGTAGAGAAAGAACTCCTTTTCTCCCTTTCTCACAATATGAGAACTTGGAGACATTCAATGAAATTACTGAGCAGTTGGGTTAGAACTGATAAAAGGAAGTACTTTCCTTTCACTCAAATCAACCTTTCACTCAAAGGGTGATGAACACATGGAATTCATTGCCACAGGAGGTGGCGGTGGCTGCAGGTATAGACAGCTTCAAGAGGGGATTGGATAAACATATGGAGCAGAGGTCCATCAGTAGCTATTCGTCACAGTGTATTGTTGGAACTCTCTGTCTAGGGCAGTGATGCTCTGTATTCTTGGTGCTTGGGAAAGGCAACAGTGGGAGGGCTTCTAGTGTCCTGCCCCACTGATGGACCTCCTGATGGCACTTGGGGTTTTTTGGCCACTATGTGACACAGAGTGTTGGACTGAATGGGCCACTGGCCTGATCCAACATGGCTTCTCTTATGTGACACAGAGTGTTGGACTGGATGGGCCACTGGCCTGATCCAACATGGCTTCTCTTATGTGACACAGAGTGTTGGACTGGATGGGCCACTGGCCTGATCCAACATGGCTTCTCTTATGTGACACAGAGTGTTGGACTGGATGGGCCACTGGCCTGATCCAACATGGCTTCTCTTATGTGACACAGAGGGTGTTTTCGCACTTACGTTTTACTGGCGCGACGACCCTCCTCACGCCGGCGGATCTGCAGTGATTTCGCACTAGAAGCGCCGGCGCAGCCCAAAGAGCCGGCTACTTCCGTCGCTAAGCCAGCGCAAACGTTTTCCTGCTTCTTGGCGGTTTCCGTTTGCGCTGGCTTAGCGACGGAAGTAGCCGGCGCAATGGGCTGCGCCGGCGCTTCTAGTGCGAAATCACTGCAGATCCGCCGGCGTGAGGAGGGTCGTCGCGCCAGTAAAAGGTAAGTGCGAAAACACCCAGAGTGTTGGACTGGATGGGCCATTGGCCTAATCCAACAGGGCTTCTCTTATGTTCTTATGTGACACAGAGTGGATGGGCCATTGGCCTGATCCAACATGGCTTCTCTTATGTTCTTATGTGACACAGAGTGATGGACTGGATGGGCCATTGGCCTGATCCAACATGGCTTCTCTTAGGTTCTTATCTGATGTTATTCTATGTGGCTTTTTCATTAAGCAAGTTTGGCCACCCATGCTCTAAACTGTGGAATCCTGTGAGCAAAAATTCTACTTTATGAGCTACTGGCGTTAAACTTAGAAACGAGCGATTTGGCTACTGCATAAACCAGTTTGCTCTGGGGCCATTGTATCACAGAGTCTCAAAAAAAGCCCTGGGCAGCTGTGTTTGTCTGTCTGTAGAAGTAGAGAAGAGCAAGAGTCCAGGAGCACCTGA
Source organism: Heteronotia binoei (assembly GCF_032191835.1). NCBI lineage: Eukaryota > Metazoa > Chordata > Lepidosauria > Squamata > Gekkonidae > Heteronotia > Heteronotia binoei. The sequence continues at coordinate 10,357,593 of NC_083234.1, forward strand.
GAGATTGACGTAATATGCGGCTGGGTAAGAGCTTTTGGGAATCACTGCTCACTTGAACAAATGAAGCTGCCTTATACTGAATCAGACCCTTGGTCCATCAAAGTCAGTATTGTCTACTCAGACTGGCAGCGGCTCTCCAGGGTCTCAAGCTGAGGTTTTTCACACCTATTTGCCTGGACCCTTTTTTGGAGATGCCAGGGATTGAACCTGGGACCTTCTGCTTCCCAAGCAGATGCTCTACCACTGAGCCACTGTCCCTCCCCAACTTCTTTAGATAACTGATACCTGACGAAGTGAGCAGTGACTCATGATGGGGGAGACTTGTCTTAGCAGTAGCCTGTGCGAAAAGGATCTCGGGGTCTTAGTGGACCATATGCTGAGCAGGAGTCAACAGTGTGATGTGGTGACTAAAAAAGCAAATGAAATTTTGGGCTTTATCAATAGAAGTCTAGCATCCAGATCACGTGAAGCGATGGTATCGCTTTACTCTGCTCTGGTAAGACCTCACCTGGAGTCTTGTGTTCAGTTTTGGGCAGCACATTTTAAGAAGGATCTAGACAAGCTGGAACGGGTCCAGAGGAGGGCAGCAAAGATGGTGAGGGGTATGGAGACAAAGTCCTATGAAGAAAGGTTGAAGGAGCTGAGCATGTTTAGCCTGGAGGGTGAGAGGTGATAAAGGTCTCAGAGCGGCTCACAATCTCCTTTCCCTTCCTCCCCCACAACAGACACCCTGTGAGGTGGGTGGGTCTGGAGAGGGCTCTCACAGCAGTTGCCCTTTCAAGGACAACCTCTGCCAGAGCTATGGCTGACCCAAGGCCATTCCAGCAGGTGCAAGTGGAGGAGTGGGGAATCAAACCCGGTTCTTCCAGATAAGAGTCCCCACACTTAACCACTACATTAAACTGGCTTGGCTTGGCTTTGTTGAGGGCAGCTTGGTGATGGGAGAGGACAAGGCGACAGCGGTCAGGAGCCAGAGTCATGCATCGGGAGGGGGTGCCCAGTGGTGCCCCCTAGGCCAGGTGGCGCCCTAGGCGACTGCCTACTTTGCCTATTCCCACGCACCGGCCCTGCTTGTCTGCCTACCCGATAATGTCTTCCTGCTGTCTTCACCACACAGACATGTTCTGCCTGCCAACTTCCGGGCAGTCGGCAGCACACAGCTGACAGGGACCTGCTTCCCTGTGCATTAAACATTAATAGCTCCCTGGCTTTGCCGCTGGGTTGTTTGTCGTTGGAGCATCACGCCGCGAACGTTCAGGTTTCTGGGTGATCGTCCGTGTGCTGCTGTTGATTGCGATCAACCCAGGGGCAGCATCTGGAGGACCTGGCTACCTGTCGCAGGGACTGGGATAAGAGAGAGCAGCAGAGGTGGCGAGGGAGAAGGCAATCGGTACTCGATGTGGGTCTCCAGTTCTCAACAAGGGATGCCAGCAGACGTCTCCAAGGAAGCCGGGAGTGTTACTAGGAGAACGTTGCTAAGAGATAACAATAACTCTTTCCTGGCTCCCAGCACAACCTGCAGTCTGCAGGTGGAAGGAAAGTAGCCCTCCGGTTGTGTTTTAGATCAGATCCGCTAGAAAATATTTCCGTATTCTTACAAACAGCTGTTTGAAGAGACACGAGAGAACCCTGCCTGGAAAAAGAGATGATGCAATATCTATGGGGTTTCAGGGTCGCATGAGACAGACACTCCTGACTGGTCGATGAAACAGGAAATGCTACTGGAGTTGGTTGGCTCCTGAAGTTGGCTGCTTGGCGAGTCTACCCAGCAGAACGGCATTGTGGCTTGTTCTCTGCAAAATAGGAATTGCTGTTCTGGCATGAGCTCTGTGTACCTCCACTTTGAGGTGTGGAATAACAGCCGCAAGTCCACAGCAGTGTTCCCTCTAAGCTGAGCGAGTGTGAGTTAGCTCACGGTTTTTTCGCCCCCGACTCACACATTTTTGTCTTCGCTCAGGAAAAACAAGTCCCCGAGCAAAATAATTTAGGCAGCAGCTCGCAACTTGAATGCCAATAGCTCACAGATCAGCGTTTTCGCTCACAAGACTCCGCAGCTTAGACAGAGCATCGGTCCACAGTGTTCACTCTAAGCTGTGTGCAGGGCTGGCGCATGGGAGTAGGTCAAGTAGGCGGCCGCCTAGAGTGCCACCTGGACTAGGGGCACCATAAGGCATCCCCTTTCCTCACACCCACTGCCTTCCTGACTTCACTGAGGCTTGGGAAGCCTCGGAGAAGTTGGGTGTGTGTGTGTGTGTGGCAACGAGTGTGCTCAAAGCCCTTTGCCTTTCTGACTTTGCTGAGGTTTCCTGAGGCTCAGGAGGTTTCAATTCGTTCATTCATTCATTCATTCATTCATTCATTCATTCATTCATTCATTCATTCATTCATTTATATTTCGATTTGTATCCCGCCCTTCCCACCGGAGTGGCTCAGGGCGGCTTACAGCATATAAAAACTAACATAGGTTTGGCTTTAAAACATCAATTAGCAGAAGTTTAAACAGTAGGTTAATAAAAACATAAAACATTAAAAAAAAAAAGCGGTCTGTCAGAATGCACACTGAGCCTGCTTCGGCGGGGGAGGGCGGGATACAAATAAAATTTTACTTACTTACTTACACTACCCCCATCCAAAATTCTCAGTGTCGGTTAGTTGTAAGCCAGCCGGAAGAGGACTGTCTTGCAGGCCCTGCAGAACTGCCCAAGGTCCCGCAGGGCCCTCACCTCTTCCGGCAGCTGGTTCCACCAGCAAGGTGCCGTTACCGAGAAGGCCCGATCCCTGGTAGATTTCAAACGGGCCTCCTTTGGCCCAGGGATTACAAGCAGGTTTTGCGAACCCGATCTCAGTACTCTCTGGGGAACATGTGGGGAGAGGCTGTCCCTAAGGTAGGCAGGTCCTAGGCCATATAGGGCTTTAAAGGTAATGACCACCACCTTGTACTGGACTCGGTATATTATTGGCAGCCAGTGCAGATCCCGAAGCCCCGGCCGAATGTGCTCCCATCTTGGGAGCCCTAATAACAGCCGGGCAGCAGCATTCTGCACTAACTGCAACTTCCGGGTTCGGCACAAGGGCAGCCCCATGTAGAGGGCGTTACAGTAGTCCAACCTCGAGGTGACCGTGGCATGAATCACCGTTGCTAGATCGTCGTGCTCCAGGAAAGGAGCCAACTGCCTCGCCCGCCTAAGACGAAAAAATGCAGACTTGGCAGTGGCTGCTATCTGAGCCTCCATTGTCAATGAAGGCTCCAATAGTGAGGTCTGTGGGTGGGGGGCATGGCAGCAAGTGCCCTCAGAGCCCGGCTCTGAGCATGCTTGCTGCCTTCTTGACTTCACTGAGGCTTTCTGAGGCTTGGGAGGGCTTGGCAAAGTCAGGGTAGGGGGCGTGACGATTCTGAGACTCCTTTGGGTAGTGAAAGGCAGGGTATAAATCCAAACTCCTCTTCTTTTTCTTCTTCTAGCAGCTCCCTTTTTTGCATATGTTTATATTAATGTATGCATATGTTTATATTATATTATATACTATATATATATTATATTATATTAATATGCATATGTTTATATTAATATCTGAAGAGCCCCATGGCACGGAGTGGTAAAGCTGCAGTACTGCAGTCCTAAGTTCTGCTCCCGACCTGAGTTCGATCCCCGGCGGAAGCTGCGTTTTCAGGTAGCCGGCTTGAGGTTGACGCAGCCTTCCATTCTTCCGAGGTCGGGAAAAGGAGTACCCAGCTTGCTGGGGGTAAAGTGTAGATGACTGGGGAAGGCAATGGCAATCCCGGCGGAAGCTGGGTTCAGGTAGCTGGCTCAAGGTTGACTCAGCCTTCCATCCTTCTGAGGTCTGTAAAACGAGTGCCCAGCTTGCTGGGGGGAAAGTGTAGATGACTGGGGAAGGAAATGGCAAACCACCCCGTAAAAAGTCTACCGTGAAAATGTTGTGAAAGCAACGTCACCCCAGAGTTGGAAACGACTGGTTCTTACACAGGGGACTACCTTTACCTTTTAATAAAGTCCACAAACAATGTATCAGTCTTGTTCTCTTATATATATGGTTGTTTACATAAATGTGTTTATTCTATTCCTTATCAGTATTTTAAACACTGATATTAAACTAAAGATCATTAGCTTTTCATTAACTATTCAGAAAACCTAAAATGTAAATTTGATGAAGATGGAGTCATCAATATACTAATAGGTAACTTCCTTTGTTATTAAGAGCCCTGTGGCACAGAGTGGTAAAGCTGCAGTACTGCTAGGCTTGCCAATCCCCAGGCCCCAGCGGGGGTTCTTCCGCTTTCTCAGGCTCCTTCCCACCCCCAGTCAGCTGACCAGCAGGGGGGAAGCCCCGCCCCCAGAGGGCCATGTGCCTTTCCACCTCCGGAGGCTTCAGTCTCCGATTGGAAAGGCTTCCTCTTGGGATGCGGTATCTGTGTTACTTTGAAGAAGTTGTCAGCAACTCATGAGCAGAGAGGCCAATCCCTCCCTTCAGAGTCGCCAGAAACAGGTTGGGCGGGGGGGGGGAGGGAAACATCTGCTGAGCACTTCATTATTCCCTATGTGATCGATTCTCTTAGGGTATAATGGGGGAATTGATCTGGAGGTTTCGGGGGCTCTGGGGGAGCTGTTATTTGAGGTAGAGGCACCAAATTTTCTGTATAGTATCTAGTGCCTCTCCCCAAAGTACCCCCCAAGTTTCAAAACGATTGGACCAGGGGGTCCAATTCTATGAGCCCCAAAAGAAGGTCCCCCCATCCATGATTTCCTATGGAAGGAAGACATTTTAAAAGGTGTCCTGTCCCTTTAAATGTGATGGCCAGAACTCCCTTGGTTCAATTATGCTTGTCACACCCTTGTTCCTGGCTCCGCCCCCAAAGTCTCTTGGCTCCACCCCCAAAGTCCCCAGATATTTCTTGAATTGGACTTGGCAACCCTAAGTACTGCAGTTGGAGTCCTCTGCTCACAACCTGAGTTCGATCCCAGCGGAAGATGCTTCAGGTAGCCAGCTCCAGGTTGACTCAGCCTTCCATCCTTCCGAGGTCGGTCAAATGAGTCCCCAGCTTGCTGGGGGGGAAAGTGTAGAGGACTGGGGAAGGCAACGGCAAACCACCCCGTAAAATGTCTGCTTTACCTTTTTATATTAATATACTGACATTATGGCTAAAAGGTTCAAAAATGAACACACCCTCAATCTCCAAAGAAGAATTCTGTCGCTCTGATCGTGAAGAGTTGCTTCCTTTCTTCCTTCCCTAAGGAGACTCTTCTCTTTCCCCTCTGAGCTTGTTCGTAAGAACATGTGAACATAAGAGAAGCCGTGTTGGTAATTTGTTTATTGCTGATTGGAAACTCCTTATAGACTTATATGAAATGGATAACAACTTGATGATCTGTGGGTTTGGTGAATAAGGAATTTAGATAATAGAACAAAGAGAGCTTTTCATTGCAAACACAGAGTAAGAGAAAATGTTGTTATCAAACTTGTATTTGTCATAGAGAAAATCAGAAGAATCCTTTAATTATATACATTCTCTTTTTTTCTTCCTTGTTTTTGTTATTTGTTCAATAAAAAAATTAACCCCCACCCCACCCGCCCATTAGGGTTCCCAAGTCCAATTCAAGAAATATCTAGGGACTTTGGGGGTGGAGCCAGGAGACATTAGGGGTGGAGCCAAGATCAAGGCTGTGACAAGCATCATTGAACTCCAAAGGGAGTTCTGGCCATCACATTTAAAGGGACGGCACACCTTTTCAATTCCTTCCTTCCATAGGAAATAATGGATAGGGGCACCTTCTTTTGGGGCTCATAGAATTGGAACCCCTGGTCCAATCTTTTTGAAACTTGGGGGGTATTTTGGGGAGAGGTACTAGATGCTATACTAAAACTTGATGCCTCTACCCCAAAAAACAGCCCCCCCCCCAGAGCCCCAGATACCCGCGGATCAATTCTCCATGATTTTCTATGGCAATAAATCTCCATAGGGAATAATAGAGTTCCCAGCAGACATTTCCCTCCCCTCCCCCCACTTTCTGACGACCCTGAAGCGGGGGGAGGGTCTCCAAACTGGGGGATCCCCTGCCCCCACCTGGGGATTGGCAACCCTACCACCTACCAAGAAGTCATGTTGGATCAGGCCAATGGCCCATCCAGTCCAACACTCTGTATCACACAGTGGCCAAAACCTAGGAGGTTCACCAGCAAGACCAGAATTCCAGAAGTCCTCCCACTGCTGCCCCTCCAAGAATTCAAAGCATCATTGCCCCAGACAGAATGTCCAGAAATCCTCAGTTAAGAATGTAAGGACATCTGAAGAACCCTGTTGAATGGTCCATCTAGTCCAGCAACCTGTCTCACACAGTGGCCAGCCTGTTTCTCTGGAGGAGGAGAGTTGGATTTATACCTCACCCTTCACTTGGAGTCTCAGAGAGCTTTACAATCTCCTTTCTTTTCCACCCTCCCGCAACATACACTGTGTGAGGTAGGCGGGGCTGGTCGAGAGAGCTCTTTTGAGAACAGCTCTGATAGAAACTTGTGACTGAACCAAGGACACACCAGCAACTGCACATGGAGGAGTGAGGATTAGAGTCTACACTCTTAACCACTACAGCAGGGGTGTCAAACATGTGACTTTTCTCCCTTTCTCACAATACAAGAACTCGTGGGCATTCGATGAAATTGCTGAGCAGTCAGGTTAAAACGGATAAAAGGAAGTACTTCACCCAAAGGGTGATTAACATGTGGAATTCACTGCCACAGGAGGTGGTGGCGGCTATAAGCATAGACAGCTGGAAGAGGGGATTAGATAAAAAAATGGAGCAGAGGTCCATCAGTGGCTATTAGCTACAGTGTGTGTGTGTGTGTGTGTGTGTGTATATATATATATATATATATATATATATATATATATATATATATATATATATATATATAATTTTTTTGGCCACTGTGTGACACAGAGTGTTGGACTGGATGGGCCATTGGCCTAATCCAACATGGCTTCTCTTATGTTCTTATGTGACACAGAGTGTTGGACTGGATGGGCCACTGGCCTGATCCAACATGGCTTCTCTTATGTTCTTATGTGACACAGAGGGTTGGACTGGATGGGCCATTGGCCTGATCCAACATGGCTTCTCTTATGTTCTTATGTGACACAGAGGGTTGGACTGGATGGGCCATTGGCCTGATCCAACATGGCTTCTCTTATGTTCTTATGTGACCGGGGGCTGAATCAGGCCCCCAAGCAACTGGCTGTCATCTGCTCCCTTCTCCCTCTCTCTTGCTTCCTTCTGCATCTCAGCTTGCTTTGCAAGGCTTCCTCAATTGCACAAGAGCCTTAGAACAAAACCTCTATTTTCTCCATTGGCTGAGGCCCCTCCCTTGGGGAGGAAGGGGGGGAGGCAAAGCCTGTTTTTCCAGGCTCTCTCAATCGCACAGCAGAGCTACCGAGCCAAGCCTCTCTCCCTGGGGAAGGAAGGAAAGAGGCACAGGTTCCTTTGCCCAGTTCCCTGGATGCCATGGGAGAAAAACAAAGAAAGCACCTTTTAGACCAATGAGTACTAACATTTTAAGCATGTTTTAAGGTTGTGTTTGTGTTTTTCATAAAGTTTATATCTCTGCTGCCTTATCTTAAATAAGGTACACACATGGCCTGGCCTGACATGGCTTGCCCAACATGGCCTGGCTCAACCTGACATGGCCCGGCCCAACAAGGTCTAATGTATGTCAGATCCAACCCTCATAACAGATGAGTTTGACACCCCTGCATGACACCAATCTGGGTCTCTAGTTCAGCATTCCATCATCTACAGATGCTTTTGAGAACCCAACAAACATCACACGAATGGTGCTGTTGTCCCCACCATGAACCCTAAGCAAGTGGCAATGTCCATGGCCTTTGCATACAGAGGTTGCATCCCAGACTTTGACCACCTTTTCTTTCTCCTTTACTGCCTCTAATCTCTCCTAAGATTCTAAGGAACTCACCCTAGAAACAATCAGGACAAAGAACCATAGAGTTGGAAGGGACCCCCCCCCAGGGTCATCATTCCTGCACAATGCAGGAAACTCACAAATACCCCCCCCCCCCCCTAAATTCACAGGATCCTCACTACTGTCAGATGGCCTCTGTTTCAAAACCTCCAAGGAAGGAGAGCCCACCACCTCCCGAGGAAGCCTGTTCCACTGAGGAACTGCTCTAACGGCCAGGAAGTTCTTCCTAATATTGAGCTGGAAACTCTTCTGTTTTAATTTTAATCCATTGTTTCTGGTCCTACCTTCTGGGGCCACAGAAATGTTTTACTTGATCCGTGTGTATATGCAGCCAAAGGAAAACAACAACCACATATGTCCTGGAAGATGCTGTTTCCAGGGTCGTCTTTAGGGAAGGCAGATCTGTGATCCACTTCCAGAGGTTCCGAGACCCACTTTGGGGTCTTGACTCACAGGTTGGAAAACACGCTTCTGGCCGGCGTACATCCTCCCCTCCGTGTGTGCATCTGTGTGAAGTGTCTTGTATTAGGAGTCATCTCAAACCCTAATTGAATTCAACAGGAAAAGACCCTGTGGCTTTAATCTTGAGCTGCAGTTTTTGCCTCTGATGAGGGCACAAATGGAAGTCCTGATTAGCTCCTCATTTGGTTGCTTTATCTGAGCAGGTAATCAAGGGAAAAGGGGCCGGAGGAGAGAATGCAGAGGCGGGAGTTAATTAAACCTGGGGAAAATCTCACTGGGCGGCTTTCATGTCAAGCCTCTTCAGCTCCAGGCTGCCTCTTCTGGTCTTTTGAGTAGGTGCAGGGATGGATCTACAAAGAGGCAGCTTAGGCATGCACCCAGCCCCCCACCCTTTTCAAGGGCCTCCAAATGTCGGAAGGGGGAAGGAAAGGTATGGAGGCTCCGTGGCAGAGCATCTGCTTGGTAAGCAGAAGGTCCCAGGTTCAATCCCCGGCATCTCCAACTAAAAAGGGTCCAGGCAAATAGGCATGAAAAACCTCAGCTTGAGACCCTGGAGAGCTACTGCCGGTCTGAGTAGACAGTGCTGACTTTGATGGACCCAGGTTCTGATTCAGTATAAGGCAGCTTCATATGTTCCTTCCTTCCTGAAGAGAGCCAGTTTGGTGTAGTGGTTAAGTGTGCGGACTCTTATCTGGGAGAACCGGGTTTGATTCTGCACTCCTCCATTTGCACCTGCTGTAATGGCCTTGGGTCAGCCATAGCTCTGGCAGAAGTTGTCCTTAAAAGGGCAGCTGCTGTGAGAGTCCTCTCAGCCCCACCCACTTCACAGGGTGTCTGTTGTGGGGGAGGGAGGTAAAGGAGATTGTGAGCTGCTCTGGGACTCTGAGATTTGGAGTGGAGGATGGGCTATAAATCCAATATCTTCTTCATCGTCTTCTTCTCCTTCCTTCCTTCCTTGGGGAGGGATGGTGGCTCAGTGGTAGGGCATCTGCTTGGTAAGCAGAAGGTCCCAGGTTCAATCCCCGGCATCTCCAACTAAAAAGGGTCCAGGCAAATGGGCATGAGAAACTTCAGTTTGAGACCCTGGAGAGCCGCTGCCAGTCTGAGTAGACAATACTGACTTTGATGGACCGAGGGTCTGATTCAGTATAAGGCAGCTTCATATGCTGAGACAACACCATTATTCCCTCCCCCATAAAAAAATAATAATAATATACTCAATCCTGGTGAATGCGGGCTTAAACTCATTGGCTGCTTACAGATAGGCAGTTTGAGGCATCCCAGAAACGCCTCAGAAATTGACTAGAAAAACCCGTCCAAACAAGCATATAAGAACATAAGAGAAGTGATGTTGGATCAGGCAAATGGCCCATCCAGTTCAACAGTCTGTGTCACACAGTGACCAAAAAACCCCGTGCCATCAGGAGGTCCACCAGTGGGGCCAGGACACTAAAAGCCCTCCCACTGTGCCCCACCCCAAGCACCAAGAATACAGAGCATCACTGCCTACAACTCCCATCAGCCCCAGTCAGTATGGCTGATGGCTGGGACTGATGGGAGTTGTAGGCAAAAAACATCTGGAGAGCGACCGTTGGCCACCCCTGGTCTAAGTGATACCTAGAGATCTCCCACTATTACAATTGACCTCCAAGATTACCAAGATCAGTTCCCACGGAGAAAACGACTGCCTTGGAGGGTGGGCGCTATGGCATCGTACCTTGCTGAGGTCCTTCCCCTCCCCAAACCCTGCACTCCCCAGGCTCCACCCCAAAATCTCCAGGTATTTCCCAACCCAGAGTAGAGAGCCCTAGGTACCACTATATTAATGCTAAATTTGGGAAGGGGTCATGCTTGGCCTTTCCAACCCGATGGAGACGGGCCCCACACCAGAAGCGTTACAATGTACACCTTCAGTGTCAAGTCTCCAAATTCAATAACGAGTCGTTGTTGAAACAAAGTAGCTAGTTTATTGATAAGGATGTACTTGGCTAAGTTCAAATTGAAAGACTGAAGATCATACAGTACAATGCCATCATATAAGGTACACTTCAAAGGGATTCTTAAGGGAGGGGCACTATGCAAGGCACATTCACACATTGATGTTACAATTTCGTTCTCAGGCCGGCTCTGGCCTTGAGCGTCTTTGGCTCCAACCTCCCCCGATGCCTAGCCTGAGAAGGCACAGATTATAGCTTCACATATTCCCATTTCAAAGCAAGGCTACATAACAAAGGAAAGGGAGGGGGGTAGGGAGAGGTTTAGCTAGCAGCATTGAAATGCAGACAGGCTTTACCCAGAAGGCTCTTTGCCTGAACCAAAGTTAAGTGCAGGCTTGACCAAGGTTTTACAGAGACTTGACATTCAGTGCCATCCTCAGCAGAGTTCTGTCTTTCTAAGTCCACTGAAGTCGACAGGTGAAAAGAGGTGTACGTTGGCCCAGGGTGGCACTGCAAGGGTTACGGATCTTTGCTGCATTTTCAAGTGCAGAGGTAGAGCAGGAGATGGCAAAAATTCCTCCAGGCTCCCTGGCCAAACTGGTCTGGAGAAAATTGCTTCCTGACCCCAAAGTGGTGATTGGCATTCCCCTGGGCCATGAGAAGTAAGCATTGACTCATTCACTTCGATGGGCTCCCAAAAGTCTCTTATCTACTCCCTGGAATTTGGAGTTCAACATTATCAGCTTGTTTCCTGCAAGATGGAACTGATTTATTAGAAATTATCTGTTGGTTTTGCTCAGCCACGTGAGCACAGCTTGCTGGGGCTTTCAGAAGCTGAGCTTTCTCTTCCTCTTTTTCCTCTTCTTTGTGCCACCAGCGTGTACCAACGCTCCCTCTAAGCTTGTTTGGTGTAGTGGCTAAGTGTGTGGACTCTTATCTGGGAGAACCGGGTTTGATTCCCCGCTCCTCCACTTGCAGCTGCTGGAATGGCCTTGGGTCAGCCATAGCTCTGGCAGAGGTTGTCCTTGAAAGGGCAGCTGCTGTGAGAGCCCTCTCCAGCCCCACCCACCTCACCGGGTGTCTGTTGTGGGGGAGGAAGGTAAAGGAGATTGTGAGCCGCTCTGAGACTCTTCGGAGTGGAGAGCAGGATATAAATCCAATATCTTCATCTACCTCACAGGGTGTCTGTTGTGGGGAGGGGAAGGTAAAGGAAATTGTGAGCCCCTCTGAGACTCTTCGGAGTGGAGGGCGGGATATAAATCCAATATCTTCATCTACCTCACAGGGTGTCTGTTGTGGGGGAGGAAGGTAAAGGAGATTGTGAGCCACTCTGAGACTCTTCGGAATGGAGGGCGGGATATAAATTCAATATCATCATCATCAATATCATAAGTTGCGGAGTCTTGTGAGCAAAAAACTCTATACTTTGTGAGCTACTGGCATTATAGTTGTGAGCTCCTGCATCCATTAGTTTGCTCTGGGGCCGTTTTTTTTCTGAGCGAAGACAAATATGGGTGAAGCAGAAACTAAAAATCTGTGAGCTAGCTTGCAGTAACTCGGCTTAGGGGGAACGCTGGTGTGTATCGTAATAAAACGTGGCAAGAAACCAGTGCCTGATGTGATTGCACCAAGATCCTTTCTAGCACAGTATTCTGCCCAAGCACAGATGCATATGTGTGCCTCAGAAAAATCCCACAAACAACGAATCTCGATACAATCAAGTGATTGCTCCATCACAATTGCTTTTCCGCAATATTTTATCCATGCACCACTGAGACTTGGGGACGGAGGCAGTGGCGAGGTAGGGGCCCGGACAAGACGCAAACAAATCACAGAAAAGCGTGTCTGCTCCAGTTCTAGAATTAAATGTTGAAATTGTCCTAGTAAAGAAGGAGTGAAAGGCACTACATAAGAGAAGCCATGTCAGATCAGGCCAGTGACCCATCCAGTCCAATACTCTGTGTCACACAATGGCCCAAAAAAAATCCAGGTGCCATCAGGAGGTCCATCAGTGGGGCCAGGACACCAGAAGCCCTCACCCTGTTGCCCCTCCCGAGCGCCAAGAATACAGAGCATCACTTGCCCCAGACAGAGAGTTCCAACAATAAGCCATGGCTAATAGCCACTGATGGACCTCCATATGTTGATCCAATCCCCTCTTGAAGCTGTCTATGCTTGCAGCCACCACCACCTCCTGTGGCAGTGAATTCCACGTATTAATCACTCTTTGGGTGAAGAAGGACTTCCTTTTATCAGTTCTAACCCGACTGCTCAGCAATTTCATTGAGTCCCCACGAGTTCTCGTATTGTGAGAAAGGGAGAAAAGTACTTCTTTCTCTATCTTCTCACTAAGGAGAACTGAGGAGCAGCAATGTTTCATAATGATAACAGACTAGAACCAGGGGAATCCACTCAGTCTCAGATTAGATCAAAGATCCCCAACCTTTTTGAGCCTGTGGACAACTTTGGAATTCTGACACAGTGTGGAGGGCACAACTACAAAATGGCTGCCACAAAATGGCTGCTGCAGTTGACGTTCAGTCACACAGTGAAGATCCTTGTGCTGTGGTGGCAGCCGCTGTCAAAGCAACCTTTTTTTTTTTAAATACAGTCAATCAAATATCCAGTGGCCAATTAGAAGCCTTGTTGTGCAAAAGCCCCACCTGGCCCCACCTACTTTCTAAAAACACTTGTAGGGTACTAGGAAAGGGGTCATTGAGGGGCTAGATCCCCACAGGCACCATGCTATCTTATTGTTTTATTGTTTTAATATTGTTTTTGCTTACTGTCTATTTTATGCTGTTAGCCGCCTGGAGTCTATATGGAATGAGCGGGATATAAATATAATGTAAATAAAATAAATGTTGGGGACCCCCAGATTAGATGTTACCCCTGAGAAAGGGTCAACGGGACTAAAAAGGCACTCCACTATCAGGGCTTTTTTTGTAGCAGGAACTCCTTTGCATATTAGGTCACACACCCCCTGACGTAGCCAATCCTCCAAGAGCTTACAGGACTCTTCTTACAGGGCCTATTATTAGCTCCAGGAGGATTGGCTACATCAGGGGTGTGTGGCCCAGGGATGGAATTCTAGCAAGAGCTCCTTTGCATATTAGGCCACACACCCCTGATGTAGCCAATCCTCCAAGAGCTTACAGGGCTCTTCTTACAGGGCCTACTGTAAGCTCCAGGAGGATTGGCTGCATCAGGGGTGTGTGGCTTGATATGCAAAGAAGTTCCTGCTACAAAAAAAGCCCTGTCCACTCTCCTGCAAACCAGATTCAATCCTATTCTCAGGGTGGGAATTTGGGGCCTAAACAGACCCCCAAATTAGATTCATTTCTCACACAAGTTATCACAGTGGATGAAGATTTGACAATCATTTCCCGTTTCGATTTCCTCTGCTCATCTAACCTTCCTTTTAGGATTATTTTGTAAAGAGAATCCCGGCTGTAATAAGCGCTTCCAGCTGTGGTACATTTCAATTTCAATATTAATTGTTGGGCTTCTCCTCTCCTTTCTGGTAATAGGATCTGCAACAAATGTAACGGATTTGCCGAAAGAATTTTCACAGATATTTTTTTTTTAAAAAAGAACTCAAAATGTCATTTATGTCATCAGTTTTTAATTTCACCAAGTTTCAGCCTATTGCATTTTGGGAGGGGAAAGTATAACTTGACCGCCCCTCTGTTGAATTTCGTCGCCGACATCGACATGTCAAGAATGCATTCTGCTTGATATTTCCGCTTGTGCAATTCTGACAATAAAGAAGGGAAGATTAGCTCCTTGTATTCGTTAGACTTGTTTTCTAATAGACCAGTTTTTTCCCCTTCATTAATGAAATAATAAAGAATTATGCAAATGAAAAAGCTGCCTGAAGCCTGAAAAAGGTGATGTGAGAATCCCCAGACTGGAAAAACAACTGCATTCGAGGCTAGAATAAAAAGCGAATATAAGGTTTATTGGAGCAAAACAGCCCTTTAAATTTTTGTAAAAGATCGCTTTTCAGCGATATGTGCCCGGCCTTTCTCCACTTGGGAACCGACTGCTGGATTGTTCACATTAACTAGCTGTGCATGCACTTGCATTGTGTTTCTGTGGTGGGTTTGCCAACTCTTTGTTGGGAAATACCTGGAGATTTGGGGGTTGGAGCCTGGAGAGATTTGGGGGAGGAGAGAACCTCAGCATGAGAATGGGTGCATTCACACTAGACTAAATAATGCGTATCGCGACTGGATTTTTACTGTGTACGAACAGCAAAAATCCAATTGGAATATGTATTATTTAGTGTCATGTGAATGCACCCAATTTCGAGTCCGCCCTCCAAAGCAGCCATTTTCTCCAGGGGAACTGATCTCTATTGCCTGGAGATCAGTTATAAAAACAGATCTCCAGGCTTTACCTGGAGGCTGGCAACCCTACTTCTAGGAGTTGCTTCCATTCCCTTCTTCAGCTGCACATTTGTTTCTTCTACATTGTTGGGGACATCCTTCCTGAGCAAAGACAAAAATGTGTGAGCTGGAAGTTAAAAAACTGTGAGCTAGCTCACACTAACTCAGCTTAGAGACAATGCTGGACCCAACAAGAGATGGGTGGACTCTGTGAAGGAAGCCGCAAGAGCCCTCAGTTGGCAACCCTGAGCATAGGGTTGCCAATCCCCAGGTGGGGGCAGGGGATCCCCTGGTTTGGAGGCCCTCCCCCCCCTTCAGGGTCATCAAAAAGCAGGGGGGGGGGGAATGTCTGCGGGGCACTCCCTTATTCCCTATGGAGACCGATTCCAATAGGGTATAATGGAGAATTGATTTGCAGGTATCTGGGGCTCTGAAGGGACTACGTTTTGAGGTAAAGGCACCAAATTTTCAGCATAGCATCTGATGCCTCTCCCCAAGACACCCTCCAAATTTCAAAATGATTGGACCAGGGGGTCCCATTCTATGAGCCCCCAAAGAAGGTGACCCTATCCTTCATTATTTCCAATGGCGGGAAGGCATTTAAAAGGTGTGCGGTCCCTTTCAATGTGATGGTCAGAACTCCCTTTGGAGTTCAATTCTGCTTGTCACGACTTTCCTCCTGGCTCCACCCCCAAAGTCCCCAGATATTTCTTGAATTGGACTTGGCAACCCTACCTGAGCAAGCCTGTTCAGGAGAGGACATTGTGAAGGGCCTTAATTCGCAGGGTTGCCTTAAGCTGTAAGCAACTTGACCAGCACTTGACACACACACCCATACATATTCTCAAGGGCACTGTTATTCCTCCCGGCTGAGCCCTGGTATTTAAAAAATGGCCCAAGGGCTAAACCCCCATAAAAAACTAGACCTCCTCTCCTGCCCCTAGAGCACTCTCTCCGGCATGGCATTTGAACACGAGAATCCTCTTGACGGACTGTTTATCACTTCATCAGAGGAAATTAATTCCCACCCAGGAGAGATGTCTCTTTCGCGAAGGCACTCGAGTGCAAGGAATTTCTTTCCCCTGTCCCAAGACTCCCTCCTCCTCTCCAATGGGGGATCCTCCCTTGGGAGTTGCCGGCAACGCTTCAGGTGTGTCTCCATTAATTATCAAGAGCTGCTTAACTGCCGCCGTAATGATACTTTCTGCTCCTTCGTTGATGGCTGCCAAGTGGGACAAGAGGGAGCCATCAATTTCCCACTACTGGGGGGGGGGGGGGAAGGCAGATCCCTGCCTGAAGACTGCTGCTCTGCCTGCCTGGAAGCTAATCCCGCCCCCCGAACTAGGCTTGCCAATCTCCAGGTTCCAGTGGGGGTTCTTCCGCTTTCCCAGGCTCCTTCCCGCCCCCAGTCAGCTGGCCGGCAGGGGGGAAGCCCCACCCCCAGAGGACTATGTGCCTTTGGAGGCTTCAGTCTCCGATTGAAAGGCTTCCTCTTGGGATGGGGTGTCTGTGTTACTTGGAAGAAGTTGGCAGCAACTCGTGAGTAGAGAGGCCAATCCCTCACTTCAAAGTGGCCAGAAACGGGGGGGGGGGGGAGTCTGCTCAGCACTTCATTATTTCCTATGTGGAGATCGATTCTCATAGGGTATAATGGGGAATTGATCTGGAGGTTTCAGGGGCTCTGGGGGAGCTGTTTTTTGAGGTAGAGGCACCAAATTTCCAGTATAGTATCTAGTGCCTCTCCCCAAAGTAACCCCCAAGTTTCAAAACGATTGGACCAGGGGATCCAATTCTATGAGCCCCAAAAGAAGGTGCCCCTATCCTTCATTATTTCCTATGGAAGGAAGACATTTAAAAAGGTGTGCGGTCCCTTTAAATGTGATGGCCAGAACTCCCTTGGAGTTCAATGATGCTTGTCATACCCTTGTTCCTCGCTCCACCCCTAATGTCTCCTGCCTCCACCCCCAAAGTCCCCAGATATTTCTTGAATTGGACTTGGCAACCCTACCCCGAACGCCTGCAGGAGGTCTCCAAAAGAAAGGAACTTGGAGCAGCTGCAATGACAGGGCATCGGGACAGATCCCAGTTGGGGCCAAAATGGAACCGGATGCTGGGAGAGGCCTAAAATGGTCTCCCTTGGGGATTTTAACATGATAAATATCAACTGGATGGGCCCCAGGTTGGATTTGCACCATGATGCAGGGGAAGGAAGGAAGGAAGGAAGGAAGGAAGGAAGGAAGGAAGGAAGGAAGGAAGGAAGGAAGGAAGGAAGGAAGGAAGGAAGGAAGGAAGGAAGGAAGGAAGGAAGGAAGGAAGGAAGGAAGGAAGGAAGGAAGGAAGGGATTGAACTCTTTCTCCCTGCCCTATTTTGCTGGGGGTGGGATGGTTGCAATTTGCTGCCAGTTTGGTGTAGTAGTGTAGCGGTCCCGTGGTGCAGAGTGGTAAAGCAGCAGTACTGTGGTCTGAACTCTCTGCTCATGACCTGAGTTCGATCCCAGCGGAAGCTGGTTCAGGTAGACGGCCCCAGGTTGACTCAGCCTTCCATCCTTCTGAGGTCGGTCAAAGGAGTCCCTAGCTTGCTGGGGGGAAACTGCAGATGACTGGGGAAGGCAATGGCAAACCACCCCGTCAAAAGTCTGCCGTGAAAACGTTGTGAAAGTAATGTCACCCCAGAGTCGGAAACGACTGGTGCTTCCACAGGGGACCTTCCCTTCCCTTCCCTTCCCTTCCCTTTCCTTTCCTTTCCTTTCCTTTCCTTTCCTTTCCTTTCCTTTCCTTTCCTTTCCTTTCCTTTCCTTTCCTTTCCTTTCCTTTCCTTTCCTTGGTGTAGTAGTGTAGGGGTTTGATTCCCCACTCCTCCAAAGAGACCAGCACGAACTCATTTGCATATTAGGCCACACTCCTGACAGCACCATTGTTGCACATAGGACTTTTTGTAGAAAAATCCCAGCAGGAACTCATTTGCATATTAAGCCACACACCCTGACACAGAGCCAGCTGGAACTGTGTTCCTGTGCTTTCCTGCTAAAAAAAAAAGCCCTGGACCTGCTGATGTGACCTTGGGTCAGCCACAAGTTCTCTCAAGGCTGATCTGCTCAAGAGCAGTTCTGGGAGAGCTCTCTCAGCCCCACCTACCTCACAGGGTGTCTGTTGTGGGGAGGGGAAGAGAAAGGAGATTTGCAAGCCGCTCTGAGACTCCTTTGGATAGCGAAGGGCGAGGTATAAATCCAAGCTCTCCTTCTCTCTATGCCACTGGCATAGAGGCAAGGCTGTAGGGCAGGGGTCCCCAAACCCCAGACCGCGGACCACTACCCCCGGGCCGCGGACCGCTGCAGAGGTGCTGTGAGGGGTGGGCGGTGAGGCTCTGCGGTGCCACGAGGGGAGGGGGCAGGATGGCGAGTCTGCACAGCACCGGGGGGGGGCAGCATCACAGAGGGTGGGGAAAAATTTGGTGCCCCCACCCTGCCAGCCTTGGGGCCGTGGTGAGTGGGCCAGTCCTGGGGCCGGTCCCCAGTACCTAGAAGGTTGGGGACCACTGCTGTAGGGTTTTCAAGGCAAGAGATGTTGAGAGGTGGTCTGCAATTGTCTGCCTTTGGGTAGCGACCCTGGGCTTCCTTGGTGACCTCCCATCCAAGTAGTAACCAGAAATGACCTGGCTTAGCCTCTAGGATCTGATAAGACTGGGCTAGTCTGGGTCAACCAGGGCAAGGCACTGCTTAAAATGTCACTTAATGTCATCCCCATCCTTTCTACAGCGTTTGTCTCTAGGGATGACTTTGGGTTGGGAAAGAAGAAAAGCAGAAATTGCGAGAGGTGCTGTTTTTGACCCACGAAAGTGCTTGGGGGGAGGTTCAGCCCCTTCTCTTTCCACACCACAGAGGCAGTTTGAACCCTTGAAAATCCCCAGGGAGATCTAGCCAGGAGTCCTGAGCATTTCTTTTACCTTGTTTAACCCTTAGACAAGTGAAGTAAGAAAGGGGAAAGGCCGTGGCGTAGCGGAAGGGCCTCTGCTTGGCATGCAGATGGTCCCAGGTTCATTCCCCAGCATCTCCAGTTTAAAGTGGACCAGGGAATAGATGATGTGAAAGACCTCCGCCTGAGGCCTTGGAGAGCTGCTGCTAGTTTGAGTAGGCAATACTGAGCTTGGGGGAATGGAATTATGGTCTGGTTCGATATAAGGCAGCTTCATGCGTCACAGCCTTGTTAAGAGTCTATTGCACTGCCTTGTCTACCAGTCATTTTGATTGGGAGGAGGCAGAGCGACCCACAGAGAACTGGCTGGTCAGGCAAGTCCCAGGGCTATCTGCCTGCATACCTTCAACCCCCTCCCTAACTCTTGGCTTGTAGGCATCAGTGGAAACTGGCTTTACTACAGGATCGATGCGCCTTTCCTGCACAACCTTAATGTGGTTCCAGTGATGCTCTCCCCCTTCGGAGCCTGGTGGTGGAAAGTGCTATCAAGTCACAGCTGAATTAGAGTGACCCCATAAGGTTTTCAAGGTAAAAGACATTCACCGGTGACCCTGTGAAATTAAGGGGAGGTATTTGTGGAGTAGTAACCAATGTTGCCTCTCAGCTGCAGAGTCTTGTGAGCAACAATTCTACTTTGTGAGCTGCTGGCATTCTAAGTTGTGAGCGACTGCATCAATTGGTGTGCTCTGAGGTCATCCTGCCTGAGCTAAGACAAAAATGTGTGAGCTGGAGGCTAGGAATCTGTGAGCTAGCTCACGCTAACTCAGCTTATAGGGAACACTGGTAGTAATGTATGGCTGTGAGAGTTGGACCATAAGGAAGGCCAAGCGCAGAAGAATAAATGCTTTCAAGCTGTGGTGCTGGAGAAGACTCTTGAGAGTCCCTTGGACTGCAAGAAGATCCAATCAGTCAGTCCTCAGGGAAATCAACCCTGACTGTTCCCTGGAAGGTCAGATGCTGAAGCTGAAGCTCAAATACTTTGGCCACCAAATGAGAAGGGAGAACTCCCTGGAGAAGACTTTTGGGAGTCCCTTGGACCCCAAGAATATCAAATCAGTCAGTCCTAAGGGAAATCAACCCAGACTGTTCCCTGGAAGGTCAGATGCTGAAGCTGAAGCTATAATACTTTAGCCGTCAAATGAGAAGGGAGCACTCGCTGGAGAAGACCCTGATTCTGGGAAAGATAGAAGGCAAAAGAAGAAGGTGACGGCAAAAGATGAGATGACTGGACAGCGTTACTGATGTAACTAACACGAATTTGAGCAGCCTTCGGAGGATGGTGGAAGACAGGAGGGCCTGGTGTGACTTTGTCCATGGGGTCGCATGGACTCGACTGTGCGACTGAACAACAACAACAAATTTGTGGATTTTTTGCATGGTGCAGGGGGTTGGACTAGATGACCCTGGAAGTCCCTTCCAACTCTTTGATTCTATGATTACAACTGATCTTCCAGCTACAGAGATCAGCTCTCCTGGAGAAAACAACTGGAGGGTTGGCTGTATGGCAGCTGAGGTCCTTCGCCTCCCCTAATCCTGCACTCCCCAAGCTCCACCCCCCCACCCCCCGAACTGGCAATCTGATGAGCACCTGCTTTTCCTACTAAGAGTTCCGGTTTTACTCCTTGGCATCTCCACTGCAAGGAACTCACAAGCACTGGGAAAGACCCATTTCTGTCAGGGGGCCTGGGAAAGTGACACCGGCCACTGGAGAACCTGAGCTACGAGGGCCAGTGGATTGATTGACTACATAGCAGCTGCACAGGAGAACTGATCTCCAAATTATAAAGATCAGATCCCCTGTAGAAAATGGCAGCTATGGAAGGTGGACTCGGTGGCGTTAGACCCTGGTGAGATCTCCCTCCTCCACAAACCCCACCTCCTGAAGGCTCCACCCCCCCTCCAGATCTCCAGGCATTTCCCAAGCTGGAGCTGGCAACCCTAGTAGACCACCAGGCTAACATCATGTCTCTGTAGATCGATCCAAGAGCTCCGTGGCGCAGAGTGGTAAAGTTGCACTACTGCAGTCCTAAGCTCTGCTCATGACCTGAGTTCGATCCCAGCGGAAGCTGGGTTCAGGTAGGTGGCTCAGGTTGACTCAGCCTTCCATCCTTCCGAGGTTGGTAAAACGAGGACTCAGCTTGTTGGTGGGAAAGTGTAGAGGACTGGGGAAGGCAAGGGCAAACCACCCTGTAAAAAGATCCAAGCGGGCAGCCGGGTTGGTCTGAAGCAGTTGAACAAAGCAGGAGTCAAATGGCACCTTTAAGACCAACCAATTTTTATTTAGAACGTAAAAGCACACTTCATCAGACTGTAAAAAGTCTGCCGTGAAAACGTTGTGAAAGCAAATTCAACCCCGAGTCGGAAACGACCGGTGCTTGCACAGGGGACTACCTTTACCGTTAGATAGATCCAAGCGGGCAGCCGTGTCGGTCTGAAGCAGTAGAACAAAGTAGGAGTCACGTCGCACCTTTAAGACCGACAAAGTTTTATTCAGAACGTAAGCTCTAAGCGCACTTCATCAGACGAAGAATCAGGTACAGTGAGCAGAGCCACATAGAGCTGGTAGGCAGTGGTTTAGAATGCAAAAGGGTACAAATTTAAGATCCAATGACAGAATAGTCTCTCTCTCGGCTTGTCTTCGCGAACAAAGATTTAAGAAAGGTGCAGCGGTCCACGTCTGCTGCAGGCTCACTGGTGGCTGACAAGACCAATGCGGGACAGGCAGGTCCTGCCACAGTGGCTGCAGGGAAAAGTCTGATTTGGGGTTGGTGCTGTAGCAGCGCGATTCTTCCTCAATCTCCTAACAGAATAGTCTCTCTCTCTCTCGGCTTGGCTTCACGAACGAAGATTTAAGAAGGGTGCAATAGTCCACGTCTGCTGCAGGCTCGCTGGTGGCTGACAAGACCAATGCGGGACAGGCAGGTCCGGCCACAGTGGCTGCAGGGAAAAGTCTGATTTAGGGTTGGTGCTGTAGCAGTGCGATTCTTCCTCAATCTCCTTTTGTCCTCAAGACCAGCTATGCGTGAGTTCTCAAAAGAAGAGACAGCCTGGTGGATGGTGTGCCTCCATGCTTTGCGATCTGAGGCTAGGTCAGACCACTGGTGATGGTTGATGCGACAGGTGCCAAGGGATTTCTTCAAGGAGTCCTTGTACCTCTTCTTTGGTGCCCCTCTATTTTGATGGCCGGTGGAGAGTTCGCCATACAGGGCAATCTTGGGAAGGCGGTGGTTTTCCATCCTAGAAATATGCCCTGCCCAGCACAGCTGCGTCTTCAACAGTAGTGCCTCGATGCTGGTAACCTCCGCCCGCTTGAGAACTTAACAGAATAGTACAATTAACAAATTGAGCAAACTTCTGATCTGGGTAGCATGAGTATGAGAAAGTGAGAAGTTTGTCTCTGCATATGGCTGATCATATACGTTCCACTGAGAAGGCGACGAGGTGGAGATGTTTCATTGCACAGCCTGGCCATTCCTGGCAGACTGAGGAGTGGAGGATTAAGGGCTGTTGGGCCCATCATAGAATGCCCAGGCAGACACTAACATATCCCCACTTGCCCACTTCTCCATGATGCTGGAAACCAAGGCAGAGGTATGAGCACATCACTCCAGGCCAAGGGTATGCATCGGAGTCCTCGTTCCCGGCCGAGCGCAACTCTATTACAGCTGAGTAAATAACTCCCTCCGGATCCTTGTGTTAAACCGGCTTCATGACCCGTGCAAAAATGCTCAAACACAAGACAGGATCGTTGTGTTAATTGCAATCCTCTTGTTATGCAAAGTCATAAGCGGACTAATGTCCCATGTTATTACCCGAAATCACAGACGCTGCAATTCAAACAGAAAAGCGGCGCGCAAGCAAGCGAACGCCGGTCCCCCTCGGGACTGACACGCTGACAGAAAAAGGCCGGCTCGAGGGGCTGGTGGGAGAGATGGGGCAATTGCGTCCTTCGCTTGTGGGCCAGAGAGGAGAGACGGCTGTGGCGCATTTGTCATGCATTCTTCGCAGGAGGCTGCATTCGCAAGATACAACATGGCCTATTGTGCTAAGGTGGGCTAGGAAGATACCTTCGTTGGTAGGCCAGTAACAGCCGGATTCAGGGACAGGAAGGTGTCAAGGGAACAGACTAATCGTCATCCCTCCCAGAGTCCCAAAGAATACCTATTGAGCAACACTATAAGGGCTCAGAATCAAAAGGTGGTCACTGCAGACATTTGAGATCTGCCCACTCTCTGGCATCTGCCGCTTGGTTCCCCCGGCAGAGGGAGGCAGGAAGACAGTGAAAGGGACTTCTGTAGGCGAAAGATCCCTTTGAATGTTCTTTTGGCACAAAAACGCTTCCGAAAGCGGAGCGCTGGCATAACAGGGACCGTTTTTACCCAGGGCATTTTTTTTGCAAAAAAAGCCCAGCAGGAACGCATTTGCATGTTAGGCCACACCCCCCCGACATCACCATTGTTTCACACAGGGCTATTTTTAGAGAAAGCTCAGCAGGCACGCTTTTGCCTATACAACATGGCCTATTGTGCTAAGGTGGGCTAGGAAGATACCTTCGTTGGTAGGCCAGTAACAGCCGGATTTTAGATGGTTTTTGATGTATTTAAATGGTTTATGAATATGTGTGTTTGATGTGTTGGTATGTTTGTGGAAGAGCACCTCATTTCGTTGCTCTCTCTTTTTTGTTGTTGTTGAGAACAATGACAATAAATTCATCTATCATCTATCTATCTATTAGGCCACACGCCCTGACACAAAGCCAGCCAGAACTTGCTGAGCAGTTGGGTTAGAACTGATAAAAGGAAGTCCTTCTTCACCCAAAGGGTGATTAACAGATGGGATTCACTGCCACAGGAGGTGGCGGCGGCTACAAGTATAGACAGCTTCAAGAGGAGATTGGATAAGCATATGGAGCAGAGGCCCATCAGTGGCTATTAGCCACAAGGTAAAGATGAAATTCTCCGTCTAGGGCAGTGATGCTCTGTATTCTTGGTGCTTGAGGCGGGGCACAGTGGGAGGGCTTCTAGTGTCCTGGCCCCACTGGTGGACCTCCTGTTGGCACTTGGTTTTTTCAGCCACTGTGTGACACAGAGTGTTGGACTGGATGGCCATTGGCCTGATCCAACATGGCTTCTCTCATGTTCTTATGTGTGACACAGAGTGCTGGACTGGATGGGCCATTGGCCTGATCCAACATGGCTTCTCTTATGTTCTTATGTGACACAGAGTGTTGGCCTGATCCAACATGGCTTCTCTTATGTTCTTATGTGACACAGAGTGTTGGCCTGGATGGCCATTGGCCTGATCCAACATGGCTTCTCTCATGTTCTTATGTGACACAGAGTGTTGGCCTGATCCAACATGGCTTCTCTTATGTTCTTATGTGACACAGAGTGTTGGACTGGATGGGCCATTAGCTTGATCCAACATGGCTTCTCTTATGTTCTTATGTGACACAGAGTGTTGGACTGGATGGGCCATTGGCCTGATCTAACATGGCTTCTCTTATGTTCTTATGTCCTCTTAGCTGTGTTCCTGTGCGTTCCTGCTCAAAAAAAGCCCTGGGTTTTCCCCATGTTTAGGATGAATAAATAATGCACTAGATGTGAAGTTGCCAACTCTGGGTGGAAACCTCCTAAGGATTTGGAGGCGGAGTCTGAGAAGGGTGAGATTTAGGGAGGGGCGGGGCCTCTGACGGGTGCACTGCCACAAAGTCCGCCGACGTTCCCTCTAAGCAGAGTGAGTGTGAGCTAGCTCACAGAGTTTCAGCCTCTGACTCGCACATTTTTGTCTTAGCTCTGGAAAAACGGCCCCAGAGCCGACTCATTCATGCAGTAGCTCGCAGCCACAACTTTAATGCCAGTAGTTCAGAAAGAAGAATTTTTGCTCACAAGATTCCGAGGCTTAGAGGTAGCATTGGAGTCCACTCTCCAAAGCAGCCATTTTCTCCAGGGGAACCAAATCCATGGTAATTCCAGGAGTTCTTCAGGCCCAGTCTGAAGACAGGGCTGGCCCTAGACTGTTTGGCACCCTATGCAAGGCTAACTTCTGGCAAACCCCCCTCCCGCTACGTTGATAATGCCACCAAGTCACACGGGGGATGCCCAATTTGGTACCCCCAGAAGGCTGGCACTAGGCAATTGCCTATTGCCAGGGCCTGAAGGTTGACGACCTTGACACCAGGAAGGGCGGGGCTTGCAGAGAGGAAGGACCTCTGCCACGTACAATGCCATGGAATCCAGCCTCCAAACCAGGCAGTCATTTTTTCTCCAGGGGAACGCATCTCTTTAGTCTGGAAATCAGCTGATCAAGGCATCTCTAGCAATCTTATGGATCCAGAGGAAGCTGCTGAATTGGAATTCATATGCAAATTTGACTCAGACTTGGATTGAATAGGGACCTTGGGTGGCTATCTCATTACCAGAAGTCACTGCCTTTCCCTTTCAGGTATTCCATTCAGATTCATCGATAGAAGGAAGTGGTTACACCCAGCCCGGATTGCGCAATCCTCCTTTTTCATGACTTTTGCAACTGCTTTGCTTTTGTGTGGCACTCACTTCCCACATAGAGCCCCGTGGCGCAGGGTATTAAAGGTGCAGTACTGCAGTCCTAAGCTCTGTCCACGAGCTGAGTTCGATCCCCAGTGGAAGCTGGGTTTTCAGGTAGCCGGCTCGAGATTGACTCAGCCTGCCATCCTTCTGAGGTCGGGAAAAGGAGTCCTCAGCTTGCTGGGGGGGAAGTGTAAATGACTTGGAAAGGCAATGGCAAACCGCCCCGTAACAAGTCTGCCGTGAAAATGCTGTGAAAGCAATGTCACCTCAGAGTCAGAAACGACTGGTGTTTGCACAGGGGACCTTTCCTTTTCCTTTTCCCCTTCCCGCATCCACTCTCTCCCCTCCCCTTACCACCTATCAGGGCTTTTTTTGTAGCAGGAACTCCTTTACATATTAGGCCACGCCCCTTGATGCAGCCAATCCTCCAAGAGCTTACAGGCCTCTTAGTACATGGCCAGGGGAACTGGTTACATCAGGGGAGTGGGGTCTAATATGCAAAGGAGTTCCTGCTACAAAAAAAAAGCCTTGCCACCTATTTGCCCCCCAAGTCGAAATGAAGAGTCAGACACTAACGGCCACTTTATTAAGTATAATAATAAACGGCAAGGGCATCTAGAACTGTGGCCTGGTCAGGCCAGGGGTCTCAACAGACCGCTCCCCTGCCATTAGTGGGCGAGAGACCCAGCCCGCAATCGGAGCTGTGTGGCAAAGCTCCCGCCAGGCCGGCCCAGCAAGGAGGCAAGCCCTAGAATGCCCAACCACCAGACGCACATCGCAATGGAAGGCACCCTCTAGTCGAGCCTCCAGGACGGTCTGCATTCTCCCACCCCGGGTCATCAAACCCAAAGGTTGCTCCTGCCAGACCCCTAACTCCCCAAAAGGGGGATGCTTTCTGGTCCTCCCCTAGCCGCATAGGACCATAAACCCCGTAAAAACCTGCCCAACAAAAGTGACCAACCTATTTAACAGCACCTCCCTATAGCCAAATCCACAATCCACTGACCTGCTATGTAGGGTAGGCGGAAAAACACCCCAGCAAACAGCCAATCAGCTGGAGAGCAAAACATTCCTACCCAGCCCCCCCCCCCCCCAAACCATGAGGCAACCAGCCCTTGCCTACATAACAAACAGGGCGGGCGGGAGAGCCGATCTTCTGCTGGGGACTGAGAAAGGGGTCGGATGGTCCTACCGTTACCACGACAGTCTGCCTAAGAAAACTTGTTCCCCACTGAGTTTTGAGATCTCTCTTAGTACTGGGGAAATACTGCCTCTGTAAGCAAAAATGTGTGGAGTCAGTGACTCAGATTCTTCTTTATTGTAATTTGTATACAGATCTTCGTCGCAAGCATTTACATCCTCTTTTAGTCAGCACGGTTGATTATTCTGATGCACTTTAGGTCTATAGACTTTTGAACGATACTTCATCTAGTGTCACTGAGAAAGTGGCGAAGTTTCTTTATTCTAAGAATTCAGGTTTTCATGGCTGGTAACATCATTAGGGTTTGTAGAGTCTTTCGGGATCAAGTGCCGTGTTCTACTGGAGAAAGTTTTCCTTCCAGACGTTTCGTTCTCAGCTGAGAATGAAACGTCTGGAAGGAAAACTTTCTCCAGTAGAACACGGCACTTGATCCCGAAAGATTCTACAAACCCTAATTTCTTTATTCTGTTTTAAAGGCACGCCAGAGGATCTCATAGAAATACTGTAGTTTGTTTATGCTTTTCCTGACGTATATGTATGCAATGGTTCCATTTTATCTTTTTTAAAAAACCAATTTGCTCTGATATATATATATCTATATATTTTATGCCAATAAAGGCTAACTTGACTTGACTTGACTATAGCCAAATCCACAATCCACTGACTTGCTACCTAGGGTAGGCGGAAAAACACCCCAGCAAACAGCCAATCAGCTGGAGAGCAAAAAATTCCTACCTGGGCCCCCCAAACCATGAGATGACCAGCACTTGCCTACATAACAAACAGGGTGGTTGGGAGAGCCAATCTTCTGCTGGGGACTGAGAAAGGGGTCGGGTGGTCCTGCCGGTACTACGACAAAACCCTGCTCCCTCCTAAGCACGCCCAAACAGGCCGCAAAAGTCCTCCTTTCCCTTCCAGGGAGGCAAATACGCTCCTGCAGCCTAGCAGCGTTGCTGCTGGCTGCTCGAAACGGAATATCTCTGGTCAGTTTCTACATACCTTTCATGCATCTGACAAAGAGAGCTGTGTTTTTCGAAAGGTTACGCTACAATAAAATTTGTTCGTCTTAAAGGTGCTCAATAAAGGTGAACTCTTGACGATTTTGTAGCAATCTTATGTCACTGGGACATGGAAGGAAAGGCCTTTCACTGTCTAGTCAGCACACACAAGATGGAGTTTGATTCTGACCTGGCATAAAAAGGTAAAGGTAGTCCCCTGTGCAAGCACCAGTCATTTCCGACTCTGGGGTGATGTCGCATCACGATGTTTTCATGGCAGATCTTTTACAGGGTGGTTTGCCCTTGCCTTCCCCAGTCATCTACACTTCCTCCCCCCCAGCAAGCTGGGTACTTCTTTGACCAACCTCAAAAGGATGGAAGGCTGAGTCAGCCTCGAGCCAGCTACCTGAACCCAGCTTCCACCGGGATCGAACACAGGTCGTGAGCAGAGAGTTTGGACTGCAGCTTTACCACTCTGCACCACGGGGTTCCTTCTGACCAGCCATAAGGGAGCTTTATGTCTTCCACTCAAGGCTGCAGACAAAACGGCAGTTAATTTTATTGGGAGATTTGGTTAATATAGCCGCGTTTGCCCAGTCGTAGAAGCGTGGTCCTGAGTGCAGCAAATAAACCTCCCAAGAAGTATAATGCAAAAACGGTAAACTTATATTTATTCAAATAGATCCGGTTCACATTCAGGTTGCAGTTGAAAGGAGTGACAGAAGCCTAGTCTAAAGAGTACCTTCCCTATCCCAAATGGCCAGCTTGAGGAGAGACCTGCAGAGACAAGAGTCTCCATGGAAGGCCATGTGCAGCGAGGGAAAGGTCAAAGGGGAAAGAGAGAGAGAGAGAGAGAGAGAAAGGAGGGGTCAGAGGGCAGCTCCCATGTTAAGACAAAGAGAAGCATCTCATTCAAGGAGATAACCCCAGTACACATTTAGTGCTTGTCTGACATGCATGTGTAGGAGTACAAGGGCACTGTATCTACAGGAGAGAACTGCAGAGAAGTTCATCTTAGAATCACAGAATCATAGAGTTGGAAGGGACCCCCAGGGTCATCTAGTCCAACCCCCTGCACAATGCAGGAAACTCACAAACACCTCCCCCTAAATTCACAGGATCTTCGTGGCTGTCAGACGGGCCATCTAGCCTCTGTTGAAAAACCTCCAAGGAAGGCAAACCCACCACCTCCCAAGGAAGCCTGTCCCACTGAGGAATCGCTCTCACGGTCAGGAAGTTCTTCCTAACGTTGAGCCGGAAAAGTTTTTGATTTAATTTCAACCCATTGGTTCTGGTCCCACCTTCCGGGGCCACACCATCTTCATGGAAGGCCATGTGAAGCGAGTGGACAAAGCCAGAAAGGAGAGGTCAGAGGTCAGGTCCCGGGTGGAAACAAAGCAAGGCATCCCTTTCAACACTATACACACTTAGAGTGATGCAGCACTCCGCAATGTCCAGGCCTGCTGAGTGGCTCTCACTTCAACGACTTCAGCCCATTCTCAAACTAATCCCCCCCCCCCCGTCCCCTTTGGTGTAATTCTGTGCATGTGATTTCCTGGCATGCCTTCCCCATTCCACATGGCGGGGTGTGCGACAACAAGCGGCCAAGGCTCATTGAACCTGCCAAACAGTCAATCAGTCAATCTGAATAGCTCCCATTCACCAGTGAGCTCCTTTGCATTTTGTTGGAAAGGAAGTTTCAATCCTATGAAGCGTTTACCAGGGACAGTTGTTAATTTCCCTGACCTCGATGGCTCAGGCTACCCGATCTCATAGACTCATAGAGTTGGAAGGTGCCCCCAGGGTCATCTTGTCTAACCCCCCCCCCCCTCCGCACAATGCAGGGAATTTACAAATACCTGAACACAATACTCCAGATGAGGTCTTACCAGAGCAAAGCGATACCATCACTTCATGTGACCTGGACACTAGACTTCTGTTCAAAAGGTGAAGGGAGTCCCCTGTGCAAGCACCAGTCATTTCCGACTCAGAGGTGACGTCGCATCGCAACATTTTCAGGGCAGACTTTTTATGGGGTGGTTTGCCATTGCCTTCCCCAGTCACCTACACTTTCCCCCCAGCAAACTGGGTACTCATTTTACCAACCTCGGAAGGATGGAAGGCTGAGTCAACCTTGAGCCGGCTACCTGAAAACCCAGCTTCCGCCGGGATCGAACTCAGGTCGTGAGCAGAGAGCTTGGACTGCAGTACTGCAGCTTTACCACTCTGCTCCTTCTATGCTTCTGTTAATACGCCTCAAAATTGCATTTGCCTTTTTAGCCGTGAGGTCATGAGATCTTTGAGCTAAGCAGGGTTGTTCCTTGTTAATAATTGAATGGTTTTCATTATTGTTTTAATGGCCATTAGGGCTATACATGAAAAGGAGACCATTTTTTTTGGGGGGGGGGGAGTGGTAAATATATATTTTGTGTAAATGTGTATGCACTGTCAAGTTGCAACTGCTTATGGGAACACCAGCAAGGGACTTTCAAGGCTGGCGAGAAGCAGAGGTGGTTTGTCATTGCCTTCCTCTGCGGAGTCTTCCTCGGTGGTCTCTCGTACAAGTACTGAACCGGCTTAGCTTGGTGATTCCAGCAAGGGACTTTCAAGGCTAGTGAGAAGCAAAGGTGGCTCGCCCTTGCCTTCCTCTGCAGAGTCTTCCTTGGTGGTCTCTCGTACAAGTACTGAACCGGCTTAGCTTGGTGATTCCAGCAAGGGACTTTCAAGGCTAGTGAGAAGCAAAGGTGGCTCGCCCTTGCCTTCCTCTGCAGAGTCTTCCTTGGTGGTCTCTCGTACAAGTACTGAACCGGCTTAGCTTGGTGATTCCAGCAAGGGACTTTCAAGGCTAGTGAGAAGCAAAGGTGGCTCGCCCTTGCCTTCCTCTGCAGAGTCTTCCTTGGTGGTCTCTCGTACAAGTACTGAACCGGCTTAGCTTGGTGATTCCAGCAAGGGACTTTCAAGGCTAGTGAGAAGCAGAGGTGGTTTGTCATTGCCTTCCTCTGCGGAGTCTTCCTCGGTGGTCTCTCGTACAAGTACTGAACCTGCTTAGCTTGGTGATTCCAGCAAGGGACTTTCAGGGCTAGTGAGAAGCAGAGGTGGTTCGTCATTGCCTTCCTCTGCAGAGTCTTCCTTGGTGGTCTCTTGTACAAGTACTGAACCTGCTTAGCTTGGTGATTCCAGCAAGGGACTTTCAAGGCTAGTGAGAAGCAGAGGTGGTTCGTCATTGCCTTCCTCTGCAGAGTCTTCCTCGGTGGTCTCTCGTACAAGTACTGAACCTGCTTAGCTTGGTGATTCCAGCAAGGGACTTTCAAGGCTAGTGAGAAGCAGAGGTGGTTTGTCATTGCCTTCTTCTGCGGAGTCTGCCTTGGTGGTCTTCCATCCAAGTACCGACCCTGCTTAGCTTCGAGTTATGGTGACCCCAGCAAGGGGCTTTCAAGGCAAGGGAGAAGCTGAGCTGGTTTGCCACTGCCTTCCTTGGCAGAATCTTCTTTGGTGGTCTCCCATCCAAGCGCTACTGATCAGTGTTCCCTCTAAGCTGCAGAGTCTTTTGAGCAAAAATTCTACTGTGAGCTACTGGCATTCAAAAATTCTACTGAGAGCTACTGGCATTCAAGTCGTGAGCTGCTGGCATTAGAGTTGCGAGCGACTGCATCAATTAGTATGCTCTGGGGTCATCCATCCCGAGCTAAGACAAAAATGTGTGAGCTGGAGGCTAAAAATCTGGGAGCTGGCTCACACTAACTCAGCTTAGAGGGAACACTGCTACTGATCCTTCTGAGATCTGACAAGATTAGATTAGACCATACTCCAGAGGTGGCCAAACTTGCTTAACTTAAGAGCCGCACAGAATAAACGTCAGATGTCTGACAGCCGCAAGATGTGAACATTAGATGTCTGAGAGCCACAAGACGTGAACATTAAGAAGATTGGATTTATATCCCACCCTCCACTCCAAAGAGTCTCAGAGCGGCTCACAATCTCCTTTACCTTCCTCCCCCACAACAGTCACCCTGTGAGGTGGGTGGGGCTGGAGAAGGCTCTCACAGCAGCTGCCCTTTCAAGGACAACCTCTGCCAGAGCTATGGCTGACCCAAGGCCATGCTGGCAGGTGTAAGTGGGGGAGTGGGGAAACAAACCCGGTTCTCCCAGATAAGAGTCCGCACACTTAACCACTACACCAAACCGGCTCTCCAGATGTCTGAGAGCCACAAGACATGATCCTCAGATGTTTGAGAGCTGCAAGACAGGGAGGGAGGAAAGCAAATAGGGGGAGGTAGAAAGAAAGCAACTTTAACTTTAAATGCATTCTCCAAGCTACCAGCTAGCTTGGCTTGGAGAAGTGATTTAAAGAGACAAATGCCTTCTCTAAGTTGGACAACAGGGCAGTGGGGCTTCAAGAGCCACACAATATGTGTGGAAGAGCCACATGTGGCTCCCGAGCCACAGTTTGGCCACCCCTGCTATACTCTCTTCCCTCCCACAAATGCCTTGCATACACTGAAATAAATAAAATCCAGGATCCAGTCCCTTTAACTTTAGTCTTCCAGCAGTTTTTTGCCCAGGGGAAAGCAGGGTGTGGGCTGCATTTCATCTTCAACGCAGGTCTGGTACATAGAAACGCCTTGTACTTGAACACTGAATCCCTCTGCGATGGCATTTCCTCTAACCGCAGCCGCCGAGATAGATTCGGAACTGCTGCTAACATCTTGTTGAACGTCCGCTTTGCTAGTATGCCTTTAAACCAACGAATCAACACACTTTTGGCTCCCGAACTGGTGCAGGAGAAAGTCGATGAATGCGGAGCGCTCGACAGATGGAGTGCAGCCTTCGATGATCAGCAGGGGAGGTTGAGAGGTTGGGTAATGATTCTTGTTAATCAAACGAGGGTGTCGCTAGCAGAGTCCCCTTTCCATGTGTGAGGCGGCTTTCCACCTGCGTTGGAAACCTGCATTGTTTCAGGAGGGACTGCACCATCTCTCTCTTTTTCTTGCGGAAAATATGTACTTTAGTGCCTGTCTGTGATTTTTTAAAAGAGACCTGGCTCTGGATTTATTCTTCTCCCAACCAGATTTTTTATTTCCCATTGACTGGACTCTTCCAAACAGCAAGCTGCCTTTTAAATCCAATATCTTCTTCTTCTTCTTCTCAACATCCATGGGCTGGGGGTACGGGGAGATTTGACATAAAAGAGCAGAGTGTAGTAAATAAATATCCCAAGAAATATATTGCAGAAAAAGGATAAACTTACATTTATTTAGGAAGATCCAGTTCATATTCAGGTTGCAATCAAAAGAAGACAAAGAAGCTTAATCTAAAGAGTACTTTAAGAACGTAATAACATGAGAGAAGCCATGTTGGATCAGGCCAATAGTCCGTCCAGTCTAGCAGTTTGTGTCACACAGTGGCCAAATAAACCCAGGCTCCATCAGGAAGTCCGTCAGTGCGGCCAGGACACACTAGAAGTCCCCCCACTGTGCCCTCCCCAAGCACCAAGAATACAGAGCATCACTGCCCCAGACAGAGAGTTCCAACAATTCACTGTGGCTAATAGCCACTGATGGACCTCTGCTCCAGATGTTTCTGCAATCCCCTCTTGAAGCTGTCTGAGCTTGCAGCCGCCACTACCTCCTGTGGCAGTGAATTCCATGTGTTAATCACCCTTTGGGTGGAAAAAATTCTTCCTTTTATCCATTTTAACCCAATTGCTCAGCAATTTCATTGAATGTGCACAAGTTCTCGCACTGTGAGAAAGGGAGAAAAGTACTTCTTTCTCTACCTTCTCTATCCCAGGCATAATCTTGTAAACCTCTATCATGTCACCCTTGAGTCGAAGTTTCTCCAAGCTAAAGAGCCCCAAGCGTTTTACTTTCCTTATAACAAATGGTTAGCTTGGTCAGCATTGTGTGCGGGGGAGTATAAGGGCATTGTCCCTACAGAAGAGACTTGCAGAGACCTATGACTCCATGGAAAGCCACGCAGAGAGAGTGAGAGGACTAAGCGTGTGTGAGAGAGAGGCGATGTCACTGGGCAGCTCCCAGGTTAAGACAAAGAGAGGCATCCCATTCAAGGAGATGGCACCCATACACAGTTGGTGATAGTAGTCAGGGCTTTTTTTGAGCAGCAACGCACAGGAACGCAGTTCTGGCTGGCTTGGTGTCTAGGGGTGTGGCCTAGTATGTAAATGAGTTCCTGATGGGCTTTTTCTTCAGAAAAGCCCTATGTGAAACAATGGTGACATCAGGGTGTGTGGCCTAATATGCAAATGAGTTCCTGCTGGGTTTTTTCTACCCCCAAAGCCCTGGTAGTAGTACTAGTAGTACCAGTTTGGTGTAGTGGTGAAGTGTGCAGACTCTTATCTGGGAGACCCGGGTTTGATTCCCCACTCCTCCACTTGCAGCTGCTGGAATGGCCTTGGGTCAGCCATAGCTCTGGCAGAGCTGTCCTTGTGAGAGCCAGTTTGGTGTGGTGGGGAAGTGTGCAGACTCTTATTTGGGAGAACCGGGTTTGATTCCCCACTCCTCCACTTGCAGCTGCTAGAATGGCCTTGGGTCAGCCGTAGCTCTGGCAGAGCTGTCCTTGTGAGAGCCAGTTTGGTGTAGTGGGGAAGTGTGCAGACTCTTATTTGGGAGAACTGGATTTGATTCCCCCCTCCTCCACTTGCAGCTGCTGCAATGGCCTTGGGTCAGCCATAGCTCTGCCAGAGCTGTCCTTGTGAGAGCCAGTTTGGTGTGGTGGGGAAGTGTGCAGACTCTTATTTGGGAGAACCGGGTTTGATTCCCCACTCCTCCACTTGCAGCTGCTGGAATGGCCTTGGGTCAGCCATAGCTCTCGTGGGAGTTGTCCTTGAAAGGACAGCTGCTGTGAGAGCCCTCTCCAGCCCCACCCAGTTCACAGGGTGTCTGTTTGTGGGGAAGAAGATATAGGCGATTGTAAGCCGCCGTGAGTCTCTGAATCAGACAGAAGGGCGGGGTATAAATCTGCAGTCTTCTTTTACTAGTAATAGTAAAAGTAGTAGTCGTTGTCATCGTAGTAGTAGTAGAAGAAGAGGAGGAGGAGGTTGGATTTATACCACATCCTTCAATAGGAGGCGTCTCAGAGCAGTTTACAATCTCGTTTCCCTTCGTCTCCCCACAACAGACACCCTTTGAGGTAGGCGGAACTGAGAGAGCTCTGACAGAAACTGCTCTTGACAGGAACAGCTCTGCAAGAACTTGTGACTGACTCAAACCCACACCAGCAGCTGCCCGTGGAGGAGGAGTGGGGCATCATGGCCAGTTCTCCCAGATAAGAGTCCGCACACTTAACCACTACACCGAACTGCCTTAGAATGCTGCAGCACCTTCTGATGTCCAGGCCTGCTGAGTCGCTCACTTCGACAGGTGGAAAGAGAAAAGCAATACAAAACTGTTAAGTCGGTGCGGGGTGGGGGGAGGGGGGAACCACCTTTGGCAAGCAAGGGAAGGCACGAACAACCAAGTACTGTCAACAGCGGGGATTTGGAGAGAGGGAATGAATGAAGGGTGGAAATAGACATCGGGCATTTAAGAAGCCGAGTCAATATTAGAATGCCCCCTGCTCCCTCCGGTGCCTCTAGCAATCTAATATTTGCCCAGATGCCTGATTTCTAAACACTGAGACGGATTATGATCTCTTCCTGTGGATTTGTCTTGCCGTTGGCCTTAATATAGGGAAGTGCTTTGAAATCCAAAGGGATGCAGCCCGTCGCTCTTGGGCAGATCTGTGCAACTTGAGGCACGCCAAGCCGACGGCGGCTCTCCGGGCGTCTAGCATAGCCTTCCAGGTGACAGATGGGCCCTCTGTTTTTTGCAATCCTAGGCAAGTGGGAGGATAGAATCGTAGATCTGGCAGGGGCCATACAGGCCATCTAGTCCAACTCAGTCCAGGATCAGCCTCGAGAAGGGGTGTCAAACTCATTTGTTATGAGAAGAAGAAGATATTAGATTTATATCCCGCCCTCCACTCTGAGGAGTCTCAGAGCGGCTCACAATCTCCTTTCCCTTCCTCCCCCACAACAGACACCCTGTGAGGTAGATGAAGATATTGGATTTATATCCCGTCCTCCACTCCGAAGAGTCTCAGAGCGGCTCACAATCTCCTTTACCTTCCTCCCCCATGACAGACACCTGGTGAGGTGGGTGGGGCTGAGAAGGCTCTCACAGCAGCTGCCCTTTCAAGGACAACCTCTGCCAGAGCTATGGCTGATCCAAGGCCATGCTAGCAGGTGCAAGTGGAGGAGTGGGGAGGGACGGTGGCTCAGTGGTAGAGCATCTGCTTGGGAAGCAGAAGGTCCCAGGTTCAATCCCTGGCATCTCCAAAAAAAGGTCCAGGCAAATAGGTGTGAAAAGCCTCAGCTTGAGACCCTGGAGAGCCGCTGCCAGTCTGAGAAACAATACTGACTTTGATGGACCAAGGGTCTGATTCAGTATAAGGCAGCTTCATATGTTTATGTTCATATGTGAGTGGGGAATCAAACCCGGTTCTCCCAGATAAGAGTCCGCACACTTAACCTCTCCACCAAACTGGCTCTCCTTGAGGGCTCTGAGGGCTGGATCTGACCTAAATGAGACCTTGTTGGGCGGGGCCATATCGGGCTGGGCCATGTGTATTTAAGATTAGGCAGCAGAGATATAAAATTGTAAAGGACACAGACAAACATGACTAAAGATTTTTTCTTAAAAAAACCCCTTAAAATAAAACATGCTTAAAACATTAACACTTGTTGGTCTCAAAAGTGCCTTCTTTGTATTTCTCCCATGGGATCCAGGGAACTGGGCAAACGAAACTCTGGCTCTTTCCCTCCCTCCCCAGGGGACCAGGATGGGGAGGAGCCTCAGCCAATAGAGAAAATAGAGGTTTTGCTCTGTAGCTCCTGTGCAATTGAGCAAGGCTTGCAAAATAAGCTGTTATGCAGGAGGAAGGAAGTGAGAGGGAGAAAGATGCAGATGACAGCCAGTTGCTCAGGGGCCTGATAGGAGCCCTTTGGGGGCCTGATTTGGTCCCCGGGCCGCATGTTTGACACCCCTGGAGTAGAGCATTCCTCACCAGTGCTCGTTCAGCTACTGCTTAAGGCCTGCCAATGAGGGGGAGCTCACCATCCCCCTCGGTAGCTGATTCTACTGTCGAACAACTTTTACTGTAAAAAAGTCTGTCCTAATAGCTAGTCGATAGCTTCCCACCCTTAATTTAAACTATTATGAGTCCTTTCCTCTGCTGCCAATAGGAACAGCTCCCTGCCCTCCTCTAAGTGACAGCCCTTTAAATAAGGGGTGTCAGCCATGCAGCTGAATCAGGCCCCAGAGGGCTCCTATCAGGCCCCCGAGCAACTGGCTCTTATCTACTTCAGTCTCCCTCTCTCTCGTCTCTGTCTGCATCTCAGCTTGCTTTGCAAGGCTTGCTCAACTGCACAGGAGCTACAGAGCACAACCTCGATTTTCTCTATTGGCTGAGGCTCCTCTGCCTCCTGGTTCCCTGGGAAGGAAGGAAAGAGTCAGAGCTTCCTTTGCCCAGTTCCCTGGATCCCATGGGAGAAATACAAAGAAAGCACCTTTAAGACCAACAATTGCTAATGTTTTAGGCACGTTTTATTTTAAGTTTTGGTTTTTTAAAAGATCTTTAGTTGTATTTGTCTGTGCCTTTAAACAGTTTATATTTCTGATACCTAATCTTAAAATGGGTACACACATGGCCCGGCCTTACACAGCCTGGCCCAGCTGGACAAGGTCTCATTTATGTCAAATCTGGCCCTCATAACAAATGAGTTCGACACCCCTGCTTTAAATACTGATAGAGAGCAATTCTGTCCTCCCTCAGCCTCCTCTTCTCCAGACTGAACAGTCCCAGCCCCCTCAGCCTTCCTTCCTAGGGCTTAGTCTCCAGGCCCTTGTTCCTCCTCGTCGCTCTCCTCTGCACCCGCTCTATTCTGTCCACATCCATCTTGAAGTGAGGCCTCCAGAACTGCACACCATACTCCAGGTGTGGCCCGACCAATGAAATGCACAGCGGAACTATGACCTCTAGTGATTTGGATGTTACACCTCTGTTGATACATCCCAAGACCACATTAGACTTTTCTGCTGCTGCATTACTCTGATGGCTCATATTTAATTCACAGTCCACCCATACCCGAAGATCTTGTTCACACACACATACACCTAGTGTATCCTCCCAAGCAGTATGTGCGTTTCTCATTTTTGTTACCAAGTTTCTTACCAATTATCAGGATACAGCAGGAGTGGCCAACGGTAGCTCTCCAGATGTTTTTTGCCTACAACTCCCAATCAGTCCCAGCCAGCATGGCCAATGACTGGGGCTGATGGGAGTTGTAGGCAAAAAATATCTGGAGAGCTACCATTGGCCACCCTTGGGATACAGGATGACCTTGACAGACTGGAAAACTGGGCTAAAACCAATAAAATGAATCTTAACAGGGATAAATGTAAAGTTCTGCATTTAGGTAGGAAAAATCCAATGCATGGTTATGGGATGGGGAAGACTTGTCTTAGCAGTAGTATGTGCGAAAAGGACCTAGGGGTCTTAGTGTATCATATGCTGAACATGAGTCAACAGTGTGATGCCGTGGCTAAAAAGGCAAATACAGTTTTGGGCTGTATCAACAGAAGTATAGTGTCCAGATCATGTGATGTGATGGTATCACTTTACCCTGCTCTGGTAAGACCTCACCTGGAATATTGTGTTCAGTTTTGGGCAGCACATTTTAAGAAGGATATAGACAAGCTGGAACGGGTCCAGAAAAGGGCGACAAAGATGGTAAGGGGTCTGGAGACCAAACCCTACGAGGAAAGGTTGAAGGAGCTGGGGATGTTTAGCCTGGAGAGGAGGCGGCTGAGAGGTGATAGGATCACCATCTCCAAGTTCTTGAAGGGCTGTCATATAGAGGATGGTGTGGAATTGTTTCCTGTGGCCCTGGAAGGTAGGACCAGAACCGATGGGTTGAAATTAAATCAAAAGAGTTTCCGGCTCAACATGAGGAAGAACTTCCTGACCATTAGAGCGATTCCTCAGTGGAACAGGCTTCCTCTGGAGGTGGTGGGCTCTCCTTCCTTGGAGGTTTTTAATCAGAGGCTAGAAAGCCATCCAACAGCGATGAAAATCCTGTGAATTTAGGGGGAAGTGTTTGTGAGTTTCCTGCATTGTGCAGGGGGTTGGACTAGATGACCCTAGAGGTCCCTTCCAACTCTATGATTCTATGAGTCTCATCCCCCTTTATTTTGACTCTTCTGTGATTCTGTAACCCTTCTTTACCGCTTCCTGTTGAGCAATAGGCAGGGGTGGCCAACGGTAGCTCTCCAGATTTTTTTGCCTACAACTCCCATCAGCCCCAGCCAGCATGGCCAATGCCTGGGGCTGATGGGACTTGTAGGCAAAAAAACCATCCGGAGAGCTACCGGCGGCCACCCCTGCCATAGAGGCCACCCTCCAAAGCAGCCATTTTCTCTAGGGGAACTGACAGGGCTGGCTCGCCCACTAGGCAAACTAGGAGGTTGCCTAGGGTGCCAGGATTGGGCTCCCCCTCTGGTGCCCAAGACAACCGCCTAGTTTGCCTTCCTCCCCCCCTCACCGCCGCGGCCGCCACCAGCCCCCTCCAGCCTGCTGCTGGCGTGCTCTGCTCGCTCACCCCCCTCTGAAGCTCACCGCAACTGAAACTGAGCCCTACTCGCTCCTCACAGCCCGTGCCTGCATGTTTTGTTATGAGACAGATGGAGGAAGCTTCACTCCCCCCTCACTTCCTGTTCCGGCAAGCGAGCGGAGTGCGGGGGCAGCAGGGGTGATTGGAGCGTGCGGGGGGGGGGGGGGGTGCTCTTTGCCCTAGAGCCGGTGCTGGGAACTGATCTCTGTAGACTGGAGATGAGTTTTAATTCCAGAGGATCCCCATGTCCTGTGTTCCCTCTCAGTTGAGTTAGAGTGAGCTGGCTCACAGTTTTTAAGCCTCCAGCTCACACATTTTTGTCTTAGCTCAGGAGAAATGGCCCCAGAGCAAACTAATTGATGCAGTAGGGTTGCCAAGAAATTCAAGAAATATCTGGGGACTTTGGGGGTGGAGCCAGGAGCAAGGCTGTGACAAGCACAATTAAACTCCAAAGGGAGTTCTGGCCATCACATTTAAAGGGACAGCACACCTTTTAAAATGCCTTCCTTCCATAGGAAAGAATAAAGGATAGAGGCACCTTCTTTTGGGGCGCATAGAATTGGACCCCCCTGGTCAAATCTTTTTGAAACTTGGGGGGTATTTTTGGGAGAGGGACTGGATCCTATACTGAAAATTTGGTGCCTCTACCTCAAAAAATACCCCCCCCCCCAAAGCCCCAGATACCCGTGGATCCATTCTCCATTATTTCCGTTGGGAATAATACTATAAGTTCCCAGCAGACATTTCCCTCCCCTCCCCCCCCGCTTTCTGATGACCCTGAAGGGGGGGAGGGCCTCCAAACCAGGGGATCCCCTGCTCCCACCTGGGGATTGGCAACCCTAGCTAGCTGCTCTCTCTCTCACACACACACAGTCAGATCCACCCACTTGCTCGAAAATGAAAGCAAAACAAAGGGAGGGGCTGTGCTTTGCAGAGCTTCTGCTATTGACCCTTCCCCATGAAGTACTTCCTGCTTCCTGCTCAACTTTAAAGGCACACACACACACACAGCCATTTTGAAAGGGGACCTGTTTGCAAGTTTCTAAACCTGCCCGAGATCTAGAGGTAAATGGTGGCTGTGGGGGCAGGCCTTCCCTCCACTGGCCAGCTGGCTGGGGGTGGGTGGGAGGGAAGCCTGTAAAACCAGGGGATCCCCCGCTGGGACCTGGGGATTGGGAAGCCTATGATGCAGTAGTTCACAACTCTAATGCCGGCAGCTCATGAAGTAGAATTTTTGCTCACAAGACTCCACAGCTTAGAGGGAGTATTGCCCAAAGTCCCACCTGGAGGGCGGCATCGCTAGCTCAATGGAAGCTCCTTGGAGCCAAAGACTTAACCTGATTGCTTCCATTCCTCTCTAAAACATCGCATTCACTGAAGGCTCAGGCTAGATCTAGGCCAGAAAAATGAGATATTTGCAGATGCCAGGGAAACGGAGGCCGAGTCAAATCCTCGGCAAGGAGAGCCAGAAGCTGCAGGCTGGAATTTGATGTATCGCCCTCCACCAGGCCGCAGCTCAGTTAACCAGCCAAACAGGTGGCCAGAAAGATCCCTAAATGCTCTGCAATGCGATGCAATCTGTCTGCTGCCCAGGTTTCCTCCTGGGTGCAAGGAAGGAAAAGCGGGTAGGTTGGAACATCTCAGTTTATCAATCAATCCTTAATGAAACAGGCGTCTCTGTTCTCTCCCCTTTTTGCTTGCCTCTGGCTCTGGGCACTTGGATTGTTTTTGAAAACCACATGTGTTTAGACAACGCAGCTTTTAGCGCAGCTTCCCTGAAATGTACTTGGTGAGTTTATCAAGTGGTACCTAACCGACAGGATGTGGGCTTTTCATTAGGGTTGCCTGGTCCCAGTACATTGCAAGGGTTTTAAAAGTCAGGGGGCTTTTTTTTAAGTTGGGGGGCACCCTTTCCTTTCCACTGTGGGGTTTGCCACTTCTCATAAGCTTTCTTCTGGCAAAAAATTTTAAAAAAGAAGGCTGCACCCTGGGCCCGCACAGTGCCCCCGCAGGCAGTGCCCCCGCAGGCCCACCCCCTCTGTGGCTACAGACCTGCCTGGTCCCCCTAGATGGAGGGATAGCGTTGCCAGATCCAGAAACTTTTGGAGATTTGGAGCTGGAGCCTGGGAAAGACAGGGTGGATTACAATGCCATAGAGCAGGGGTCCTCAAACTATGGCCTGCAGGCCAGATGCGGCCCGCTGAGGACGTTTATGCGGCCCGCCGGGTTATGGCAAAATCAGACCAGAAGTGACGTTCGACCTAAACTCGCGTTAGCAACGCACGCTTCCGGCACTGGGCTGAGGCGGCGGAGACAGAGTGTGAGGTGATACCGAGGTGAGGTGAATTCCCAGGCCGGGGTGTGTGGTGTGGGGAAGGGAGAGAGATGCAGAAGACGGAGAACTGACGGCCCGCGGCCTTGTACAGTAACGGCAGTCCAGCCCTCCAATAGTCTGAGGGACAGTGAACT
This sequence comes from Heteronotia binoei, assembly GCF_032191835.1. Classification (NCBI taxonomy): domain Eukaryota; kingdom Metazoa; phylum Chordata; class Lepidosauria; order Squamata; family Gekkonidae; genus Heteronotia; species Heteronotia binoei. Next base: position 10,399,225 of record NC_083234.1, read on the forward strand.
GGCCCCCTATTTAAAAAGTTTGAGGACCCCTGCCATAGAGCATCCGTTTTCTCCAGGGGAGCTGATCACTGTAGTCTGGAGATGATCTGTAATCCTGGGAGATCTCCAGGAAGAGTTGCCAGGTCCAACTCAGAAAATACCTGGGGACTTTGGGATAGAGCCAAGAGACTTTGGGAGTGGAGCCAGGAGACTTTCCCATTCCCTTGCATAAATAAATAAAAATACAGCAGTGCAGTTCCCCTGAATACAGTCTTCATTTCCTCGTCCCCCAGCAGCTGGCTGCACTTCCACTAAATGAAAGCGAGCACACCACCACACACTCACAAAGCAGCCAAAATAAATGCAATTTGCAAGCACATGCTTTTGTGATCTCACAGGGGCAATTCACTCACAGGAGTTGCAGAATGTAACTCTCTGCTGCATTTCTACTAAATTCGTCAGACTAACACATGAAACAAAAGATTCTAGCTGACTTTTTTACTGTGCAAATGACTTCTGAGAGGAATATAAAAGAAATGGAGGGACTGGGCTCCCTTCCTTTCTCACAGTTTCACAGACTCACCGAGAACAGCCACATGACTCTGCCAGCTCACCCCGCCCCCATTCTGTTTTGCTCCTACTGAGATTTAAAGGAACACACACCTTCCAAGTTTCCAAGCTTCTTCTAAGCCTTCCAAGGTGGAAAGGCACATTATGACTGCTGGGATGGGGCTTCACCCCACCGGCTAGCTGGCTGGTGGCGGGGAAGAGCCTGCAAAACTGGGGATCCCGCGCCAGGACCTGGGGACTGGCAAGCCTATCTCCAAGTCCCACCTGGAGGCTGGCACCCCTAAGTTTCATTCATTGCCAACTCTGGAGTGGGAAATTCTGGGATATTTGGGGAGTGGAGTTTGGGGTGAGCAGCATAATACAGGATGACCTTGACAGGCTGGAAAACTGGGCTAAAACCAATAAAATGAATTTTAACAGGGATAAATGTAAAGTTCTGCATTTAGGTTGGAAAAATCCAATGCATGGTTATAGGGTGGAGAAGACTTGTCTTAGCAGTAGTATGTGCGAAAAGGATCTAGGGGTCTTAGTGGATCATACGCTGAACATGAGTCAACAGTGTGATGCGGTGGCTAAAAAGGCAAATGCAATTTTGGGCTGTATCAACAGAAGTATAGTGTCCAGGTCACGTGACGTGATGGTATCTCTTTACTCTGCTCTGGTAAGACCTCACCTGGAGTATTGTGTTCAGTTTTGGGCACCACATTTTAAGAAGTATATAGACAAGCTGGAACGGGTCCAGAGGAGGGCGAGGAAGATGGTGAGGGGTCTGGAGACCAAGTCCTATGAAGAAAGGTTGAAGGAACTGGGGATGTTTAACCTAGAGAGGAGGCGGCTGAGAGGTGATATGATCACCATCTTCAAGGACTTGAAGGATTGTGGTATGAAATTGTTTTCTGTGGCTCTGGAAGGTCAGACCAGAACCAATGGGTTGAAATTAAATCAAAAGAGTTTCCAGCTCAACATTAGGAAGAACTTCCTGACTATTAGAGAGGTTCCTCAATGGAACAGGCTTCCTTAGGAGGTTGTGGGCTCTCCTTCCTTGGAGGTTTTTCAACAGAGGCTAGATGGCAATCTGACAGTGATGAAGATCCTGTGACTTTAGGGGGAGGTGTTTGTGAGTTCCCTGCCTTGTGCAGGCGGTTGGACTAGATGAAGAAGAAGATGAAGAAGATATTGGATTTATATCCCGCCCTCCACTCCGAAGAGTCTCAGAGTGGCTCACAATCTCCTTTCCCTCCCTCCCCCACAACAGACACCCTGTGAGGTGGGTGGGGCTGGAGAGGGCTCTCACAGCAGCTGCCCTTTCAAGGACAACCTCTGCCAGAGCTATGGCTGACCCAAGGCCATGCCAGCAGGTGCAAGTGGAGGAGTGGGGAATCAAACCCAGTTCTCCCAGATAAGAGTCCATGCACTTAACCACTACACCAAACTGGCTCTCCCGGAGGTCCCTTCCAACTCTAGGATTCTATGATATGGGGAGGAGAAGGAGCTCAGCAGGTGTAATGCCATTGAGTCCACTCGCCAAAGCAGCTGTTTTGTCCTCCATCATCTGGAGATCATTTGTAATTAGGGTTGCCGGCTCCATGTTGGGAAATGCCTGGATATTTTGGGGGTGGAGCCCGGGGAGGGGAGGGGCCTCAGCAGGGTATCATGCCATAGAATCCACCCTCTTAGGGGAGGGCGGGGTTTGGGGAGGGGAAGAACATCATCAATGTATAATGCCATTGAGGCCACCCTCCAAAACAGCCATTTGCTCCCGGAGGACTGATCTTTGTGCTCTGGAGAACAACTATCATAGAGGAGGAGGAGGAGGAGGAGGAGGAGGAGGAGGAGGAGGAGGAGGAGAAGAAGAAGAAGAAGAAGAAGAAGAAGAAGAAGAAGAAATTGGATTTATACTTCACCCTTCACTTTGAATCTCAGAGTCTCAGAGCGGCCCGCAATCTGCTTTAACTTCCTCCCCAGCAACAGACACCTCATGAGGCAGGTGAGGCTGAGAGAGCTCTCCCAGAAGCTGCCCTTTCAAGGACAGCTCTGCAAGGGTGATGGCACCAAACTGGGAGATCTTTATCCTGCTCCCTGGAGGCTGGCAACCCTAGTTGTTATTCTGGGAGACCTCCAGGCCTTGCCTTGCCTGGAGGTTGGTGATTTTAGCCAGAGACCCAGAGAGGAATAGCCCAGTGGGTTATTTTGCACCAGGTCCCTGGACAGCAGCAGCAGCGGCATGGGTGGCATTGCATCAGAACCATAGATGTGGAGAGTTCTAATTCAGGTCTGTTCAGAGCCCCTCCCCTCCCTAACGGTGTGCTTCTTGGGGGGGGGGGGGGGAACCTCAGCTCCTGTATTTTTTGTTGTTCCTCAGAGGATGTGATTCAGACAGAGGGCAGGTGTGACATTTCAGTCAATCAATCGAGCTGCACATGAGCTGGTCTGAGGCACTGGCTGGGAAAATGTCACGCTCGAATCCTGGCTGTCCTCTCCATAACCTGGCCGAATTGCTTTCTTGCTAAGGTTGCCAGCTCCGGGTGGGGAAATTCCTGGAGATTTGGGGTGATGCCTGGGGAGGGCAGGGTTTGAGGAAGTGGGGGACCACAGTGGGGTATAAGGCCATAACATCCACTCTCTTAAGCAGCTGTTTTCTTCAGGGGGAATAACCTCTCTCCTTTGGAGACCAGTTGGAATTCCAGGAGATCTCCAGGCCCCACCTGGAGGTTGGCAAGCCTAGGATAGACTGATCGAAAATCACAGCTTTTTGCATACTTGAAACAAACCCACTTGGGATTGATTTTCTTTTGTGAAAATTTCTAGTCCTTTCGTTGCTCCGATTCTCTGCTTCACTTCCTTTCTGGGACATCTGATTCGCTTCCTTTCGGGGACATCATTGTATTGTGAAATCTGATTGACTGGGATGGATGGGACTGACACAAGGCGAATGCAGGGAGGCAAAAGGGGCTGCGTCAAGGACGGAAACTGGTGTCAAGCAGGGTTGGAAGAAAGGTAAACCAACAGTATAATTTCTAACAGGGCTTTTTTTTTTTTTTTTTTTGTAGAAAAAGCCCAGCAGGAACTGATTTACATATTAGGCCGCACATCCCAATGCCATAGGGTTGTCATATCCCTCTGCTTCTGCAGGGGGAGACCTGTTCTTCTTGCATGCAAAGTGCACGCGGCGCGATGACATCACCCAGGAACACTCTAGGAATCACAGTAAAACTCTACGGTACCATAGAGTTTTAGCGTGAGTCCTAGAGTGTCCCCGCATGAAGTCATCACTTCCAAGTGACATCATCACCCTGTGGATGGCTCATGCCGATGAAGCTCTTTGCGGGAGGGGATGCCCCCCCCCCCGGTGGCCTGCTCCCTGCCGGCAGGTTGGGGCCCTCACTGGTAGGGGATTCCCCGCCCCCGGCAGGAGGTTGGCAGCCCTACGATTTCTCAATTGGCTAGTCCCAGGGATTGAGCGGCTATTGCCACCAACAAGAACCTGCCCAAGATCCCCTCCTTAGATCCTGCCCAAGATGCCCTTCTTCAGGTGCTCCTACTTCTGGAAGTCAGTTGAGTGTATGGTTAGTAGGGCTGACCGATCCACTAGTTGGATCTAGGTGACCGCCTAGGGGGCCAGAGGTGGAGTGGTGCCAGTCATCCCTGTTGCTGCCTCAGCCGCACACGGTTTCGTTGTCTGCTACAACAAGTGGCAGCCCCAGAAGGCACCCTTGACCTTGGTCAATAGCCTGCAAGAAACCTGCACTTATCTTCCCTCCATTGTGTGTGTGTGTATGGGGGGGGGGGAGAATACAGGGGAGTACTCCTGCGTTTCCCTGCTAAAAAAAGAAGACGATATTGGATTTATATCCCGCCCTCCACTCCGAAGAGTCTCAGAGCGGCTCACAATCTCCTTTACCGTCCTCCCCCACAACAGACACCCTGTGAGGTAGATGAAGATATTGGATTGATATCCCGCCCTCCACTCCAAAGAGTCTCAGAGCGGCTCACAATCTCCTTTATCTCCCTCCCCTACAACAGACACCCTGTGAGGTAGATGAAGATACTGGATTTATATCCCGCCCTCCACTCTGAAGAGTCTCAGAGAGGCTCACAATCTCCTTTACCTTCCTTCCCCACAACAGACACCCTGTAAGGTAGATGAAGATATTGGATTTATATCCCGCCCTCCACTCTGAAGAGTCTCAGAGAGGCTCACAATCTCCTTTACCTTCCTCCCCCACAACAGACACCTGTGAGGTAGATGAAGATATTGGATTTATATCCCGCCCTCCACTCCGAAGAGTCTCAGAGTGGCTCACAATCTCCTTTACCTTCCTCCCCCCACAACAGACACCCTGTGAGGTAGATGAAGATATTGGATTTATATCCCGCCCTCTACTCCGAAGAGTCTCAGAGCGGCTCACAATCTCCTTTCCCTTCGTCCCCCACAACAGACACCCTGTGAGGTAGATGAAGATATTGGATTTATATCCCGCCCTCCACTCCGAAGAGTCTCAGAACGGCTCACAATCTCCTTTCCCTTCGTCCCCCACAACAGACACCCTGTGAGGTGGGTGGGGCTGGAGAGGACTCTCACAGCAGCTGCCCTTTCAAGGACAACCTCTGCCAGAGCTATGGCTGACCCAAGGCCATGCTAGCAGGTGCAAGTGGAGGAGCGGGGAATCAAACCCGGTTCTCCCAGATAAGAGTCCACACACTTCACCACTACACCAAACTGGCTCTCCAGAAGAAAAAAAAGGCCTGCCACTTAGTCTTCTGGTTTTCAGTGCATGAACTCAGAGAACCAGTTGGCTTTCACTTGACTAATCATGAGGGAACTGTGGACTTGAGGGAACCACACAGCGGGCTTGATGGAAACCACTAAGGGACAGGTTGGTTTCAGTGGCACGTGTGGCTCGGTTGTCTCTTCATTTGCTTTCCCTCCAGCCCCCTCGGTGCTGCACAGCCGCAAAACTACAGACGAGCTGAGGCTTGAGAAAGCATTAACAGCCGCCAAGCAGGTTTCTCCTAGTTTGGCTAATTCAGACTTACAAGGTGGAACAGAAAGGCTTTTGACTCTTCATCGTTTCCGACAGGAGCGGCACGCAGGCCTCGATAATGCAGAACAGATAAGGCTTCCCCCTCCTTTTTCAACCGCTTGAACAGGAACAGCACCTATCTGTCTTCGGAATACCTGAAGTCGCTGTTGGACTCCCTGCCTAACCAGCAGAGCGCCTAACCCTCTTCCTATCGAAATCCAGTAGCCTTCATTTCTGTCAGTTTGCCGTCAGTTAAACTGCCATTTTTGCCCCCTTTTCAACGTTCCAATCTGCCATTTGAAAGTGGTTGGATGAAGCTCTTGGAGGGTGGAACCTGAAACCCTACAGAAAGGAAGTTGTAAGGTTGCCAATCCCCAGGTGGGGGCAGGGGATCCCTGGGGTTGGAGGCCCTCCCCCTGCTTCAGGGTCATCAGAAAGCAGGGGGAGGGGAGGAAAATGTCTGGTGAAGTGTGCAGACTCTTATCTGGGAGAACCAGGTTTGATTCCCCACTCCTCCACTTGCAGCTGCTGGAATGGCCTTGGGTCAGCCATAGCTCTGGCAGGAGCTGTCTTTGAAAGGGCAGCTTCTGTGAGGGCCAGTCTGGTGCAGTGGTTAAGTGCACGGACTCTTATCTGGGAAAACCGGGTTTGATTCCCCACTCCTCCACTTGCACCTGCTGGAATGGCCTTGCGTTAGCCATAGCTCTGGCAGAGGTTGTTTTTGAAAGGGCAGCTGCTGTGAGAGTCCTCTCAGCCCCACCCACCTCACAGGGTGTTGGGGAGGAAGATGAACGAGATTGTGAGCTGCTCTGAGACTCTGAGATTCGGAGTGGAGGGATATAAATCCAATATCATCATCACCATCACCTTTTTCTTCTTCCTCCTCCTGTGTCATTTCTGGTGAAAAAGTGACATCATAGCTTGTGTCAATTCCCCAATATCCCCGTCCACAACCCTCCTTCCTGTTGCTAGCCACTGCCTGGCAACCCTATTTAGGAGCCAGGCAAAATCCACCATTCACAATTCCACTCAAAACAATTTATATTGTTCTGCTGAACCCCGCGGCACAGAGTTGTAAGCTGCAGTACTGCCGTCCAAGCTCTCTTCACGACCCAAGTTCAATCCCGGCAGAAACTGGGTTCAGGTAGCCGGCTCCAGGTTGACTCAGCCTTCTATCCTTCCGAGGTCGGTCAAATGAGGACCCAGCTTTCTGGAGGTAAAGTGTAGATGACTGGGGAAGGCAATGGCAAACCACCCCATAAGAAAAAGTCTGCCAACAAAACGTCATGATGTGACATCTCCCCAGAGTCGGTAACGACTCGGTGCTTGCACAGGGGACTCTGTTCACCTTTTCTTTTTAGCCTTTTTACTGAGCCTGAAACGCTGCTGGATTGGTTGTTAGTTTCCCTGTATGGATTTTATTGATAATTCATTGTGCAGAAGGCCGTTCTCCCCCTCAAGAATAAGATGTGTAAGTCACTGAAGTCTTTCTTAAAGCGCAAAGGGCAAGACATACAGTTTGTTTCACAAATAAATCTATGCTTTGGGGGATGGAATATGAGTGGGCGTTGTATTTCTGCCGCATCCAAAATACTAGTTTCGATCAGTAAAACACACCTAAAGAACACTGCGGGCAGCCGTGGGAGAGACGGCTTTCTTCTGTAAGTGGTGGGTGGACGGAAGAAATAACACCGGCTCTTATAGCCGCTGATAATTTCAAATATCACTTTTCTCTTCGATGGAGACCAATATGGTCCCTCCATGTTTATTTTCCTTTTTTCCTTTTTTTTTTAAAAAAAGAAAGCCTAGAATATTTTTCCGAATGTAATAGAAAAGGATCTCCTCTGTCAAACTGTCGTCCTTCGGTGAACGCAGAGGGGAAGGTTGCCGCCATCTTCTGCACCTGGCCCAATCCATCACCTGTGATTGCGGCTGGAAGCGCCAAAGGAAATCATATTTCACGTAATTGATATTTATCAGCGCCCACCCCCATCCTCTTCTGTGCCTCCTCTCCCTTCCTCTCTTGTCGCCAGACAGCCGAGGTACCTGGGAGCTTTGTTGAAACCTCAGCGGTAAGTATCAGATAAAATATCACTTGCCATGTGGCATCAAATACATCACACCGTAATCGCCGGGGGGGGGGGGCGGAGAGTGGACGGGGCAACTTGACAAAGCCCATTTGTCCATCAATCTTGCAGAGTGGGAAAGCTCATCCTCTCCCTGAGCCTTTTTGCAGAACTGTTGGGGCAAATATGATTGCCTCCCCCCCATTCCCTCCCTCCCCCCCCCCCACCGCAAGTGAGTCCCAATGACCTACGCCTCTGTGTTTCTCCTTCTCCCTTCTTGTTCTCCCAATCACTGCAAAAGATTTGGATGTCAGCAACCTTCGATTCCCTATTCAGGGCACCGCGGAGATGCAATTTCCTACACTTCCATAATTAGGGGGATTTTAAGCAAACTACCCTGGGTGTGATTACCGCCGTATTCAATTTCTTTTGCTTTGATCGTCCAAGAGAGGGGAAAGAAGAGGAGACTGCTAGAATATTTGCCGGCGCGCCGTGTTTACAGAGCAGCTCTCCGTCGCCGCTCACCACGCTTTGCCATTTTACCTTCTGCACAACCTTTTTTACCTTCTGCCCAACGAGCTCTCCTGTCGTTTAGGCTGCCTGGTGGGAAGATTAACGCCAGCCCTGCTGAATCGGAGCAAAGGTCCTTCTACATCAGAATCCCACCAGAATCAAAAGTGACCAGCTATGTGTGTTTGGGAAGCCCACAAGCTGAGTTTTCCTAATGGTTACTACTCCCAAACAGGGAAGAGAGGTGGCCTAGTAAACTGAGAGCCAGTCTGCTGTTGTGGTTAAGTGTGTGGACTCTTATCTGGGAGAACCGGGTTTGATTCCCCACTCCTCCACTTGCACCTGCTCGAATGGCCTTGGGTCAGCCATAGCTCTTGCAGAGCCATAGTCCTTGTGAGAGCCAGTTTGGTGTAGTGGTTAAGTGTACGGACTCTTATCTGGGAGAACCGGGTTCGATTCCCCACTCCTCTACTTGCAGCTGCTGGAATGGCCTTGGGTCAGCCATAGCTCTTGCAGAGCTGTCCTTGTGAGAGCCAGTTTGGTGTAGTGGTTTAGTGTACGGACTCTTATCTGGGAGAACCGGGTTTGATTCCCCACTCCTCCACTTGCAGCTGCTGGAATGGCCTTGGGTCAGCCATAGCTCTGGCAGAGGTTGTCCTTAAAAGGGCAGCTGCAGTGAGAGCCCTCTCAGCCCCACCCACCTCACAAGGTGTCTGTTGTGGGGGGAGAAGATAATTGTGAGCTGCTCTGAGACTCTGAGATTTGGAGTGGAGGGCGGGATATAAATCTAATATCTTCTTCTTCTTCTTCTGCCCAATCTTGTCAGATCTCATTAGTGGAGCAGGGTTCCCCCCCCCCCAAATCCAATAAAGTTATGCTATTTTTGGGGGGCGGGGGGGGGAGAAGTGAAGCAGGGTCAGGACAGGACTTGGAAGGGAGGCCACCAAGAAAGGCTCTGCAGAGGCAGGCAATAGCAAACCACCTCTGCCTTGGAAGCCCCTTGCTTGAAGTTGCCATAAGCTGAAAGCTAAGCAGGGTCAGTTCCTGAAAGGAAGACCACCAAGGAAGGCTCTGCAGAGGAAGGCAATGGCCAACCACTTCTGCTTCTTCTCCCTTGCCTTGGAAGCCTCTTGTTGGGGTTGCCATAAGTCAGTTGTGACTTGATGGCACCTGACACACACACACAATTTCCAAACACCTGGAATTTAGACATATGCTGGGTTAGCCTGCGGAGGTTCCATTTAGCCATCGTGGCCGAAATCTGTTGATAGATAATACCCCAGACATTTCTGTAGTCACTTTTTAAAGTCATCTAAGCCAGTGACCGCTACATATATTGGAGGTCCAAAATGTGGTGCCCATGGGTGCCGTAACAACCCCCAGCCCTTTCCCCAGCACTTACAAAATGGGTGTAACCAGGTGGGGCTTTTCCCCAGCTGGACTCCTGATTGGCCATTGGCAGGGCTTTTTTTGGTAGCAGGAACTCCTTTGCATATTAGGCCACGCCCCTGATGTAGCCAATCCTCCAAGAGCCAGTTTGGTGTAGTGGTTAAGTGCGTGGACTCTTATCTGGGAGAACTGGGTTTGATTCCCCACTCCTCCGCTTGCACCTGCTGGAATGGCCTTGGGTCAGCCATAGCTCTCGCAGGAGTTGTCCTTGAAAGGGCAGCTGCTGAGAGAGCCCTCTCCAGCCCCACCCACCTCACAGGGTGTCTGTTGTGAGGGAGGAAGGGAAAGGAGATTGTGAGCCGCTCTGGGACTCTTTGGAGTGGAGGGCGGGATATAAATCCACTATCTTCATCTACCTCACAGGGTGTCTGTTGTGGGGGAGGAAGGGAAAGGAGATTGTGAGCCGCTCTGAGACTCTTCGGAGTGGAGGGCGGGATATAAATCCAGTATCTTCATCTACCTCACAGGGTGTCTGTTGTGGGGGAGGAAGGGAAAGGAGATTGTGAGCCGCTCTGAGACTCTTCGGAGTGGAGGGCGGGATATAAATCCAATATCTTCTTCTTCTTCTTCAAGAGCTTACAGTAGGCCCTTTACTAAGAGCCCTGTAAGCTCTTGGAGGATTGGCTGCATCGGGGGCGGGGGGGCATGGCCTAATATGCAAAGGAGTTCCTGCTACAAAAAAAAGCCCTGGTTGGCAAGCTGTGCAGATTTTTACATAAATTGCATTGGCGGCAGCTGCCACCACGACACAAGGATCTTCGCTGCATGACTGAACGGAAGCGGCGTGTTTGTTTTAAAAGTCATCGTTTTAAGCGCAGCTTCTGCCTGAGCCACCGAAGAGTTCCTATTAAGAGTTATGCCTAACCCCACTCCCTAAGGAGAGATCAAGAAGAATAGCCGTGTTAATCTGCCTGCTGTAGCAGGAGAACAGAGCAAGAGTCCAGCAGCACCTGAAAGACGAACGCCATTTGTGGCAGGAGATAAGAACATAAGAGAAGCCATGTTGGATCAGGCCAGTGGCCCATCCAGTCCAACACTCTATGTCACATAAGAAGAGAAGCCATGTTGGATCAGGCCAATGGCCCATCCAGTCCAACACTCTATGTCACATAAGAACATAAGAGAAGCTATGTTGGATCAGGCCAATGGCCCATCCAGTCCAACACTCTGTGTCACACAGTGGCAAAAAAAACCCCAGGCGCCATCAGGAGGTCCATCAGTGGGCCCAGGACACCTGAAGCCCTCACCTTGTTGCCCCTCCCGAGCACCAAGAATATGGAGCATCACTGCCCCAGAGAGAGAGTTCCAATACTACGCTGTGGCTAATAGCCACTGATGGACCTCTGCTCCATATGCTTATCCAATCCCCTCTTGAAGTTGGCTATGCCTGTAGCCACCACCACATAAGAACATAAGAGAAGCCATGTTGGATCAGCCAATGGCCCATCCAGTCCAGCACGCTGTGTCACACAATGGCCAAAAAAGAAAGGAGGTTCACAAGTGGGGCTAGAAGCCCTTCCACTTTGCCCTCCCACAAGCATCAAGAATACAGAGCATCACTGCCCCAGAGAGTTCCAATAATATGCTGTGGCTAATAGCCACTGATGGACCTCTGCTCCATATTTTTATCCTAACCCCTCTTGAAGCTGGCTATGCTTGTAGCTGCCACCACCTTCCGTGGCAGTGAATTCTGTGTGTTAATCGTCCTTTGGGTGAAGAAGGACTTCCTTTTATCCATTCTAACCCGACTGCTCAGCAATTCCATTGAGTGCCCACGAGTTCTCGTATTGTGAGAAAGGGAGAAAAGGGCTTCTTTCTCTACCTTTTCTATCCCGTGCAAAATCTTGTAAACTTGTCATGTCACTCCTCAGTCGACGTTTCTCCAAGCTAAAGAGCCCCAAGTGTTTTAACCTTTCTTCATAGGGAAAGTGTTCCAACCCTTGAATCATTCTAGTTGCCCTTTTCTGCACTTTTCCCAATGCTATAATATTTTTTTTTGAAGTGTGGTGACCAGAATTGTACACAGTACTTCAAATGAGGCCACACCGATTTATATAGGGGCATTTTTTTTTGGTGATGATTTTTTTTACAGGGGGTGAATTTTTTGTGATTCACTGTTTTGAAGAGATAGTGTTTTGAAAACTCACTGTTTTGAAGAAAACGCTGACCAGTTTCTCACTAGACCTTTAATCCTGGTCTTGCCCTGTCCCCAAGATGACGTATGAACATATGAAGCTGCCTTTTACTGAATTAGACCTTTGGTCCATCAAAGTCAGTCTTGTCTTCTCAGACTGGCAGCGGCTCTCCAGGGTCTCAAGCTGAGGTTTTTCACACCTATTTGCCTGGACCCTTTTTTTGGAGATGCCGGGGATTGAACCTGGGACCTTCTGCTTCCCAAGCAGATGCTCTACCACTGAGCCACTGTCCCTCCCCGATATATATGCAGGATATATATATGTATACACATACACATATATTGGCCACTGTGTGACACAGTGTGTTAGACTGGATGGGCCATTGGCCTTATCCAACATGGCTTCTTTTATGTTCTTATGTGACACAGAGAGTTGGACTGGATGGGCCATTGGCCTGATCCAACATGGCTTCTTTTATGTTCTTATGTGACACAGAGTGTTGGACTGGATGGGCCATTGGCCTGATCCAACAGGGTTTCTCTTATGTTCTTATGTGACACAGAGTGTTAGACTGGATGGGCACTGGCCTGATCCAACATGGCTTCTCTTATGTTCTTATGTGACACAGAGTGTTGGACTGGATGGGCCATTGGCCTGATCCAACATGGCTTCTTTTATGTTCTTATGTGACACAGAGTGTTGGACTGGATGGGCCATTGGCCTGATCCAACATGGCTTTTCTTATGTTCTTATGTGACACAGGGGGGTGGTGGGGAATCCTACCCCCCCAGGGAAAGTGCATGCGCAATACATAGCCTCTCCTCTCCCGGTGTAGTGAATGCCGCGTGGTCACTGTCTGGCTATGCCTGGCAGATGGTCACTGCAATGGCCTCTCCTGCATTACTGCATCCGTAGCAACACCTTCTCGCTGGTCCCCCCCGTTTTCACAGAGTTTGCTACGTCATGGTGCGACCGAATTGTCCGGCGGTATAACCGGATGGGCAGGCTGGGCCCACCAACTTCATCAGCCTAAGAGAAGGAAAACTCTAACATCAAACCCGGGCAGATAGAGCTCGTTAATGTAACACCTACCACCTGGAGGACTCACTGCCGGCGTCCCGGCTTACTGGGCCATGGCAGATGACCCCCAGGTGAAAGGGTGGAGCCAGTACCGCGCACACTGCGCTTCACCTAAAAAATTCCTCTGCGCAGGCCTGAAGGGCATATCCACAACGCATCAAGTCCTGCAGCGATAGGCAAGGGGCGAAACGGCAGGTGGAAGGTGCCACTGGAAGCCGCAGTCCCGATCCTGCATGTAGGCGGTTCAGGATATTGGTCGCCTGATGCTAACCCGGAGACGAAAGCATCTTTCGGCAGCACCCTGAACGACCAAGCAGCCTTATCTAGGGACAGCACTGCTTGCTCCACAAGGAGAGGGGCCTAGAAAAGGTGGCCTAAACAAAGCTCGTCTCCCCCACCCCAGTTGGCTAGCCGCGGTCAACGGGCATCCTTACTTGCGGTCGAAAAATAACAACAAAGAAAAGGCATGCACCTGCCTCACAAAGTGTGCAAAGACTAAAGCTTGCGTGTTGGAACATCAGAACCATGCTTGACACAGTAGGCAGTGGTCGCCCTGAACGACGCTCTGCTCTAGTTGCCCACGAACTTCTCAGGTTGAATATCGACATAGCAGCTCTCAGTGAGGTCCGTTTCCCTGAGGAAGGTAGTCTTCAAGAACACGGTGCTGGCTATACCCTCTACTGGTCGGGTAAGTCAAAGGCTGAGAGCCGCCTTTCTGGCGTTGGCTTCATGGTCAGGAACTCCATTGCCTCCAAACTCGAAAACCTTCCAACAGGTCACTCAGATCGCATCATGTCCATGCGCCTCCCACTTCAAAACAAGCAGCATGCAACACTCTTCAGTGTGTATGCCCCAACCCTTCAAGCAGATCCTGCAGAAAAGAACAAGTTCTATGCTGATCTACGCAACCTCGTACGGAAGACCCCTACAGAGGACAAGGTGATCATCCTTGGCGACTTCAATGCCAGAGTAGGTAAAGACTCGGAAGCCTGGAAAGGAGTACTTGGCAAACACGGCATTGGCAACTGCAATGACAACGGGCGCCTCCTGCTAGAATTCTGCATGGAGCACCAGCTCACCATCACCAACACTATCTTCCAGCAGAAGAACAGTCTGAAGACAACCTGGATGCACCCACGGTCCAAGCATTGGCACCTTATCGACTACATTCTGGTGCGCCAGAGAGACCTTCGAGATGTCTTACACACCCGAGTAATGCCCAGCGCAGAATGTCATACGGATCATCGTCTTGTACGCTGCAATCTCCGTCTTCACTTTAAACCCACACCCAGGAGAGGAGGTATCCCTCGGAGGAAGTTTCAGGTTGGCAGCCTCCAGTCAGCCGAAGTTAAAGCTGCCTTCCAGGCAAAACTCCAGTCAAGAATTGAGGACCTCAGTTGCCCCACAGACCCTTCTCCAGAAGCACTCTGGGAACACCTAAAAACTACCGTCCTGCAGATCTCTGAAGAAGTCCTCGGGTTCTCCACAAGGAAGAACAAGGACTGGTTTGATGAGAACAATCAAGAGATCCAAGAATTACTGGCAAAAAAGAGATCTGCCTACCAAGCACATCTTGCTCAGCCCTCCTGTCCTGGGAAAAAAGCAACCTTTCGCGCTGCATGTAGCAACCTCCAGCGCAAGCTTCGAGACATTCAGAACGAATGGTGGACCAAGCTTGCAGAGAGAACCCAGCTGTGTGCAGACACTGGTGATTTAAGAGGGTTCTACGAAGCCCTGAAGGCAGTATATGGTCCATCTTATCAGGCTCAGAGTCCCTTGCATAGTGCAGACGGCCAAGTGCTCCTCACAGACAAGGCATCCATACTGAACCGGTGGTCGGAGTATTTTCAGGTTCTCTTCAGTGCCAACCGCGTAGTTCAAGATTCAGCAATCCACCTCACCCCACTTCAACCGGTGAAAACAGAGTTGGATGAGATCCCCACCCTAGAAGAGACTGTTAAAGCCATCAAGCAACTGAAAAGTGGCAAGGCAGCAGGAGTTGATGGAATTCCACCAGAGATCTGGAAGCATGGGGGCACAGTACTACATAGCTCACTTCACAAAGTACTTGTCACCTGCTGGGAACAAGGCAAATTACCACAGGACTTTCGCGATGCAATCATCATCACCCTATACAAGAACAAAGGGGAAAAGTCAGACTGCTCCAACTACCGGGGGATAACCCTGCTCTCCATCGCAGGCAAAATCCTTGCCAGAATACTCCTGAACAGACTGGTGCCCACCATTGCAGAAGAACTCCTCCCAGAGAGCCAGTGCGGCTTCAGAGCTAACAGGAGCACCACCGACATGGTATTTGTTCTCAGGCAGCTCCAAGAGAAATGCAGGGAACAGAACAAGGGTCTGTATGTGACTTTTGTCGACCTTACCAAAGCTTTCGATACCGTTAGCAGGAAAGGCCTGTGGCAAATCTTGGAACGTTTAGGATGTCCCCCAAGGTTCCTCAGCATGATCATCCAGCTACACGAAGACCAGCGAGGCCAAGTCAGACACTGCAACGACCTCTCGGAGCCCTTCCCAATAGGCACAGGTGTAAAGCAAGGCTGCGTTCTTGCGCCAACTCTCTTTACGATCTTCTTTAGCATGATGCTTCAAAGAGCCGCAGTAGATCTAGATGAGGACGATGGTGTCTACATCTGCTATCGCACCGATGGCAGCCTGTTCAACCTGAGGCGACTAAAGGCACACTCCAAGACAATGGAAAAACTCATCCGAGAGCTACTGTTTGCTGATGATGCTGCACTCGTCTCCCACTCGGTATCAGCTCTGCAGCATATGACGTCCTGCTTTGCAGAGGCTGCCAAGCTATTCGGCCTAGAAGTTAGTCTGAAGAAGACAGAAGTTCTCCACCAGCCTGCACCCCAGGAAGATTATCACCCTCCCTGCATCACTGTGGGTGAATCAGTTCTGAAGACAGTCCAGCAGTTCAGCTACCTGGGGTGCATCATCTCCTCAGATGCCAAGATCGACAAGGAGATTGACAACAGGCTGGCAAAGGCAAACCGTGCATTTGGCCGATTGCACAAAAGAGTGTGGAGCAACAAGCATCTGAAAAAAGGCACAAAGATCAATGTTTACAAAGCGGTTGTGATGACAACCCTCATCTATGGCTCCGAATCGTGGGTTTTATACCGTCATCACCTGCGACTCCTTGAGCGCTTTCATCAGCGCTGCCTTCGCACCATCCTCAACATCCACTGGAGTGACTTTGTGACCAACACTGAAGTCCTCAAGCGGGCAGAGGTTACCAGCATCGAGGCACTGCTGTTGAAGACGCAGCTGCGCTGGGCAGGGCATATTTCTAGGATGGAAAACCACCGCCTTCCCAAGATTTCCCTGTATGGCGAACTCTCCACCGGCCATCGAAATAGAGGGGCACCAAAGAAGAGGTACAAGGACTCCTTGAAGAAATCCCTTAGCACCTGTCACATCAACCATCACCAGTGGTCTGACCTAGCCTCAGATCGCAAAGCATGGAGGCACACCATCCACCAGGCTGTCTCTTCCTTTGAGAACGCACGCATGGCTGGTCTTGAGGACAAAAGGAGATTGAGGAAGAATCGCACTGCTACAGCACCAACCCCAAATCAGACTTTTCCCTGCAGCCACTGTGGCCGGACCTGCCTGTCCCGCATTGGTCTTGTCAGCCACCAGCGAGCCTGCAGCAAACGTGGACTATTGCACCCTTCTTAAATCTTCGTTCGCGAAGCCAAGCCGAGAGAGAGAGATGTGACACAGAGTGTTGGACTGGATGGGCCATTGGCCTGATCCAACATGGCTTCTTTTATGTTCTTATGTGACACAGAGTGTTGGACTGGATGGGCCATTGGCCTGATCCAACATGGCTTCTTTTATGTTCTTCTGTGACACAGAGTGTTGGACTGGATGGGCCACTGGCCTGATCCAACATGGCTTCTCTTCTGTTCTTATGTGACACAGAGTGTTGGACTGGATGGGCCATTGGCCTGATCCAACAGGGCTTCTCTTAGGTTCTTACATTCTAGACTAAAATCATAGAATCATTGAGTCATAGCGTTGGTTTCTTTGATTCTCTGATTCTAGTTTAGAATGTCAGTTTGGGGACAGGGCTAAACCAGGATTAAAGGTCTAGTGCGCAATTG
Organism: Heteronotia binoei; assembly: GCF_032191835.1. NCBI lineage: Eukaryota > Metazoa > Chordata > Lepidosauria > Squamata > Gekkonidae > Heteronotia > Heteronotia binoei. The sequence goes on from NC_083234.1 coordinate 10,416,177, forward strand.
GTCTGTTTTGAAGAAGTAAGCAGTGACTTAGGAGAGCTTCTCCCCTGCCACAATTTTTGTTAGTCTTTCGGGTGCTACTAGCCTCTTGCTCTTTTCAACTCCCGCTTCCTGACATTTGAGGGCTGGCCCCACCAATCCGCAGCAACCGTTTTGTGGTTGCGCCCATCCCTCTGTGTCCAAATCCCTGCAGGCTCAAGAAAGGTTGGGAACCCCGAACATAGCTGGTGTCAGTGAATTCCACCCATGTATGAGCCTCTGGCTCCAGCCCCCGTTCAGCTCCATCCCTTTTCATTCAGGTCCTCCTGACCGTCTCCCTTCGCAAGCAGCGAGTTGTATCTTGCCTGTTATTTATTTCTGTTCCGCAAATCCAGCTGTTTGGCTCCAGCTGGGCCTGCTGGCGTCTTGCATGCATCTTGCTGTAATAGAAATGAATGTGTAATAAATGTGTTCAGATTAGAAGAGTCAGTGGATTATTTATGCCAGGAGAGACCAGCAGGGGCATTTCTACTGCGGGCAGAAGAAATCTAAGGGGGTGGGGGGACAAAACGAGCTGCGCGTCAAATATGTTATGTAAATCTAGATGTTCTATGCAAATTGGTTTCTTTTTGAGTAAATTTGTTCCATTTGCCGGCTTTCTTCTTTGCCAGATATTGTCAGGGAAAGGGACGATTTCAACTAATCAGCCAGGGTGAGTTGGAAAGGGGGGAAAAAACACAGGATTTGAGCAGCCAGAATTCCTCTGCACAGCACTGAGCGCATCCATGATGCTCAACCCATTTGGGCAGCTGCCATAGCAGAGCAACGGTGCTCATGGCTATAAAGCCAAGCGATATGCTATTTTTTAAAATTATTTTTAGAAATGGATAAAGATGAGTTCGTGAGACTCAGGCTGGTTTCACACTGTGAAATCGACACGATTTATCCCGTTCAGAAAAAAAAAATCTGCTTAAGTTTGAACCGTTTCTGGGCTATCAGACAGCTGCTGCTGAAGCGGCTGGATCCCGGCAGCGGTTAGTGGTTGCTATTCACACCGCTAGCTCGGCTCAACCATGGACCCGCTGCGGAAGGGGTTGTCTCTTTAAAAAAGGCCCCACTGTGTGTGCTCAATTGGAGAAGCAGAGAAGCTCAACTCAGAGAAGATAGATCCAAGAGGGCGGCCGTGTTGGTCTGGAGCAATAGAACGAAGCCGTAGACAAGCCCTATATGGCCGAGGACTTGCCTACCTTAGGGACCGCCTCTCTCCATATGTTCCCCAGAGAGCACTGAGATCTAGTTCCCAAAATCTTCTATGAATCCCTGGACCAAGGGAGGCCAGACTGAAAACAACGAGGGAGCAGGCCTTCTCTACAATGGCTCCCCAATGGTGGAATCAACTACCAGAGGAGGTGCGAGCCCTGCGAGACCTAAATCAGTTTCGCAGGGCTTGCAAAACCATCCTCTGCCAACTTGCGTTTAAGATGGAACCCGGGTAATGACACCTAGCCACCCTATACATATATCGAACTGTAGCACTTTAATCTGTAGCCTATAATATTTTAATTGTTTATTTAACTTAATTTGAATGTAATTTAACTTTATTTTAATTGTCTTTTATAGTAACGATTGTATTTTATTGTAATCATGGTATATACCATGTCCTGTGAGCCGCCCTGAGCCTGCCTCGGCGGGGGAGGGCGGTATATAAGAATAAATTTATTATTATTATTAAGATCGACTAAGTTTTATTCAGAATGTAACCTTTCGTATGCTCATAAAGCAAACTTCATCAGACAAAACTGGAATGGCAAGCCATCTTTAAATATAGAGAAAGTGGGCAGTGAGTTGGTATGTAGAGTCATGGGAATGCTTTTAGCAGATTAAAAGAATCACAAATTGGGGTCTTTGTGTGTTTGTTTGGTATTGTTAACTGGGCTGTAACAGCAAGAAAAACAGAAGAGCAAGGGACCACCCAACCTTGCCAGAAACGGCTTGGTGCGATCACACAGCTCTTCCGCTTATGAGTCCCCCCAGGGCATTCAGACAGCAGCCGATTATGCCACCCACATCCGATTCAGGGGACGCTACCAGGAAAATCCAGGTCGCTTTTAAATACAGATAGGAGGCGTCTGGAGACGGGGTGCATCCAGGTGCTGCTCGGAGGGCAGATGTGCTCCTGTGATCATGTACTTTTCATCCAAATGGGAGGCGGGGCTAGGTCGGGGCAAATCTCCTGTGTGAAATTCCCTCAAGGTCTGAGCCATTTAGCCATGTTGAGTTAAAATTAAACAAAACAAAACAAAAATACGGTTAAGAGAACAAACACACTTTTAGGATGTCTTCTCAAACTTCTCACGCTTTTAGGATGTCTTCTCAAACTGGGAGAGCCAGTTTGGTGTAGTGGTTAAGTGCATGGACTCTTATCTGGGAGAACCGGGTTTGATTCCCCCACTCCTCCACTTGCAGCCGCTGGAATGGCCTTGAGTCAGCCCCTAGCTCTTACAGAGTTGTCCTTGAAAGGGCAGCTTCTGGGAGAGCTCTCTCAGCCCCACCCACCTCGCAGGGTTAGCTTTTGCTAGTCTGGATGTGCGGCCACCAAGGAAAACCAGGGCTACAATGCAGAGGCAGGCAATGGCAAACCACCTACGAATGTCTCTTGCCTTGAAAAGCCCACAGGGTCATCATAAGTCAGCTGCGACTTGGCAAAAAGAAAAAAAAAGTCACAAACATTACTTATTAAAGGTCCTCGTTTGTATAAATCACTGCTGTTTCCTTTAAAATATGTGGATGTATGGAATCCATCCTGGCTTGCATTTTGCAAAATGCAGCCGTTTGTACACATCTAATAACCCTTTGCAGTAACGTGTGTTTGTGTGAGAGAGAGGGCGTTTTCGCACAGAGCTTACCGCGGAGCGACGTCATAAGAACATAAGAGAAGCCATGTTGGATCAGGCCAATGGCCCATCCAGTCCAACACTCTGTGTCACAGAAGAACATAAGAGAAGCCATGTTGGATCAGGCCAGTGGCCCATCCAGTCCAACACTCTGTGTCACATAAGAACATAAGAGAAGCCATGTTGGATCAGGCCAACGGCCCATCCAGTCCAACACTCTGTGTCACAGAAGAACATAAGAGAAGCCATGTTGGATCAGGCCAGTGGCCCATCCAGTCCAACACTCTGTGTCACATAAGAACATAAGAGAAGCCCTGTCGGATCAGGCCAATGGCCCCTCCAGTCCAACACTCTGTGTCACATAAGAACATAAGAGAAGCCCTGTTGGATCAGGCCAATGGCCCCTCCAGTCCAACACTCTGTGTCACATAAGAACATAAGAGAAGCCATGTTGGATCAGGCCAACGGCCCATCCAGTCCAACACTCTGTGTCACATAAGAACATAAGAGAAGCCATGTTGGATCAGGCCAGTGGCCCATCCAGTCCAACACTCTGTGTCACATAAGAACATAAGAGAAGCCATGTTGGATCAGGGCAATGGCCCATCCAGTCCAACACTCTGTGTCACATAAGAGCATAAGAGAAGCCATGTTGGATCAGGCCAATGGCCCATCCAGTCCAACACTCTGTGTCACATAAGAGCATAAGAGAAGCCATGTTGGATCAGGCCCATCCAGTCCAACACTCTGTGTCACATAAGAACATAAGAGAAGCCATGTTGGATCAGGCCCATCCAGTCCAACACTCTGTGTCACATAAGAACATAAGAGAAGCCATGTTGGATCAGCCCAATGGACCATCCAGTTCAACACTCTGTGTCACATAAGAGCATAAGGGAAGCCATGTTGGATCAGGCCAATGGCCCATCCAATCCAACACTCTGTGTCACATAAGAGCATAAGAGAAGCCATGTTGGATCAGGCCCCTCCAGTCCAACACTCTGTGTCACAGAAGAACATAAGAGAAGCCATGTTGGATCAGGCCCATCCAGTCCAACACTCTGTGTCACACAGTGGCAAAAAAAATTATATATACACACACACTGTGGCTAATAGCCACTGATGGTCCTCTGCTCCATATTTTTATCTAAACCCCTCTTGAAGGTGGCTATGCTTGTGGCCGCCACCACCTCCTGTGGCAGTGAATTCTACATGTGAATTCCACAGAACCAGGAAGAGCTGCGAAGAGCCGTGGCTTTTGCGTCGCTAACGTAAACTGGTTTTTAGCGGTTTACATTTGCGACGCAAAAGGCTCGGCACTTCGCGGCTCTTCCTGGTTCTGCGGAGCAGTTGGTGTGAAATCCGCGTAGACACTGCACAGTGAAGAGGGACGTCGCTCCGTGGTAAGCTCTGTGCGAAAACGCTCTCTTTAAAACACCCTCCAAGTTTCAAAAGGACTTGTCCAGGGAGTCTAATTCTATGAGCCCCAAAAGAAGGTGCCCCAATCCTTTGTTATTTCCAATGGAGGTAAGGCATTTAAAAGGTGTGCGGTCCCTTTAAATGTGACAGCCGGAACTCCCTTTGGAGTTCAAGTATGCTTGTCACACCCTTGCTCTTGGCTCCACCCCCAGTGTCTCCTGGCTCCACCCCCAAACTCCCCAGATATTTCTTGCGTTGGACTTGGCAACCCAATGAAGATACCACACAGCAAGTGAACTTGCACATTGGTCCTAGCTCGTGCGCCTGCAGAGGGAAAGATCTCGCCTTCTTTTCTTCCTGTTTGTTTGCTCCCAAACACTTGCTTGACGGGCAGTCAAGCCCGATGCATTAATAGACTATTAATGTATCCGATTTTCCAGAGCAGCGTGTATGGGCTTCCCATAGGTTAATTAGGCCATATTTCAAGATAATCACGGCCGTATATTTCGGTGCTAATTAAGTGGCTTTAAACCGTATCCACACTGTGGCTCAGTGAATCATAATTAAAGTTCTCTTCTTCCTCCTATTATGTACCGCAAGAACTAATACCCATAAAGTCCCAAATGCCGTTCTTTGCCAGAAGCAAATTAAGCCTCGTGGCTCCATCTTACAAAATGTACCTTTTTTGAAAAAAGGGAGGGGGGAGGCGGGGAACCATGTACAAATTATTCTGAATGAATATTGCATGAATCATCAAAAATATCTTTGTCTTGCTCTTCTTCCCCTATATTTATTCCCAGTGATGTTCGTTGCTGGAGAAGAATGAAGGGCCAACTTGTGGAAGGCGATAACCGTTAGCACAGGAGGGAGAAGAGCACCTTCGTAGAAAAGGGGGTGCTGGAGCTCATTAGCACAACTCATTTGCATAGGCCGCACATAGGATTGCCAAACCCCAGGTGGGGGGCAGGGGATCCCCCGGTTTGGAGGCCCTCCCCCCGCTTCAGGGTCATCAGAAAGCGGGGGGAGGGGAGGGAAATGTCTGCTGGGGACTCTATTATTCCCTATGGAGATTTATTCCCATAGAAAATCATGGAGAATTGATCCACGGGTATCTGCGGCTCTGGGGGGGCTGTTTTTGGGGGTAGAGGCACCAAATTTTCAGTATAGCATCTAGTGCCTCTCTCCAAAATACCCCCTCCAGTTTCAAAAAGATTGGACCAGGGGGTCCAATTCTATGAGCCCCAAAAGAAGGTGCCCATATCCTTCATTATTTCCTTGGGAAGATAGGAATTGAAAAGGTGTGCCGTCCCTTTAAATGTGATGGCCAGAACTCCCTTTGGCGTTCAATTATGCTTGTCATAGCCTTGATCTTGAATTAGAATTGTCATCATAAAACCTTACTCCCATCATACTTTTTCAATGACTTTCTCCTATGTGGCCCCTGTGGCATGAGGAAGATTTCCATCTGCTTTATCTGTTTTGGTTATTTTCCCATTTTTTTTGGTGGGGAAAAATATTAGAAAGTTTGTTAGATCTTAAACGTTCAGCAAAATTCACACAGGGGGCTTGAACAATGGAGCCCAGAAGCAAGTATTTGAAAGGGTGTGTGTGTGTGTGTGTAAGAATGAAAGAGCACAATAAAATTTTAGAGGTTGCAGAGCTTTGCTCCTGTGAGCTCCTGCCCAAAATGAAGCCTGGAGAGGAGCAATGACTTCTTGAACAATGCTGGGAAGTGCCACCTCTATTCAGTCCCTATTTATCAGTATTCCTTTCGACCAGGGGTGGGGAACCGTTTTTCTGCCAAGGGCCATATGGATATTTATAACATCATTCGTGGGCCATACAAAATTATCAACTTAAAAAAACAGTGCTCTGCCGAGGGAGAATTATTCAGGCCAGCAAAATTAATGCAAATAATTGGTTTTCTATTTGAAGTCATGTGGGGAGAGCCTAATCTGGCACGCACACACACACACCCGGCCCGCAGCCCTAGGCAAATGCTTTTTCGTAGAAAAAGCCCAGCAGGAACTCAGCAGCATATTAGACCACATCCCCTAATATTAGCATATTAGGTCACATACTCATTAGCAGATTAGGCCACACCATCTGGGATAATTAAGTGCAAACTGAACTGTGACAGTAACTTTTCCAGGCCCTGCAGCAATTCTGGCCGGCCGGCCAGGCCCCAGGGAGGCTGCCGCACAGTACATCTGGGCCCTGTGATCCCTGCCTGGCCCTGGGGAGGCTGCTGCACAGCGCAGCTAGGCCCCACGATCCTCGCTGGCCAGCCAGGCCCCAGGGAGGCTGCCACATGGCTCGGTTCAGCCCAGCAATCCCTGAGGGCCACAACAAGTGACCTTGAGGGCTGCATACGGCCCTCGGGACGGAGGTTCCCCACCCCTGGCCTGGGCCATCAAAGTCAGTATAAAATGCATACATAAATAAATAACGGCTGAATGTAGACTTCAATCCCAGCCTCCCCACTCCAACCCCAGATTGCTAACTGTTTCCAAATGACACATCATTATCCTTTACCAGCACCTACCTCTCGGGCTAACTTATTGTGTATGCTGGCTAAGTGGCAAATTACACGTTACTTGCAAAATGCACGGAATAAAGCTGCAATAGTTTTGTGGGGTTTTTTTTAAATAAATGTTTTTAAAAAAGAAATGTGGATGTAGTTTCTGAGCCTCTGGCTATTTTTGAAATTCCTGGAGAACAGGAGAGGTGCCGGAAGATTGGAGGCGGGCGAATGTTGTCCCCATCTTCAAGAAGGGGGGAAAAAGAGGATCCAGGTAACTACTGACCCGTCAGCTTGACGTCTATACCTGGAAAAGTTTTAGAACAAATCTTCAGTCGGTCCTGGAACATTTAGAAAGAATGGATGTGATTACTAAGAGCCAGCATGGTTTTCTCAAGAACAAGTCATGTCAGACTAACCTGATCTCTTTTTGTGGGGGGGAAAGTGACTACCTTGCTGTATCGGGGGAATGCTGTAGACATCGTTTATCTTTATTTCAGTAAGGCTTTTGATAAGGTTCCACATATTATCCTTGTTGACAAGTTGGTAAAATGTGGTTTGGATCCTGTTACAGTTAGGTGGTTCTGTAACTGATTGACAGATCGCACCCAAAGAGTGCTTATGAATGGTTTCTCGTCCTCTTGGAGAGGAGTCACAAGTGGAGTGCCTCAGGGAGGGATCTGTCCTGGGACCTGTTTTGTTCAACATCTTTATCAATGATTTGGATGAAGGAATAGAAGGAATGCTTATTAAATTAGCAGATGATACTAAATTAGGAGGGGCTGCAAACACAGAAGAACACAGAAACAGGATACAGGATAACCTTGACAGTCTGGAAAACTGGGCTAAAACCAATAAAATGAATTTTAACATGGATAAATGTAAAGTTCTGCATTTAGGTAGGAAAAATCCAATGCATGGTTATAGAATGGGGGAGACTTGTCTTAGCAGTAGTATGTGCGAAAAGGATCTAGGGGTCTTAGTGGATCATACACTGAACATGAGTCAACAGTGTGATGCCGTGATTAAAGAAGCAAATGCAATTTTGGGCTGTATCAACAGAAGTCTAGTGTCCAGATCACGTGATGTGATGGTATCGCTTTATTCTGCTCTGGTAAGACCTCACCTGGAGTATTGTGTTCAGTTTTGGGCACCACATTTTAAGAAGGATATAGAGAAGCTGGAACAGGTCCAGAGGAGGGCGACGAAGATAGTGAGGGGTCTGGAGACCAAATCCTATGAAGAAAGGTTGAAGGAGCTGGGGATGTTTAGCCTGGAGAGGAGGTGGCTGAGAGGTGATAGGATCACCATCTTCAAGTACTTGAAGGGCTGTCATTGAGAGGATGGTGTGGAATTGTTTTCTTTGGCCCCGGAAGGTAGGACCAGAACCAATGGGTTGAAATTAAATCAAAAGAGTTTCCGGCTCAACATTAGGAAGAACTTCCTGACCGTTAGAGCGATTCCTCAGTGGAACAGGCTTTCTCGGGAGGTGGTGGGCTCTCCTTCCTTGGAGGTTTTTAAACAGAGACTAGATGGCTATCTGACAGCAATGAAGATCCTGTGAATTTAGGGGGGAGTGTTTGTGAGTTTCCTGCATTGTGCAGGGGGTTGGACTAGATGACCCTGGAGGTCCCTTTCAACTCTATGATTCTGTTCTATGAAAAGCAGCCACAGGAGTTCTGAAAGCACAATTAGCTTTTTCTGTTATGAATGTGGAACTCCGTGAGAGGGGTCAGGAAGCAAGTGCGGAGAGGAACTTGGAGTGGAAAAGTGGCTGGCGGGGGAAGGAAAGGTGCCTCCTTCCCGCCATCCCCCAAATTGTTGCCTTCCCAGGTGACTCATTAAAAAAAAAATTCTTCTGTTGCCTTTGGGTGTAACCTATACTCAACCTCCAACAACCAGGAATCGTCCCCCCACCCCACCAGCAGTTCAACCAGCCCAGACTCTTGCGAGTATTACCGGCATAACGCATGTGAATGCTCAAGTGCCATTCAAATAAGTGTTATTATGAGTTCTATGCCTGCTGCCTGTTCTGATCCGCAGTGAAATGAGCTCTGATGAATGGAGAAGGAAGAAGCCCCTTTGCTTTTTTTCAAAAAGGTGTCCGGGGAGAGGAGAGGATGTTTTGCATGTGCTGATAATATCGCTGTACAGTTTGGTGTAGTGGTTAAGTGCGCGGCCTCTTTTCTGGGAGAACTGGGTTTGATTCCCCACTCCTCCACTTGCAGCTGCTGGAATGGCCTTGGGTCAGCCATAGCTCTCTTATCTGGGAGAACCGGGTTTGATTCCCCACTCCTACACTTGTACCTGCTGGAATGGCCTTGGGTCAGCTCTGGCAGAGGTTGTCCTTGAAAGGGCAGCTGCTGTGAGAGCCCTTTCCAGCCCCACCCACCTCACAGGGTGTCTGTTGTGGGGGGAGAAGATATGGGAGATTGTAAGCCGCTCTGAGTCTCTGATTCAGAGAGACAGGTGGGGTATAAATGTGCAGTCTTCTTCTTCTTCTTCTACATCTTATAAGGTTTCAAGGTCAGGCTGAGCCATGGGTGGATGCAGGACATTTTTGGGAGAAAAAGCCCAGCAGGAACTCATTTGAACATTAGGCCACACCCCCTGATATCACCATTGTTTCACATATGGCCCAGCAGGAATTCATTTGCATATTAGGCCACACCCTCTGATGTCAAGCCAGCCAGATCTGCATTCGTGTGCATTCCTGCTCAAAGAAAAGCCCTAGGTGGATGTGCCTGAACCTGCTCCCAGAAGGCATATGGTTTCCTGGTTTGAGCTGGAAGCAGTTTATGGTTTCTCACCTCCAGGTAGGGATGCCAGCCACTTGGTGGAACCTGGGGATCTCCTGGAATTCCAGGGGGAAAGCATCAGGCTCATTGTATTTATTCCTACCCGGTCTAGCCAACCATGGCTACGGCTCAGTGGCAGAGTATCTGTTTTGTGCAACAAGGTCCCCAGGCCAGGCTCTACCATCTCTGGTTAAAGGATTTTGGGTGCTGGAATGGTTACCAACTCTGGGTTGGGAAATGTCTGGAGATTTTGGGGGTGGAGGGTGGGGTTTAGGTGATGGAGGGGCCTCAGGAAGGTATAATATCCCAGATTCTTCCCTTCAAAGGAGCCCTTTCCTCCAAGGGAACTGCCCTCTGTTACCTGGAGATGAGTTGCAATAGCAGGGCATTCCCAGGCACCACCTGCAGTTGGGCAACCCAAGATGTTGGGGGAGGAAATTTCTGAGACCTTGGAAAGCTGCTTCCAGTTAGAGAAGGCCGTGCTGAGCTCAATGGACCAATGGTGTGAACGGGCAAAAGGGAGCCTTGTAGTTTTACAGCTGCAGGTATCACTACTGTGTATCTCTGTCTAGGGTTGCCTGGCCACCTCAACACTGTGGTGCAGCATTCTGGGTGGGCGGGATTTATGTGCAATGTCCTTGGCATGATGACATCGTAGGGTCGCCAAGTCCCCCGCAGCCTCCGGCAGGGGACTGTTCCTGCCCACGCAGCACGATGACATCACTTGCAAGCGACATCATTGTACCAGTGACGTCACGTGCCTGCCGCTTTAGGAGCTTTGAGGAAAACTCTGTGGTTTTCCTGGACACTCTAGCATTTTGACAGGGAAAGCTCTATGTTTTTTTAAAAACTCCAAAACCATAGAGTTTGCCCTAAAACCAGAGCACCACTGTGTGATGTCACTGCTTGGGGGTGTGGTTTCCCCTGCCAGCCAGCTGGCTGGTGGCAAGCCAAAGCACCCCAAAGTGGGGGAACGCCCACCCAGACCTGGGGGTCAGCACCCCTCCCTCTATCCCTTCTGAAGAAGTGAGCGGTGACTCACAAAATCTCACCCCCTGCCATAAATTTTGTTAGTTTTAAAAAAGGCTCCTGGACTCTTGTTCTTTTCTACTCTCCCTTCTGTTCCTGAACTGGGCTGCTTATCTCGCTCCAGCATTTTCAACTTTAATTTTGAACCCAGGGCTTTTTTTTTTAGTAGCAGGAACTCCTTTGCATATTAGGCCACACCTCCCTGATGTAGCCAGTCCTCCTGGAGCTGACAGGAGACCTTGTAATAAGAGCCCTGTAAGCTCCTGGAGGATTGGCTACATCAGGGAGGTGTGGCCTAATAGGCAAAGGAGCTCCTGCTACAAAAAAGCCTCTGCTTGAACCTCTCCGAGAGTTTCTGCTTTGACCCAATGCTGTAGATTTCCTTCCTCCAGAAACCTGAAACGCTGCTTGTCACCTCACTAATTTCTCAGAGTCCCTGATTGGTTAAGGGACCACGGTCACGTGACGGGCGTTGAACGACAAACTGTAGAAGTCGTTAATTCTGAACTTTGAATGTCAGGCTACTCGGCTCGGAAAGAGGCAAAATGTTGAGTTACGTAAATTTTGCCAACATTGCAAATTTGATCAAGTGGGCAAAGGTCAGAGCTTCAAACGTGCACCTGGATTCAGCTCTTGCCTCCCCAGCTGCTGACTGGGTAGCTTCTCAGCCAAAAGGGGCGTTTCTTTTGACCTGCAAAGTCCAGTCTTGCACAATTACGATGCTTTCTTTCTTTTTAGCCATGTGACTCAAATGATCTCTTCTGTCTTCTCTTTTAGTTTAGTTTAGTTTAGTTTATTTATGATTTATATCCCTCCCTTCCCACCAAGTGGCTCAGGGCAGCTTACAGCATATAAAATCTAAGATAAAAATTTAAACATTTTACACAGTTAAAACATTAAAAAAAACATACAGCGGTCTAATAAAACTACACTCAGTTTCGGGTGCCGGTTAGTTACAAGCCAGCCGGAAGAGGGCTGTCTTGCAGGCCCTGCGGAACTGGGCAAGGTCCCGCAGGGCCCTCACCTCTTCCGGCAGCTGGTTCCACCAGGAAGGGGCCATTACGGCGAAGGCCCTGTCCCTAGTAGATTTCAGGCGGGCTTCCTTTGGCCCGGGGACGACGAGAAGATTTTGGGTTCCCGATCTCAGTACTCTCTGGGGAACATGTGGGGAGAGACGGTCCCTCAGGTAGGCAGGTCCTAGGCCATATAGGGCTTTAAAGGTGATGACCAGCACCTTGTACTGGACTCAAAGGTCTTGAGCAGATTGAGATCCAAAGCTCTTGGATCTCAATCCAAGAGCTGTGGCGAAATGTTTAGCGACTGCACGGGTAGTTTTGCGAGGCTCATTCGCAAGGGAAAATGAAATGACATTTTGAGATGGTGAGCTCCCAGAACCTGTTAAGTGGGTGGCCCCTGATCTGGCTGGCCCAGGCTAGCCTCATCTCATCAGACCTTGGAAGCTAATCTGGGTCAGCCGTGGCTAGTATTTGATGGGAGACCTCCAAGGAATACCAGGGACCATGGGTTCGTTACAAAGTGCTGGTTATTACCTTTAAAGCCCTATATGGCCGAGGACCTGCCTACCTGAGGGACCGTCTCTCCCCATACGAACCCCAGAGAGCACTGAGGTCAGCAGGGAAGAACCAGCTGACTATCCCTGGAACAAAGGAGGCCAAACTCCAAAACACCCGTACACGGGCCTTCTCCATCACAGCTCCACACCTACGGAACCAGCTCCCGGAAGAAGTGCGAGCCCTGCGGTGCCTTGACGAGTTCCGCAGGGCCCGCAAGACCACCCTTTTCAGGATGGCCTTTGCTGGCTGAGAGACTGCTGTTGGGTGACTTGGAGGGACGGTGGCTCAGTGGTAGAGCATCTGCTTGGGAAGCAGAAGGTCCCAGGTTCAATCCCCGGCATCTCCAAAAAAGGGTCCAGGCAAATAGGTGTGAAAAACCTCAGCTTGAGACCCTGGAGAGCTATGAATGGGGCTGTGGCTCAGTGGTAGAGCATCTGCTTGGTAAGCAGAAGGTCCCACGTTCAATCCCTGGCATCTCCAACTAAAAAGGGTCCAGGCAAGTAGGCGTGAAAAACCTCCGCTTGAGACCCTGGAGAGCCGCTGCCAGTCTGAGAAGACAATATTGACTTTGATGGACCAAGGGTCTGATTCAGTATAAGGCAGCTTCATATGTTCATATGACTTTCGCTATTATCATTATAAATGGAATTAGTACCTGGAAATCTGTATAATACTTGGTTAACTGGAATGTTTTAAAGTTAATGTGATTTTAAACTCTGTAAAATTTTATGAAATGTTGTTAGCCGCCCTGAGCCCGCCTCGGCGGGGAGGGCAGGATATAAATAAAAATTTTATGATTATTATTATTATTAGCAGGAGCTCCTTTGCATATTAGGCCGCACCCCCTGATGTAGCCAATCCTCCTGGAGCTTACAAAAAAGAGCCTTGTAAGCTCTTGGAGGATTGGCTACATCGGGGGGGGGTGTGTGGCCTAATATGCAAAGGGGCTCCTGCTAGAATTCCACCCCTGCCAGGAACTCTAGGGCTGTCACTCAGAGAAGGGCAGGGAGCTGTTCCTGTGGGCAAAAGAGGACAGGACTCAAAGTAATGGGTATAAATTAAGTACTGGCTGGATATTAGGAACAACTTTTTTAACAGTAAGAGTTGTTCAACAGTTGGGATCAGCTCCTGAGCGAGGTGGTGAGCTCTCCCTAGCCGGCAGTCTTGAAGCAGCGGCTGGAGCAACACTTGTCAGGGATACTCTAGGCCAGGGGTGGCCAACGGTAGCTCTCCAGATGTTTTTGCCTACAACTTGGCCATGCTGGCTGGGGCTGATGGGAGCTGTAAGCAGAAAACATCTGGAGAGCTACCGTTGGCCGCCCCTGTTATATAGGGCCTCTCTTCTTCTCCCTCTCCACCCCTGCTTTAGGCTGATCCTGCATGGAGCAGGGAGTTGGACTAGATGGCCTCTCTGATCCCTTCGGACTCTGTGATTCTAGGATTGTATGTGGAGGCAGGCAACGGCCAACCACCTCCGAATGTCTCTTGTTCTGAAAACTCTACAGGGTCACCATAAGGCGGCTGTGGCTTGGCAGCATTTCCCACCACAGTTAAGAGGGTGGACAAATATGTTTCTCTTAAAATGGACTGGATTTCACACGCCAATAAAATCTATTCGAAGGACCAGGACCCTTTTTTCTAGAAAAAGCCCAGCAGGAATTCATTTGCAAGATCACACCCCCTGACATCACCGTTGTTTCACATAGGGCTTTTTTTTTTGTAAAAAAAAGTCCAGCACGTACTCAATTGACCGTTCGGCCACACAGCCTGACACCAGGATTTATATCCTGCCCTATACTCTGCATCTCAGCGTCTCAGAGTCTCTCTCAACAATCTCCTTTACCTCCCCCCCCCCCCCACAACAGACACCCTGTGAGGTGGGTGGGGCTGAGAGAGCTCTTGCAGCAGCTGCCCTTTCAAGGACAACTCCTACGAGAGCCAAGGCCATTCCAGCAGCTGCGAGCCGAGGAGTGGGGAATCAAACCCGTTTCTCCCAGATAAGAGACTGCGCACTTCACCACTACACCAAACTGGCTCTCACGACAGCTCTGCAAGAGCTCTGGCTGACCCAAGGCCATTCCAGCAGCTGCAAGTGGAGGAGTGGGGAATCAAACCTGGTTCTCCCAGATAAGAGACTGCGCACTTAACCACTACACCAAACTGGCTCTCAGAAGACAGACAAGCTGTGAGGTAGGTGGGGCTGAGAGGGCTCTCACAGCAGCTGCCCTTTCAAGGACACCCTCTGCCAGAGCTATGGCTAACCCAAGGCCATTCCAGCAGGTGCAAGTGGAGGATTGGGGAATCAAACCCGGTTCTCCCAGATAAGAATCCGCGCACTTAACCACTACACCAAACTGGCTCTCTTACAAATCAAGTCGGTTGGAACTGCTGTGTGTTCCTGCTCAAAAAAAAAAAAAGCCCTGCTAAGCAGTGCTGTTTTAAACCCTGTGGAGGCCTAGGCAGTCGTAATCTTGGTGGGAAGCTTCACAGATGATCTCAGAGTCGGAGTGCCTGCCCCTCCACCCACGGCCCCACTGCAGCCTGCAGGGACCTTCTTAAAAACCCCTTTTACTAAGCTGTAGGGGAGAGGCAGAGAGAGGCAAATTTGGTGACTACACCAGCATCAGCCATACCAGGCAGGTTGGGCAAACAGCGGCTCAGTTGCTGGCTGTGTGTAGGCTGAGAAGGCTGCAAGCAAGGGGGGGAAATGGGAGGAGGAGGAAGAAGAAGATATTGGATTTATATCCCTCCTTCCACTCCAAAGAGTCTCAGAGTGGCTCACAATCTCCTTTATCTCCCTCCCCCACAACAGAAATCCTGTGAGGTAGGTGGGGGTGAGAAGGCTCTCACAGCAGCTGCCCTTTCAAGGACAACCTCTGCCAGGGCTATGGCTGACCCAAGGCCAAGCTAGCAGGTGCAAGTGGAGGAGTGGGGAATCAAACCCGGTTCTCCCAGATAAGAGTCTGCACACTTCACCACTACACCAAACTGGCTCTCACAAGGACAGCTCTGCCAGAGCTATGGCTGACCCAAGGCCTTTCCAGCAGGTGCAAGTGGAGGAGTGGGGGATCAAACCCAGTTCCCCCAGACAAGAGTCCGCACAGTTAACCACTACACCAAACTGGCTCTCCAGCCTGGGGCCCCTAAAGGCATGGGGGCCCATAGGACAGTGCCTACGTGGCCTAATTTTTAATCAGGCTCTGCTGCTATGGACTCAAACTGACCATAGCCACAGTTACACACTCGGTCTGAATACACTATTCCCGAGAACTGACCTTCCGGAGAAGCTGAGGGAAAAGAGTTTAACCAAGCGAGTATAAATACCTTTCCCCAGTGAAAGATCTTTCAGTCTTTTAAGTAGCTCAGACTGGCACTAGAGAAGGGAACTCCAAAGAAGGCTGGAGAGCCGACATACGGGAAGTCAGTTTGGAAACCACAGCCATCAAGGCAAGGGATGCACAACGATGCCTTTTAAAACCGCTGCTTCTTGTCAGAGGTGGGCCATTTTCATTTCATCGTTTTTCATTGCTCCTGCCGTCAATTATTCCCTTTATGGGGTGTTCACGCGTCATGCAGCTTTTATGCCATTCGAACGCCATTTCTCTGCAACTGACACAACCCGGCATCAATTTTAACCGTAATAGTTCTATCAAATTTTGTTAGAATGGGAATGGGAAAGGGGGAAAAAAAAGAGAGAGACAGTTGCAGATTGGACCTACCTAGAAAGAAACCACGTCAAATGCCTGCATTTTCAAATCAAATCACAAGTTTCGGTGACATCCTCACTAAAGGCAAATCTCGGCATCAAAAAATACAAAGCTGAGCTGCAGCAAGCCCATGATGTGAATCAAGACCTTTTTCCATAGCTGGGGTCCTCAATTTTTTTTTGAGCTTGCTTCTGCTGTCAATTATTCCTTTCAATAATAATAAATTTTTATTTATACCCCGCCCTCCCTGCCGAAGCAGGCTCAGGGCAGCTAGGAGCTTTACAGGGTATTCATGTGTCATACAGCTTCTATGCCATTCGAACACCATTGATTGATTGGCCATCCCTCATTGGATTGGGGAGGGATGGTGGCTCAGTGGTAGAGCATCTGCTTGGGAAGCAGAAGGTCCCAGGTTCAATCCCCGGCATCTCCAAAAAAGGGTCCAGGCAAATAGGCGTGAAATACCTCAGCTTGAGACCCTGGAGAGCCGTGAATGGGGCTGTGGCTCAGTGGTAGAGAATCTGTTTGGGAAGCAGAAGGTCCCACGTTCAATCCCCGGCATCTCCAACTAAAAAGGGTCCAGGCAAATAGGCGTGAAATACCTCAGCTTGAGACCCTGGAGAGCCATGAATGGGGCTGTGGCTCAGTGGTAGAGCATCTGCTCGGTAAGCAGAAGGTCCCATGTTCAATCCCCGGCATCTCCAACTAAAAAGGGTCCAGGCAAATAGGCGTGAAAAACCTCCGCTTGAGACCCTGGAGAGCCATGAATGGGGCTGTGGCTTAGTGGTAGAGCATCTGCTCGGTAGGCAGAAGGTCCCAGGTTCAATCCCCAGCATCTCCAACTAAAAAGAGTCTAGGCAAGTAGGCGTGAAAAACCTCAGCTTGAGACCCTGGAGAGCTGCTGCCAGTCTGAGTAGACAATACTGACTTTGATGGATGGAGGGTCTGATTCAGTATCTCTCTCTCTCTCGGCTTGGCTTCGCGAACGAAGATCTAAGAAGGGTGCAATAGTCCACGTTTACTGCAGGCTCGCTGGTGGCTGACAAGACCAATGTGGGACAGGCAGGTCCGGCCACAGCGGCTGCAGGGAAAAGTCTGATTTAGGGTTGGTCCTGTAGCAGTGCGATTCTTCCTCAATCTCCTTTTGTCCTCAAGACCAGCTATGCGTGTGTTCTCAAAGGAAGAGACAGCCTGGTGGATGGTGTGCCTCCATGCTTTGCGATCTGAGGCTAGGTCAGACCACTGGTGATGGTTGATGTGACAGGTGCTAAGGGATTTCTTCAAGGAGTCCTTGTACCTCTTCTTTGGTGCCCCTCTATTTCGATGGCCGGTGGAGAGTTCGCCATACAGGGCAATCTTGGGAAGGCGGTGGTTTTCCATCCTAGAAATATGCCCTGCCCAGCGCAGCTGCGTCTTCAACAGCAGTGCCTCGATGCTGGTAACCTCTGCCCGCTTGAGGACTTCAGTGTTGGTCACAAAGTCACTCCAGTGGATGTTGAGGATGGTGCGAAGGCAGCGCTGATGAAAGCGCTCAAGGAGTCGCAGGTGATGACGGTATAAAACCCACGATTCGGAGCCATAGATGAGGGTTGTCATCACAACCGCTTTGTAAACATTGATCTTTGTGCCTTTTTTCAGATGCTTGTTGCTCCACACTCTTTTGTGCAGTCGGCCAAATGCACGGTTTGCCTTTGCCAGCCTGTTGTCAATCTCCTTGTCGATCTTGGCATCTGAGGAGATGATGCACCCCAGGTAGCTGAACTGCTGGACTGTCTTCAGAACTGATTCACCCACAGTGATACAGGGAGGGTGATAATCTTCCTGGGGTGCAGGCTGGTGGAGAACTTCTGTCTTCTTCAGACTAACTTCTAGGCCGAATAGCTTGGCAGCCTCTGCAAAGCAGGACGTCATATGCTGCAGAGCTGATACCGAGTGGGAGACGAGTGCAGCATCATCAGCAAACAGTAGCTCTCGGATGAGTTTTTCCATTGTCTTGGAGTGTGCCTTTAGTCGCCTCAGGTTGAACAGGCTGCCATCGGTGCGATAGCGGATGTAGACACCATCGTCCTCATCTAGATCTACTGCGGCTCTTTGAAGCATCATGCTAAAGAAGATCGTAAAGAGAGTTGGCGCGAGAACGCAGCCTTGCTTTACACCTGTGCCTATTGGGAAGGGCTCCGAGAGGTCGTTGCAGTGTCTGACTTGGCCTCGCTGGTCTTCGTGTAGCTGGATGATCATGCTGAGGAACCTTGGGGGACATCCTAAACGTTCCAAGATTTGCCACAGGCCTTTCCTGCTAACGGTATCGAAAGCTTTGGTAAGGTCGACAAAAGTCACATACAGAGCCTTGTTCTGTTCCCTGCATTTCTCTTGGAGCTGCCTGAGAACAAATACCATGTCGGTGGTGCTCCTGTTAGCTCTGAAGCCGCACTGGCTCTCTGGGAGGAGTTCTTCTGCAATGGTGGGCACCAGTCTGTTCAGGAGTATTCTGGCAAGGATTTTGCCTGCGATGGAGAGCAGGGTTATCCCCCGGTAGTTGGAGCAGTCTGACTTTTCCCCTTTGTTCTTGTATAGGGTGATGATGATTGCATCGCGAAAGTCCTGTGGTAATTTGCCTTGTTCCCAGCAGGTAACAAGTACTTTGTGAAGTGAGCTATGTAGTACTGTGCCCCCATGCTTCCAGATCTCTGGTGGAATTCCATCAACTCCTGCTGCCTTGCCACTTTTCAGTTGCTTGATGGCTTTAACAGTCTCTTCTAGGGTGGGGATCTCATCCAACTCTGTTTTCACCGGTTGAAGTGGGGTGAGGTGGATTGCTGAATCTTGAACTATGCGGTTGGCACTGAAGAGAACCTGAAAATACTCCGACCACCGGTTCAGTATGGATGCCTTGTCTGTGAGGAGCACTTGGCCGTCTGCACTATGCAAGGGACTCTGAGCCTGATATGATGGACCATATACTGCCTTCAGGGCTTCGTAGAACCCTCTTAAATCACCAGTGTCTGCACACAGCTGGGTTCTCTCTGCAAGCTTGGTCCACCACTCGTTCTGAATGTCTCGAAGCTTGCGCTGGAGGTTGCTACATGCAGCGCGAAAGATTGCTTTTTTCCCAGGACAGGAGGGCTGAGCAAGATGTGCTTGGTAGGCAGATCTCTTTTTTGCCAGTAATTCTTGGATCTCTTGATTGTTCTCATCAAACCAGTCCTTGTTCTTCCTTGTGGAGAACCCGAGGACTTCTTCAGAGATCTGCAGGACGGTAGTTTTTAGGTGTTCCCAGACTGCTTCTGGAGAAGGGTCTGTGGGGCAACTGAGGTCCTCAATTCTTGACTGGAGTTTTGCCTGGAAGGCAGCTTTAACTTCGGCTGACTGGAGGCTGCCAACCTGAAGCTTCCTCCGAGGGATACCTCCTCTCCTGGGTGTGGGTTTAAAGTGAAGACGGAGATTGCAGCGTACAAGACGATGATCCGTATGACATTCTGCGCTGGGCATTACTCGGGTGTGTAAGACATCTCGAAGGTCTCTCTGGCGCACCAGAATGTAGTCGATAAGGTGCCAATGCTTGGACCGTGGGTGCATCCAGGTTGTCTTCAGACTGTTCTTCTGCTGGAAGATAGTGTTGGTGATGGTGAGCTGGTGCTCCATGCAGAATTCTAGCAGGAGGCGCCCGTTGTCATTGCAGTTGCCAATGCCGTGTTTGCCAAGTACTCCTTTCCAGGCTTCCGAGTCTTTACCTACTCTGGCATTGAAGTCGCCAAGGATGATCACCTTGTCCTCTGTAGGGGTCTTCCGTACGAGGTTGCGTAGATCAGCATAGAACTTGTTCTTTTCTGCAGGATCTGCTTGAAGGGTTGGGGCATACACACTGAAGAGTGTTGCATGCTGCTTGTTTTGAAGTGGGAGGCGCATGGACATGATGCGATCTGAGTGACCTGTTGGAAGGTTTTCGAGTTTGGAGGCAATGGAGTTCCTGACCATGAAGCCAACGCCAGAAAGGCGGCTCTCAGCCTTTGACTTACCCGACCAGTAGAGGGTATAGCCAGCACCGTGTTCTTGAAGACTACCTTCCTCAGGGAAACGGACCTCACTGAGAGCTGCTATGTCGATATTCAACCTGAGAAATTCGTGGGCAACTAGAGCAGAGCGTCGTTCAGGGCGACCACTGCCTACTGTGTCAAGCATGGTTCTGATGTTCCAACACGCAAGCTTTAGTCTTTGCACACTTTGTGAGGCAGGTGCATGCCTTTTCTTTGTTGTTATTTTTCGACCGCAAGTAAGGATGCCCGTTGACCGCGGCTAGCCAACTGGGGTGGGGGAGACGAGCTTTGTTTAGGCCACCTTTTCTAGGCCCCTCTCCGTGTGGAGCAAGCAGTGCTGTCCCTAGATAAGGCTGCTTGGTCGTTCAGGGTGCTGCCGAAAGATGCTTTCGTCTCCGGGTTAGCATCAGGCGACCAATATCCTGAACCGCCTACATGCAGGATCGGGACTGCGGCTTCCAGTGGCACCTTCCACCTGCCGTTTCGCCCCTTGCCTATCGCTGCAGGACTTGATGCGTTGTGGGTTGTGTGTGTGGATATGCCCTTCAGGCCTGCGCAGAGGAATTTTTTAGGTGAAGCGCAGTGTGCGCGGTACTGGCTCCACCCTTTCACCTGGGGGTCATCTGCCATGGCCCAGTAAGCCGGGACGCCGGCAGTGAGTCCTCCAGGTGGTAGGTGTTACATTAACGAGCTCTATCTGCCCGGGTTTGATGTTAGAGTTTTCCTTCTCTTAGGCTGATGAGGTTGGTGGGCCCAGCCTGCCCATCCGGTTATACCGCCGGACAATTCGGTCGCACCATGACGTAGCAAACTCTGTGAAAGTATAAGGCAGCTTCATACATACATTCATATAATTTCTGATACAGCGTGGTGGGCGCAGCCACAAAATTGCTGCCACAAAATGACTGCCACGGGAGGTACAGCTGTAGACAAGATGGCTGCCCCAACTTACCTTCACACAGTGAAGATCCTTGCGCTGTAGTGGCAGCCAGTGTTCCCGCTAAGCTGAGGGAGTGTGAGCTAGTTTTTTTAGCTCACAGGTTTTTTTTAGCTTCCAGCTCATCCATTTTCCTCTTAGTTCAGGCAAAATGGCCCCAAAGCAAACAAATCTATGCAGTACCTCACAACTTTAATGCCAGTAGCTCACAGGGTTGCCAAGTTCAATTCGAGAAATATCTGGGGACTTTGGGGGTGGAGCCAGGAGACTTTGGGGGTGGAGCCAGGAGCAAGGGTGTGACAAACATAATTGAACTCCAAAGGGAGTTCTGGCTATCACATTTAAAGGAAACTTTTATTTATTTATTTATTTATAATGGTCATAGACCAGCAAACAATTCATAAAAGTCCAATTCATAACCAATAAAAGGTGATATAAATATACAATAATTATTATACCCTAAAATATGATACCACCTAAAATATACATAAAATAGGAATACAGACTTAAAGACACTGACACTGAAGGTGTAAAATTAGTGTTCAAACCAAGGATAAACTAAACTAAAACTAAAACCCCTATCTAGACCTCTTTGTTTCTTCCCTTAATAAATAAATTATTTATTCTGTATAAATTGATGGTGCGGTCTCATTTGGAATACTGTGTACAATTCTGGTCACCGCACCTCAAAAAGGATATTATAGCATTGGAAAAAGTCCAGAAAAGGGCAACTAGAATGCTTAAAGGTTTGGAACACTTTCCCTATGAAGAAAGGTTAAAACATTGATTTCAGGTTTTCACGGCTGGCATCATCATTAGGGTTTGTAGAATCTTTCGGGCTCAAGTGCCGTGTTCTACTGGAGAAAGTTTTTCTTCCAGACGTTTCGTTCTCAGCTGTGGAGAACATCCTCAGTGGCGTTGCAGCCAGAGCAGGCGTTCTAACCTTCTTGGCTGCTGTGCCCTGGCCTCACTCAATGCACAGCAGCCAAGAAGGTCAGAGCGCCTGCTCTGGCTGCAACACCACTGAGGATGTTCTCCGCAGCTGAGAATGAAACGTCTGGAAAAAAAACTTTCTCCAGTAGAACACGGCACTTGAGCCCGAAAGATTCTACAAACCCTAATAAAGGTTAAAACGCTTGGGGCTCTTTAGCTTGGAGAAATGTCAACTGCGGGGTGACATGATAGAGGTTTACAAGATTATGCATGGGATGGAGAGGGTAGAGAGAAGTACTTTTCTGCCTTTCTCACAATACAAGAACTCAAGGACATTCAATTAAATTGCTGAGCAGTCGGGTTAGAACGGATAAAAGGAAGTCTTTCTTCACCCAAAGAGTGATTAACATGTGGAATTCACTGCCACAGGAGGTGGTGGCAGCTACAAGCATAGCCAGCTTCAAGAGGGGATTGGATAAAAATATAGAACAGAGGTCCATCAGTGGCTATTAGCCACAGTGTGTGTGTGTATACACACACACACACACACACACACACACACACACACATATATATATATATATATATATATATATATATATATATATATATATATATATATATATATATATATATATATATTGGCCACTGTGTGACACAGAGTGTTGGACTGGATGGGCCACTGACTTGATCCAACATGTCTTCTCTTATGTTCTTATTCACATTGAAAGGGACCGCACCTCCATAGGAAACAATGAAGGATAGGGGCACCTTCTTTTGGTGCTCATAGAATTGAACCCCCCCGGTTCCAATCTTTTTTCAACTTGGAGGGTATTTTGGGGAGAGGCACCAGATGCTATGCTGAAAACACGGTACCTCTACCTCAAAAAACAGCCCCCCCCCCCGAGCCTCAGGTACCTGTAAATCAATTCATTATTTTCTATAGGAATAAGTCTCCATAATAATGTAATAATGGAATGCCCAGCAGACATTTTCCTCCCCTCCCCCTGCTTTCTGATGACCCTGAAGTGGGGGGAGGGCCTCCAAACCGGGGGATCCCCTGTCCCCACCTGGGGATTGGCAACCCTAGTAGCTCCCAAAGCAGAATTTTTGCTCACGAGGGAGTAAACAGCTTAGAGGGAGGATTGGTGGCAGCTGCTGCCAAACAACTTTAAAAAAAAAATCTGCAGAACCAATCAAATTACCAGGAGTTTACCAGCGACCTTGCACGGCAAAAGCCCAACGTCGCTTTGCCCGCTTCCTAAAAAACACATCACAGGCAGGAGGAAAGTGTCAGCAGGCACCACGGTGTCAACAGGCCCCGCATTGGAGACCCCAGTCTGTATAACGTATAAGTCACTTGCCCTTTTCCATGACGCCCAGTGACATTTTCTGCATTTGCTCTTGCTCACCTTGAATTGGTCTGAATGGCATCGTCCAATCATCGACTATGGCTGCGCCCCAGCTTGATTCGCTGATTGGCTGGCTTAACTGCAAGAAGGTTCAAAGGAGGCAGCCAGGAGAAACAGCTGAACTAAGCCAGGTTAGAGAATCATAGAGCTGGAAGGGATCCCGAGGGTCATCTAGTCCAACCCCCTGCACAATGCAGGAAATCCACAAATACCTCCCCCTAAAGTCACAGGATATGCATTGCTGTCAGTTGGCCATTTAGTCGTTAAAAGATCTCCAAGGAAGGAGAGCCCACCACCTCCTGACGAAGTCTGTTCCACTGAGGAACCGCTCAAACATCAGGAAGTTCTTCCTAATGGTGAGCCGGAAACTTTTTTGATTTAATTTCAACCGTTGGTTCTGATCCTACCTTCTGGGGCCACAAATAATTCCGCACCATCCTCTTCAAGGACTTGAAGATGGTGATCATATCACCTCTCAGCCATCTCCTCTCCAGGCTAAACATGCCCAGCTCCTTCAAAGGAAAGGGAATGTTTGCACAAAGGTTGTGTGTGTGTGTTTTGATCCTATCAGAATTTCCATCTTGACCTGAACATTGAGAATGAAGCATATTCATTGAAACGGAAGAATATTCATTGAAGAAGAAAAGGAGTAGTAATGGTTTGTTTTCATACCTCACTTCTGTCTGCCCTAAGGAGTCTCAAAGCAGCTTTACAATCTTCTCATCCCCTCCCTGCAACAGACACTTTGTGAGCAAAAACTCTACTTTGTGAGCTACGGGCATTAAAGTCGTGAGTGAATGACTTGACGACTGCATAAATGAGTTTGCTCTGGAGCCATTCTTCCTGAGCTATGACAAAAATGGGTGAGTTGAAGGCTAAAAGCCTGTGAGCTAGCTCACACTCACTCCACTTCGAGGGAACGCTGCTTGTGAGGTAAGCAGGGCTGAGAGAGTTCTGAGAGAACTGTGACTGGCCCAAGGCCACTCAGCTGGCTGCATGAGGAGGCATGGGGAAATCAAACCGGGTCTCCAGATTAGAGTCCGCTGCTCTTAACCACTAAACTGTCCTGGCCCTCCAGCCATGCTGGCCACTTCAGGATGAGGCTGGCGGTGTGTTTGGAGATGCTGTTCCAATCAAATATGAGGTTTGGAAGATGGAATCAGACATGGGAGCGATCCAAGAGATTATTTCTCTGACATCTGGTTGTGCATTTTGCCACTGATTTGTTCCATCTGCGTCAGCGCTTTAGAAGAAATGCTCCTGGTTGCTAGATTGGTCATCTCAATAGAAGGCCCAGCATGCCGCGGTCTCTCCTCTTCCTAAACCTCGCCTTCTCCTTGGACCCAAATCTCCAGCAATTTCCCAACCCAGAGTTGGCAACCCTCCATTGTCCTAGGATCCTGCTCCGTTGAACAGTGTATGCTTGAGCACCGGCTGCTATTTGGGGACCGAATGAAACATGTGGCTGTTCTTGCACTCCGTTTGTGGAGCGTCCTTCCATGCTCCAGGCCACGAGGCACCCAATAAAATGAGAGCTGTTATCATTAATCGCTCCTCGATGTTGCCTCTGACTTTTATGCGTCGGGCACTGCAGTCTATAACAAGCAACTGCCACTGTAAATATGTTCTTGGCTGCCTGTGGCAGAGCTGGGGATGTGATTTTTTTTTGGGTTGGGGGGGCAGTGTTTGGCAGGCGGGAGAAGACAAACAGTTGGCTAAGTGAGATGGAGGGGGGGTGTGTGTGTGTGTTGGGGGAGGGGGAGTTGGAGATACAAATTGGGGTTGCGCCCCGCGGGTCTGATCAGCAAAGCACATTCGCTTTCTCAAACCGGAGAGACTGCCAAGTTTTATGAATCATCCCGTTGGATTCAAAGGTTCGTGTTTCTTTCGTGGTGAGGATGGAGGGGGGGCGGGATCTAAACACCGATTTTCTGAGCACATTATTGGAATGCAATAGAAAAACCGCTGCCCAGACGGAAGCCTGTGGTTTGGGGTTTGGGGGATTCAAAGTCGCTTTTGCTGGATGTCGATTCAAACTGGTTTCATGACAATTCCTCAATGGGTGTTTATCATTAGGCGATAATCATAGAATCATGGAGTTGGAAGGGACCTCCAGGGTCATCTAGTCCAACCCCTTGCACAATGCAGGAAACTCACAAATACCTCCTCCTAAATTCACAGGATCTTCATCGCTGTCAGATGGCCATCTAGCCTCTGTTTAAAAACCTCCAAGAAGGAGAGCCCACCACCTTCCGAAGAATCATAGAATCGTAGAGTTGGAAGGGACCTCCAGGGTCATCTAGTCCAACCCCCTGCACTATGCGGGAAACTTCACAAATACCTCCCCCTAAATTCACAGGATCCTCATTGCTGTCAGGTGGCCATCTAGCCTCTGTTTAAAAACCTCCAAGGAAGGAGAGCCCACTACCTCCCAAGGAAGCGTGTTCCACTGAGGAACTGCTCTAAACTCACAAACACCTCCCCCTAAATTCACAGGATCTTCATCGCTGTCAGATGGCCATCTAGCCTCTGTTTAAAAACCTCCAAGGAAGGAGAGCCCACCACCTTCCGAAGAATCATAGAATCGTAGAGTTGGAAGGGACCTCCAGGGTCATCTAGTCCAACCCCCTGCACTATGCGGGAAACTCACAAATACCTCCCCCTAAATTCACAGGATTCTCATTGCTGTCAGGTGGCCATCTAGCCTCTGTTTAAAAGCCAACGGAGCACATAAAAGCTTATGTCCTGAATAAAACTTGATTGGTCTTAAAGGTACACTTGACTCCTGCTTTGTTCAACTGCTTCAGACCAACACGGCTGCCCACTTGGATCTCACAACTTTGATGCCATAGATCCCAGGGGGCAGCCGTGTTGGTCTGAAGCAGTAGAACAAAGCAGGAGTCAAGTGGCACCTTTAAGACCAATCAAGTTTTATTCAGAATGTCAGCTTTCGCACGCATGCAGACTTCTGCAGTCGAGGGAAGAGGGTACAGTACATGTAGTTGGTTCGTTAAGTGTAAACTGATACAACGGATCAAATGGTGAAATAGTGTAACAAACTGGAAGACCTTTTATCGCTACCTAGACCGAATGGTTTTCCAATTTATTACACTATTTTGCCATTTGATCCTTTGTATCCGTTTACACTCTTTACGGAGAGCCAGTTTGGTGTAGTGGTGAAGGGTGTGGACTCTTATCTGGGAGAACCGGGTTTGATTCCCCACTCCTCCACTTGCACCTGCTAGCATGGCCTTGGGTCAGCCACAGCTCTGGCAGAGGTTGTCCTTGAAAGGGCAGCTGCTGTGAGAGCCCTCTCAGCCTCATGCACCTCACAGGGCGTCTGTTGTGGGGGAGGAAGGGAAAAGAGATTGTGAGCCGCTCTGAGACTCTTCGGAGTGGAGGGCGGGATATAAATCCAATATCTTCTATCTCCTTCTCTTAACCCACCAACTACACGTATTTCAGCTCATTTTACTGCAAAGGAACTTCAAGAACAGAATGGAGAGAGAAATTGCTGAATTACAAATTATTATGAAACTTGGAACAAACACCTCTCCAGGACTGAACAGGGACGTTGGTTTCTTATCTCATTACATATGCGAAGCCCGCTCTCAGTGAGGATAGCTATACATCCACAGTATCCCAATGTATTTCTCTTTTATAATAGTGTATCAGAATAATGTTTTATATTGACATACTCAAATACTCTTGTTTTCTAATGGCAGACTAGAATGATATGTATAGATTGGTGTTGATAAGTTGATTGGGTGGACTGCAAGTTGGCTATACATGTCCTTTTGTGATTCACCTAGATTTGCAGAAACACCATTTGGCAGAGAATTTTATTACCTTTTATGGCTATCCAGACCAAACGGCCTAGCCACACTGTTTTATGTGACCACATGACCACTTAGTTTGCCAGACTGTTTGTATTTCAGCTCACAATCCCTGATCCCCTCGTCTGATGAAGCGTGCTTAAGGGAGCGCACGAAAGCTTACGTTCTGAATAAAAATTGGTTGGTCTTAAAGGTGACACTTGACTCCTGCTTTGTTCTACATGTATTTCAGCCCACTGTACCCTCTCCCCTCGCTAGAAGAAGTCGGCCTGCATACGAAAGCTTACATTCGGAATAAAACTTTAATGCCGGTAGCTCACAGAGTCGAATTTTTGCTCGCAAGACTCTGCAGCCTAGAGAGAGCATTGGTCCCATCTCCTCTCCTTTTTAGCCTGGAAATAAATTGGGTTGGTAATAGATTAAGAGAAGGAACGGTTGATTTGTTCGAGCTGAAATGCTATCGCTCTGGGCAGTTTTAATAAAACGATAATCAAATAAAAAGCCATCTACAATAAATTAATGTGTTCTACCAGGGGAGGCCGGGCAAAGGGAGGGCTCTGTTTTGTCTGAAGCCCCTGCCGGTGGCATAATCTGCATGGGGTGGGGAGGAGGAGAAGCATTTAGAGGAGGAGAAGGGAGCAAAAAAAAAAAAAAAGCATTTAACTCCGGGTGTTAGACATTTGGATCCCACATCTCATTTCTGACGGACTTACAGCATGTGCGAGAGCTGATAAGGCTCTGTGTGAAATTGACAGCTCGGTCTGGAGCTGTATTTATTTATTTATTTATTTTAAAAAAAGAACCCTTCCTTTATTGTTGAGATAAAGGGATGGACTGAGCTGCACACGAGTGTACGGTTAAACTTTTCAACTGAGGGAGGAGAGGTGAAGAAAAGGAACAGGGCCATTAAAGCTGCTATTAGCTAATGAGAGGCGGGGGGGGGGGCAGACCCCCACAGATGGGGTGGAATCCATCACTGGTCTCTTCCTTGGGGGAGGACAGGCGTCAGGGAGAGGTGTGTGGCAGGATTTATGTTGGGCAGGACTTTTTTGGTAGCAGGAACTCCTTTGCATATTAGGCCACACCCCTCTGATGTAGCCAATCCTCCTGGAGCTTACAGTAGACCCTGTACGAAGAGTCCTGTCAGCCCTTGGAGGATTGGCTACATCAGGGGTGTGTGGCCTAATAGGCAAAGGAGTTCCTACTACAGAAAAAGCGCTGATTAGGCCACGCCCCCTGATGTAGCCAATCCTCCAAGAGCTTACAGGGCTCTTCGTACAGGGCCTACTGTAAGCTCCAGGAGGATTGGCTACATCAGGGGTGTGTGGCCTAATAGGCAAAGGAGTTCCTGCTACAGAAAAAGCCCTGATTAGGCCACGCCCCCTGATGTAGCCAATCCTCCAAGAGCTTACAGGGCTCTTCGTACAGGGCGTACTGTAAGCTCCAGGAGGATTGGCAACATCAGGGGTGTGTGGCCTAATATGCAAAGGAGTTCCTGCTACCCCAAAAAAAGCCCTGATGTTGGGTGACATGGATAGGGCTGTGCGGGCATTTAGGGGGAGAGTTCTCGGCATTAGACCCGCCCCCCAGATGCTGTGCACAGCAATGGAATTGGGGGCAAGCATCACGCTGATCTGAACATGGTCACCAATTACTCCAAAACCCACCAGGCTTTTTGCAGAATTTTGTGTGGCTGCTGAGACTACAGCGTTAGGGGATGACTGGAAAAGCCAGGGTGGAACACGTCTTGCTTTTATTTTAAGGGCCTGACCGACTGTTGATCCGCGTCTGGGCACAATGAAAGATGCTGGCTCTTCCTTTTAAATCCCCAATTCACACAGCGTTGGGATGCGTGAAGGGTCTTCCTTGAATCGGACCTGGCAACCCTCTAAGGGCCTACTGGACTCCAATCTTGTTCTTCTACTGCAAACCATCCTGGCCGCCCACCCGACATGGACAGATAGAAGGGTAAGAGAGAACACATTTGGAGTTTGTCTGCAGAGTAGGAAATGGGAGCCATCCCACAGAGGCAGACCCCCAACTGAACAGAGAATCATAGAATCATAGAGTCGGAAGGGACCTCCAGGGTCATCGAGTCCAACCCTCTGCACAATGCAGGAAACTCACAAACACCTCCCCCTAAATTCACAGGATCCTCACTGCTGTCAGATGGCCATCTAGCCTCTGTTTGAAAACCTCCAAGGAAGGAGAGCCCACCGCCTCCCGAGGAAGCCTGTTCCACTGAGAAACAGCTCTAGCAGTCAGGAAGTTCTTCCTAATGTTGAGCCCGAAGCTGTTTTGATTCAATTTCAACCCATTGGTTCTGGTCCTACCTTCTGGGGCCACAGAAAACAATCCCACACCATCCTCTATAGGACAGCCCTTCAAGTACTTGAAGATGGTGATCCTATCACCTTTCAGCCGCCTCCTCTCCATGTTAAACATACCCAGCTCCTTCAGCCTTTCTTCATAGGACTTGGTCTCCAGACCCCTTACTATAGAGAACCAGTTTGGTGTAGTGGTTAATTGTGAGGACTCTTATCTGGGAGAATCAAGTTTGATTCCCCACTCCTCACTTGCACCTGCAGGAATGGCCTTGAGTCAGCCATAGCTCTGGCAGAGGTTGTCCTTGAAAGGGCAGCTACTGTGAGAGTCCTCTCAGCCCCACCCACCTCACAGGGTATCTGTTGTGGGGGAGGAAGATAAAGGAGATTGTGAGCCCCTCTGAGATTTGGAGTGGAGGGCGGGATATAAATCCAATATCTTCTTCTTCTACTGCTATCTTCGTCACCCTCCTCATTCCAACTTGTCTGTATCCTTTCTTAAAATGCCGAAGACTGAACACAGGTTTGCATTTATCCAAGTTTTAAGCAGAATCTCCAGTTGTTTTTCTTGCCTCTGAAGTTAGCTGTTATTTGCTGAAGAGACGGCACCTGCTGATTTCAAATGCACATTCATCCATTGGGGGGGGGGGGGCGGGGGGGTCACGATGCACCTTTCCCTTATTTTCTGTGGCTCCTTTTCATGGTTTATTTCAATTCAGTTGACACTGGATTTCTTCAGATTGGCTGTTAGCTGCTTCGGGATCTGGTGGGTCAGGAACTGTAGGCAGAGATCCTGAAAGAAGCAGCCAACAGAGGTTGCTTCAGACCGTCCCTCGCCTTATGATATTATTACCATTTCCCAGCCGTCAAGCCAGCAGTCTTCTTACAAGGTCATAACCGTTTTGTGACATGTTATAATCATCATTTTTAGGATCTCATTAGTGCCCTTCTGTTGCAACTCGTGCCCAGAAAGTATTCACTGTTCCCAGGCCTCAGCTTCAGCAGGAGCTCACAGGAGCGCAGCTCCTGAACCTTCCTGAGGGTTCCCCCTCCTCCTCCCCACCTACCTCTACCTACCTTGTCCATGGAATAGTAGGTGCTGCACAACAATCTCTGGATTAGGAGAGTGGGCAGCCATCCAGCCAGCCAGATAAGAGTCCTCACATTTAACCATTCTCTCAGATAAGAGTCCTCACACTTAACCAATGGCCAATGGCTGGGGCTGATGGGAGTTGTAGGCAAAAAACATCTGGAGAGCTACCGTTGGCCACCCCTGAGGTAGACCATTATTAAAGGTAAAGGTAGTCCCCTGTGCAAGCACCAGTCGTTTTCGACTCTGGGGTGACATTGCTTTCACAACGTCTTCATGGCAGACTTTTCCTGGGGTGGTTTGCCATTGCCTTCCCCAGTCGTCTACACTTTCCCCCACTCCTTTGACCGACCTCGGAAGGAAGGAAGGCTGAGTCAACCTGGAACCGGCTACCTGAACCAGCTTCCGCTGGGATTGAACTCAGATTGTGAGCAGAGGGTTCTGACTGCAGTACTGCAGCTTTACCACTCTGCGCCACGGGGCTCTTATTTATTACTTCACCCATTTTGCAGAGGGAGAAACTGAGGCTAAAAAATCAGGTCTAGGGCCTTGTATTGAATTTGGGGCAAAGGTGAGATCCAATCCAGATAGTGTTGCCAACTCCAGGTCAGGAAATTCCCAGGGATGGAGCATGGGGAGGGCAGGAAGCCCAGCCACCTAGAACAAAAGAGGAAGGATAGAACAGAAATGCTTCAACAAATGAATAACACTTTAAAGTCTACTCTGCAAAGTAGCTACTTTCTCCGGGGATCTCTGCTGTAAGGATATCGGTTGTAATACGAGGGGAATCTCCGGGCCTCACCTGAAGGCTGGTAGCCCCAGATCCAGCGGCTGTGTTGCTATTCTGGGATGCTTTAAGACAGGGATGGCCAAACTTCCTCAACATAAGAGCCACATAGTATAAACGGCAGATGTCTGAGAGCCTGAGAGGAAGGGAGAGAGGGAAGGGAGGAAAGGAAGGAAGGGAAGGAGGAAGGGAGGGAGGGAGGAAAGGAGGGAGGGAGGGAGGGAAGGAAGAGAGGGAGGGAGGAAAGGAGGAAGGGAGGAAAGGAGGGAGGGAGGAAGGGAGGGAGGTAAGGAAGAGAGGGAGGGAGGGAGGAAAGGAGGAAGGGAGGGAGGAAAGGAGGAAGGGAGGGAGGTAAGGAAGAGAGGGAGGAAGGAAGGGAGGGAGGGAGGAAAGGAGGAAGGGAGGGAGGGAGGTAAGGAAGAGAGGGAGGGAGGGAGGAAAGGAGGAAGGGAGGGAGTGAGGGAGGGAGGAAAGGAGGGAGGGAGGGAAGGAAGAGAGGGAGGGAGGAAAGGAGGAAAGGAGGAAGGGAGGGAGGTAAGGAAGAGAGGGAGGGAGGGAGGAAAGGAGGAAGGGAGGGAGGAAGGGATGGAGGGAAGGAAGAGAGGGAGGGAGGAAAGGAGGAAGAGACGGAGGGAGGGAGGGAGGGAGGGAAGGAAGGAAGGAAGGAAGGAAGGAAGGAAGGAAGGAAGGAAGGAAGGAAGGAAGGGGAGGGAGGTAAATAGATGGGGGAAGGAGAGGTGGGAAGAAAGCAACTTTAAATGCATTCTCCAAGCTTCCGACTGGCTTGGAGAAGTGATTTAAAGAGAGGAATGCCTTCTCCACGGCAGCCGATGAGGTGGTGGAGAGCCACACAATATGTGTGAAAGAGCCACATGTGGCTCCCGAGCCTCCGTTTGGTCACCGCTGCTTTAAGACATTAATTTAGCAGAGAGGCCCAATGTGGCAAATCCTTCCTTCTCTACCAGAAGTCTCCGTCAAAGGACTTGAGGGACAGGCCAAAGCGCTTTATCTCCTCCTAAATTCCTCCTAACAGATCGTTCCTCTCTTGGCTGGCTGCACCTAAATGCTCGAGATAATGGGATCGCAGCGAGCATCACAGCGCGGGTGCTGCTCTGGCGCCTTGCCTGCCCCCCCCCCCCCCCGTTGCGAAGAAGACCAATAATGTGGCAGAGTGGCCTGAAGGATCTTTATCCATTTGCAGCTAAGTAGGCCTGTTAAATGAGGCCAGATGGTTACATTTAGTCAGGGTAGGGACCTGAGAGCCCCTCTGTCTATCACCAGCACGGAGGCCTGACTGGGCCTTCCACTTTTCTCCGCAAGCCTTTTGACAGCTGGTCCTCGAACATGATGCTCGCACGCTGCGTTGGGTTAAAGAGAGAGGGAGACAGGGAGCGCTCCTGGCCTCTTCTTCCCCCCCACCCCCTTTTTCATTATTGATAAACACGCGTTCCCTTTGTCTTCTAAAGCAATTTCATAGCTGGTGCACAAACACGGCGGCCATCAAAAAAGGGGGGGGATGGCGAGAGAGAGAGAGAGAGACAATGAGGAGAAGATATGCGCTCATCAACAAAGAGGCACATTTCCATTTCGATAACAATGCGTCTGCCGCCTGTCTGTTGTACATCCAGCCCACCGCTCCAAGGATGCGTGCGCGGTGTGCATTCGCACAGGTGAGGGGAGGTATTTTATGCTTCTCTTTTCTCTCTCTCCCCAACCGGTATGAAGCGTGTGCCCCTCCACAATGGCTTTCGGCTCCTTCTTCTCCCTCCTCCCTGCCAGAGGCTGAGCCTGACAGATCCGATAGGCCTCCCAGACACAGCTTGGATGTGTTATTTTTGTTGTTGTTCCCGGTCTCAAATCATGAAGAAAAAACAGACTTTATTTCCCCCCCTCCCTCTCCTCCGTTATCTTTGTGGTGGCTCTCCTTACAATTGTGCCCACCGTGAGGAGAGGGAAAAAAAAGAACAGCCAGGCGATGGCTGTCAACGGAGCTCTCTGGGCCTTTTGTGCTTCGCTCCGGGGGTCCTGGAGGAGACATCCTGGGCCTAAGTGCCTTCGGCTCTTGCTGGATGACAGCCAAGCTGGATCCAATCCAGAAAGCTCACCGCTTCTCACAGTACACGCATGTAAGCTTGCCAACTATGGGTTGGAAAATTCCTGGAGATTTGGGGTCCGGGGTGGTGGTGGTGGACTCTGCAGAGGGAGGAGTTTGGGGAAGGGAGGAGCCTCACCAGAATATAATGCCGTAGACGCCTCCTCCCCACGCAGCCCTTTTCTCCAGGGGAACTAATGTAGCCAGCTCTGGGTTAGGAAATACCTAGGACAGGGGTGGCCAAACTTTGTCTCGGGAGCCACGTGTGGCTCTTTCACACATTGTGTGGCTCTTGAAGCCCCCACTGCGCCATTGGCCTGCTTGGAGAAGGCATTTCTCTTTTTGAATCATTTCTCCAAGCCAAGCCAGCTGGCAGCTTGGAGAATGCATTTGAAACTAAAGTTGCTTTCTTTCTACCTCTCTCTCCCTCCTGCCTCCCTCCCTTCCTCTCTCTCTCCCTTCCTCTCCCTCCCTCCCTCCCTTCCTTCCTTCCTTCCTTCCTTCCTTCCTTCCTTCCTTCCTTCCTTCCTTCCTTCCTTCCTTCCTTCCTTCCTTCCTTCCTGTTTTATGACTCAAACATCTGACATCCATGTCTTGTGGCTCTCAAATATCTGACATTTATTCTCTGTGGCACTTATGTTCAGCAAGTTTGGCCACCTTTGACCCAGGATATTTTTGTTAGAAGAACAGACTGACAATGTCTCTTGCCCACTCCCCCAAGATGGCAAACACTATAGTGCAAGCTAGATAGCTAGGTTCATATGAGTCTCCTTCCCAGGGGTGGATTTCTAGCAGAAGCTCCATTGCAGATTAGGCCACACAACCCTGATGTAGCCAATCCTCCAAGAACTTACAAAAAAGAGCCTTGTAAGCTCTTGGAGGATTGGCTACATAAAGGGTGTGTGGCCTAATATGCAAAGGAGCTCCCGCTAGAATTCCACCCCTGCTCCTTCCTTAGGCTTCCCACCCCCCCCCCGCCCTGGCGGGGGACCCCCGAAATTGCATCCTCCTCCCCCGCTCTCAAAAAATCTGGGGGCAGGGTGGGGAGAGAACATACCTTTAGGCATCATGTTGTACAGCTTCTGATCCGTTTTAAAATGTGTCCCTTTAAGGCTGCACAGGAAACAGGAAGGGCTTCATGGGAAAGTAACAGTTTCCATGGAGAACGGCCCCTCCCTTTCTTTTCCTGTGGAGCCTTGCTTTCGTTTTCCCAGCAAGCACATTCTGCTGGAAGAAGACCAAGTACGGTAAGTGTTTGTGTGTGTGTGTGTGTGTGAGAGAGAGAGGGAGGGGGCAGGGAGGGGGATTCCCTGGTATGGAGGCCCTCCCCCCCTTTAGAAAGTGTGGGGGGGAGGGAAATGTCTACTAGGCACTCTATTATTCCCTATGGAGAACAATTCCCATAGGGAATAATAGGGAATTGATCCGTGGGTATTGGGGGCTCGGGGGGGGGCTATTTTTTGAGGTAGAGGCACCAGATTTTTTAGTATAGCATCTAGTGCCTCTCCCCAAAATACCCCCCAAGTTTCAAAACGATTGGACCAGAGGGTCCAATTCTATGAGCCCCAAAAGATGGTGCCCCTATCCTTAATTATTTCCTATGGAAGAAAGGCATTTAAAAAGGCGTGCTGTCCCTTTATATGTGATGGCCAGAACTCCCTTGGAGTTCAATTATGCTTGTCACATCCTTGTTCCTGGCCCCACCCCCAAAGTCTCCTGGCTCTGCCCCCAAAGTCCCCAGATTTTTCTTTAATTGGACTTGGCAACCCTATCCTTCTTGTCTACTATCACTCACATCTCTAATTGGTAGACTATAATCTCAGAGGACTTCCTTTCTTCCTGTTCTGCTCCTCTTCCTTCCTTCTTGCTTGCATGCATCAGGAAGGATAGCATGGTGCCTCTCCTCCTGAACTGAATGAAGCAGATGGCCTCCTACAACCCAAAGCCATCCGCTTAGCTAGAATAGTTTAGCCACTCTTTCTCTCCACAACATTGATATGTTATGTTTCCTTTAAATAAATCCACCAGTCTTGGTGTCTAAACTTAAAACAAAGGCTCTCTGTGCGGTTTGTGAGATAGTGTGGGAACCATTAGACTAGGCCACACTGCTGTGCTGAAGCTCAGAAAGAGCACTTTGCTAAGCGAAGGTAAAGATGGCTGCCTGACCAGTCCAGCCTTCCTAAACCAGACCCAACAATTTTGGGTATGGAGCTCGGAGAGGGTGGGTTTTGAGAAGGGGAGGAACCTCAGCAGAGAAATGGCCTTTTCTTGGATAGAAGGTTTGGCATATTACTGGTTAGCAGAGCTTTTTTTTTTTGAGCAGGAACACAGTTCCGACTGGCTTGGTGTCAGGGGGAGTGACCTAATATGCAAATGAATCCCTGCTAGGCTTTTTCTACAAAAAAGCCCTGTGCGAAACCATGATGATGCCAGGGGGTGTGGCCTAATATGCAAATGAGTCCCTGCTAGGCTTTTCCCCACAAAAAGTCCTGTATGGAACAATGGTGACATCAAGGGGTGTGGCCTAATATGCAAATGAGTCCCTGCTGGGCTTTTTCTAACAAAAAAAGCCCTGCTAGTTAGTAGCAATGACCACATGTGTTCATACAGACGATGGTTGAACTTCTGATGTGTTCTTCAATGTGCATTTTCTGGCAATGGCAGTTTGGGGGTTTTGGAGGGAGTTTTTTTGTTATTAACGAGTGCAGAAGCATTAAGGGCAGAAAATATAGAAAGCAAATGGCAGCGCCTTGTCGCAGAACACAACATTATGTCCATTGCAGGCCTAAAGAAAGTTGCAAGCAGTGCCACCTAGAGGGAGAACACAGCAGTAACCCTCTTGGAGGATAACTAACCAAAGAGCAAAAAGAAGTCTCTGAAGATCCATCCCTTCTGAATTTACCTTTATTAAAGTGACAAAACCTCTAACTTCTCTTAGGACTGACTGCTGACTCATCTCATAGGGATATTGAAATTGTTGAGGCAATTATCGAGAGCCCTGAAATTTGGTCTGCATGTACTATAAAATACTTTAATTACTAGAACAATCTGAGAAAGGTCCATCTGTTTACCTCTCTCTTGGAGACCAAGGTTCAAATTTCCACTGCCATGAATGCTTTCTTCTTGACCTTGGGCCAGTCGTACTCTCCACCTAACCTACCCCACAGGGTTGTTGGGAGAATAAAATGGAGGAAAGGAGAACTATGTCAGTTGCTTTGGGACTCCATCGGAGAGAAAGGCAGGGTATGAGTGAAGGAAAACAAACTAAAGAGGCTCTCCACATTCCCCAGAAAACTGAAGTCTGTTTGCACACATCCCAAGACACAATGGCACCAAGTTCCTTGCCATGATCTGCTTGTTTCTAACATGCCTAAGAGAATATATGTTTAAGCTTTGTCTCTGAGAAACTGAAAGGCCCCGGCTGCTATCTCTGGGTGTTTCATAGACTGCTTTGTAGTGTGAGAACGCTTGAATCATAACAAATGCTTTTGAGCTAATCTTGCACCTGAACCAAAAGGCACTCGTGTAACGGTCACTATGATTGTATATAACTGACCCACCTGAACCTGTATACCAGTTTCGATACTGAATTAGGTCAGTGTCCCTCTATCCTGCCTTACAATAGACACTAATCCTGAAAACAGAGAATCGCTATGATTGAAGGAGAGCCAGGTCTGACAAATGATTGCCAGAGAAGGTTGAAAACGATACAGACATGTACTTAAGAGTGAAATCTCATCTCATAAAAATATACATCATAACTTGGGCCAGCTTCCCCACACAAAGCAAGTCATAGTTCCCAGAGCTGGTCCACAGTAGTTCAGGTATCGCTTTGGATAGGGCTTTTTAATTTTTTTTTATTTTTTGAGCAGGAACCCACAGGAACGCAGTTCCGGCTGGCTTGGCATCAGGGGTGTGGCCTAATATGCAAATGAGGTCCAGCTGGGCTTTTTCTACAAAAAAAGGGCCTGCCTTTGGGGTATGATTTGAAAGGGGGAGTGCATTGCCCATTAAGGGCCTATGGTTTCAGAAACCAAGCTCCGTGCACTAGCATTTTCCATGGGGGGGCGGGGAAGGGAGAGAGAATGCAGAAGACTGCAGCCACGAGACGGCTCCTTCAGAGGAGAGAAAAGAAATGCAATAACAGAGGTGCTAAATAAATAGGCTTGAGTACAAATGGGCAATGTGCTCCCATCCACATACACAAGAGAGGAAGCCAGAACCACATGGACCTCTGAGTACCCAAGGAGATCCCGCTGAGAAGAAACGCGGCTTGAGAGGCAGCCAAGGAGAATGCGAGGTCCAAGGAGAGAGGGCTGAGCGTCGGGGAGGGAGAGGAAAGCGGCCCATTATCTGGGTAGCGTAGCAGAATCAGAGCTCAAGATGCCAACCAAATTATTCTGTTGTAGGTCACCAAGCCGGAATTTCACGATGGCTGAGTCGGCGGCAAAGGTTAAAATGTAGAACAAAGACAAAGAATGACAAGACTCCCGAGTCAGTGACCAGAAAGGAAGGCATCGCGGCGTCTGGGAAGCAGAAGAAATTGCTGCCTGTAATCTGTGCTCAGCGGGTCAGATGGGAAACAGAGTGCCTGGCATCCTAAAGGAGGTGAGCGGCTTTGACAGCGTTTCCCAGGAATGCTAATCTACCCCAACCCCTTGTCAAGAGGGAGAAGTCATTCAGGGGGAAGGAACAGATGCCGCAGGAACCGCTGGGGGGATGTGCAATGAAGACTGAGGACGCCTCCCCCATAGAGGAAACTGGCACCTTTGGGGAATCTTCAAGACACCCGAGCAATTTCACACTTGGGCTGCAATTCTGTGTACAAAGTCATCTAATGAGGTCGTCACCTGACGCTCTCACCACTGCACGGCATTGCCAAACAGACACTTGGAGAAGAAAAAGGGTTGAGGGCCGGAACTCCTTTGCATGTTAGGCCACACACCCCTGATGCAGCCAATCCTCCTGGAGCTTACAGGGCTGTTCTTACTGTAAACTCCAGGAGGATTGGCTACATGGGGGGGGGGGTGGTAAAGCCTAATGCACAAAGGAGTACTTGCTACAAAAAAAAAGCCCTGGGGATCTAACTGTGATGTTAGTTTTTTTTGTCACATAGCAGGGGAAATCTATGGCAAACAGGAATTTGAACCTGGGTCCTACTCGAAACCGGAATCTCCAACATTCTAACAGACAGGCAACCAGGCAGGCTCAAGCTGTCCTACAGAGATGCCAATTCTGAGTTGGGAATTCCTGGGAATTTGGGGGGTGGAGCCTGGGGAGGGCGGGGTTGAAGGAGAGGAGGGGCCTCAGCAGGTCATAATGCCATAGAGTCCACCCCCCAAGGCAGTCCTTTCCCCCCACCAGGGGAACTGATATCTTTTGTCCGCAGATCCCTTGCAATTCTGGAAGAACTCCAGGCCCCACCTGGAGGCTGGCAACCCTCCTCCCTGTGACTGTGAAAAGGAAGTCCTTCTTCACCCAAAGGGTGATTAACATGTGGAATTCACTGCCACAGGAGGTGGTGGCGGCCACAAGCATAG